>NC_056728.1:487895044-488165044 GCF_019279795.1 Protopterus annectens
GATAGAAATAGGGTAGGCAAGTACACCAGCTGCAATTTGCAGGTATTCAGCTGGGAGGAGGTCAGCTGATGGTGTACATGGTTTAAGTTTAAGAAGCAGGGAGTGTATTAGAGCATTGGAACAGGCTGAAGGTTAAAAGACTGGGGCAAGTTGGTTAGTGAGGGTGATTTGGTGGTGGTAATAGGTGGTAAGGTATTTGCTAGTGATTGGACTGTTTCAGAGAAAAATTTGTTAAAGGTGTCAGCAATTTGGTTGGGAGAAGTTTGGGTTAAGTTAGAAAGGGTAGGTGTTTTGGACTGTCCTGGGTGGAGTAGTTTACTGATTCCTGACCAGAACTTTTGTGGGTTGTTTTGCTGGTTCTGTTGGACTTTGAGGTAGTATTTTTTTGTCAAGGATTATGGATTTCTTAGTGGTATTACGAAGTTATCTAAAATTTAGGTGATCAGTTGGGTTTTTAGTTTTTCTCCATTTGGACCAGAGTTTGTTTCTTAGTCAAATGTTTAGCCTTGTGTCCTTAGAGAGCCAGGGAGCTGGTTTATTTTTAATTCTAACAGTGCAAGTGGGAGTGTGGTGCTCAAGGATTTGCAAAAATGTTTTGTTAAAGTATGAAATGGCTTCGTCAAGAGGTAGGTATTTTAGGGGGAGACCAATTGCAAGCTTTGAGCTCAGCTTGGAAATTAACTGGGTTGAGATATTTTTTGTTTTTGGTAGTTCTAAAAGCTATTTGATTGTGAATGTAAGTCTTCCGCCTAGAAATGAAAGTAAGAGAATGGTCACTTATATTGTCGGGGAGTATACCTGTTTGATAAGTATGGGGGTCACTATTTACTAGTATACAATCTAAGGTGGTTTGTTTCTTGATAGGTTTATGGGTTCTGGTAGGGAAGGTAATGGTTTGGTGGAAGCCAAAGAGGTTTATATGAGTAGTTGGATTGGCAGAAGTACAGCCATTCCAATCAGTATTAAAGTCTCCAAGGAGTATGGTTTCTTGTGGTAGGGACATGGAAAGCCAGCTAAGGGTATTTTCGAGAGTACTGATATTATTACCTGGGGGGATGCATGAGCAGATAATGTATATGAATTTCTTTTTATTAATTTGGAGCTTAGAGGTTAAAATTTCTGCATAGTTAGGTGGTGGAGGATGTATATCTAATGATGTGACCTTCAGTTCAGATTTGAACAGTATTGCTACCACACCACCCTGTTTATTTAGATGGTCTAGTCTAAGAATGTTACAGCCTGGAGGGACAATGCCATTGTCTTTAGTTGTGGGTTTAAGCCAAGTTTCAGTAAGGCATAAGATGTCAAAGGAATAGATGTCTAATAAGGCATGTAGCTGGGTAATTTTGTTATTAACACTTCTTATATTGAGGTGACCTATAAGTAAAGAGTTTAGGCTTTTTGGGACATTGAGGGGACTGGTAGTAGAGGCTGAAGAAGGATTAAGGGTGGTAAAGTTAGGACCAGGGTTTGGGTAGATGTCACCATGTAGCAGTAAGCAATTATGAGGGTTACATATTAGTTTGAAAATTTTACAGAGAGAAGGGTATCCTTTTTTCATTTGGAAATATTTAATATGGGTTAGTCTATGAAAGTGAGGTAGAAGGAAGAATGAAGAGGATGTTATGTTACTGTGTGTTAGGGAGATGATAGGAGAGAGAGGGCTTGTTTGTCTTGGGGGATGTAGAAATGTAGCAAAAGTTCGGGATTCGTAGCAAGTTAGGCCATGAGATATAAGTAATGAGGTGAGCCCAATGGATAAGAAAAGAATGTTAAGGTGTGTTGGCCCACAATGGTTATACATAGTGAGGGGTGTAGGGTGGTGGAGGTTAAGCTATTTGGAAAAAACTGAAAACTAGTTGTGAGGTGGGGAGTGTTAGAGGGAATAGCAGGTGTAGAAAGGTAAGGCTAACCAAAAGGAGACAGAATCTGTTAATTGATAAAGAGCAATGTAGTGAGGTAATTGGTAGATTAGGGTCGAAGGTTTGGCTAGGGAAGTATAAGGTCAGGTGCACTGGGGGTGGGTGGAATTTGGGGGTCGGGTAGGGTAGCAGAGTGAGCCCGCAGGGTGAACGGACCAGGTAGAGAAAAAAAAAAACAATTAGTGAAATGCTTAGTCTAGAGGGAGAGTTAATTTACTGGTCTGGATAGAGTCCAGAGATGCAGTAGTGGTGGCAGTAAGAGACAAACAGTTTGCTTTGGAGCATTCACTGGATGAAATATGATAGAACCAGCAGGCTAAAATAAACATAAGCGCCATTCCTAAACAACTGTTGCTTAATATGAGGAACCTTTCTATCTTTAAAGCATTCCTTAGGTAAAAACAATAGCCGCCAGTGGCTCCACGTGGTAAACATTCACTGGGCGAAAATATGATAGTCGCTAGACCCAGTCAGCTTAAAATGAAACAAAAATGCCCTTCCTAAACAGCTGTTTGCTAAACATGCTTTAAAGATCTATCTGTGAAGCATTCCTAGATAAAAATCAATAGCCGCTAGTGGCTCCACACTATTGACGCAGTAGTGAAATACGCTACTTGTTTTAAGTAAGGCTAAACATACGCAGTAAACAGCACCAACCTCTACAGGATACTCTACAGGAAAAAAAGTCTTAATACAGCAGTTTTGTGTGAACTACTGTACAAGAAACATTCCTTTTTACTCCATAGTTTAAATTTATACAAGTCAAAAAGAACACTCACTTCTCTACTCACAGCAATAAGTTCACTAGAACCAAGGGTGCACAGCAACCAAGGGAAGATGCAGATACTAAGGGATGGCACCACGAGGGGCAACAGTATTTAAAGGGTTAAAAGGGATGTGAGGTCAGAAAGGGAGGAAGGGAGGGGAGTAGAAGTAGATGCAGGTATAAGGGGAGGCGATTACTTGTATATGCAGGTATAGTAGGTGGGGCTAACTGTTACAGTGTATGATAGACTAGGTATCGGGTATTAGGAAAAAAAGTAGGCTAGAAGAAGGAGTGAGGAGATAGTGTGCTAAGATAAATTACTGAGCAAGACAGAAGATATAGGCCGGATAGAAGATGTAGGTAGTTAGGGGAGAAAGATAAGTCCAAGTCAAGAAATAATAGAATCAATCGACAGAGACAAGAAAAGGGCTAGGCTTAGAGAAAAAAAACAATCAGTGAAATGCTTATTATAGAGGGAGAGTTAGTTTACTGGTCTGGATAGAGTCCAGAGATGCAGTAGTGGTGGTAGTAAGAGACAAACAGTTTGCTTTCGAGACGATAGTAGAAATGTGAGGGGTAGGATCTGGGGCAGAGGGATAGCCATATGGAAGGTGGACTAGGTGAGGGCACCACCGAGTGGTTGGAAATGATATACTTGAAAATACTATACGTTTGTAAAAGAAAAAAACTGTATATAGGAAGAATACCTTGACTGGGATAGTGGAGACACAAAATTGCAGGCAATACAGATATTTAAAAATTGTACAGAGAGAGAGAGGCGACAGAGGTTAGAGTGGGGGATATGGCTGCTGGCTAACCTAGTTTGGAAGTGTACCTTAGACTGCTAGAAAGTAGTAGTTACAATAAATGCATAGTAGCTAGGTTTGTAAGAAAAATTACATACTTTCTGACTTCCTTTCTTGGAAGGGTACAGAGATATGAGGTAGTTAGATGAGTCAGTAGGAGATTATTACAGGGCTCCTTATGTCAGGCAGTGAGATTTGATTCCTAGTTCAGGATATGCAAGGTTGAGGAGCTTGGAACTTTGAGAGAGAGAGAAAGAGCTGTAGTGAAGAGAAAAAACATTCTTTAGAAAAACTCAAAAATGCAAAAAGTGTTAGGCATAAACCAAAATACTATCAATATACACATCTTAATGAAGTAAATACAAAATAATAATATAGCAGGCAGGGGAGCTATTGGATCTAGCAACATAGGTCCGTAAATTACAGCAAGAATCCTAAAAAGATGCTAGAAAAAAATAACTATACATTGGGTACACAGTATTGAAAACAACAGCAGAGTAAAGCAGTTCTTGCCTACTAGCAATTTAACAGATGAATCCGCAGTTAATGTATAATAACAATAATAAAGCTAGTCACAGTTTAATCAGGAAATGTTACTGCAAGCAGGTAACTCTGGCCAGTACATAATAACATTCAGAAAGCAAAACAGATCATGCAGGCTTAAAATAAGCATAAACGCCATTCCTAACAGCTGTTATCTAATATGGATTAGCATTCTATCCAAAAATCATCTGTAAAATTAAAAGGTTCTGTAGTTAAATTACTGTGCATTCACTGGCCGAAATAAGATAGTTGCTAGATCCAGCAGGCTTTAGAAAAAACTTAAACACAGTTCCAAAAACAACACTTTTCAATATGGAGTAGCTATTTAACGAAATGATCTATAAAGCTAATTGGTTCTGGCAATTCAAAACGCTGAGTATTCACTGATCAAAAATGCAATATTTGCTAGTTCTAGCAGGCTTAAGATAAAACATAAACGCCGTACCTAAACAACTTTATTCTAATGTGGAGTAGCACTCTATCCAGGAGATCTATAAACTCATTTGGAGTGGCGTTAACTCTCTTGAGCATTCACTGGATGAAATATGAAAGTAACTTGAACCAGCAGGCTAAAATAAACATAAGCGCCATTCCTAAACAACTGTTGCTTAATATGAGGTACCTTTCTATCTTTAAAGCATTCCTTAGGTAAAAACAATAGCCGCCAGTGGCTCTACGTGGTAAACATTCACTGGGCAAAAATATGATAGTCGCTAGACGCAGCCGGCTTAAAATTAAACAAAAACGCCTTTCCTGAACAGCTGTTTGCTAAATATGATTTAAAGTTCTATCTGTGAAGCATTCCTAAATAAAAATCAATAGCCACTAGTGGCTCCACACGGTTGACGCAGTAGTGAAATATGCTACTGGTTTTAAGTAAGGCTAAACATACGCAGTAAACAGCACCAATCTCTACAGGATACTCTACAGGAAAAAAAAGTCTTAATACAGCAGTTTTGTGTGAACTACTGTACAAGAAACATTCCTTTTTACTCCGGAGTTTAACTTAATACAAGTCAAAAAAAATACAATCACTTCTCTACTCACAGCAGTAAGCTCATTGGAACCAAGGGTACACAGCAGCCAAGGGAAGATGCAGATACTAAGGGATGGTGCCATGAGGGGCAACAGTATTTAAAGGGTTAAAAGGGATGTGAGGTCAGGAAGGGAGGAAGGGAGGGAAGTAGGAGTAGATGCAGGTATAAGGGGAGGCGATTACTTGTATATGCAGGTATAGTAGGTGGGGCTAACTGTTACAGTGTACGATAGACTAGGTATCAGGTATCAGGAAAAAAAGTAGGCTAGAAGAAGGAGTGAGGAGATAGTGCGCTAAGATAAATTACTGAGCAAGACAGAAGATATAGGCCAGATAGAAGATGAAGGTAGTTAGGGGAGAAAGATAAGTCCAAGTCAAGAAATAATAGAATCAATCGACAGAGACAAGAATAGGGCTAGGCTTAGAGAAAAAAAAACAATCAGTGAAATGCATATTCTAGATGGAGAGTTTGTTTACTGGTCTGGATAGAGTCCAGAGATGCAGTAGTGGTGGCAGTAAGAGACAAACAGTTTGCTTTGGAGACGATAGTAGAAATGTGAGGGGTAGGATCTGAGGCAGAGGGATAGCCCTATGGAAGGTGGACTAGGTGAGGGTACCACCGAGTGGTTGGAAATGATATACTTGAAAATACTATACGTTTGTAAAAGATAAAACTGTATATAGGAAAAATACCTTGACTGGGATAGTGGAGACACAAAATTGCAGGCAATACAGATATTTAAAAATTGTACAGAGAGAGAGGCGACAGAGGGTAGAGAGGGGGATATGGCTGCTGGCTAACCTAGTTTGGAAGTGTACCTTAGACTGCTAGAAAGTAGTAGTTACAATAAAAAGCATAGTAGCCAGGTTTGTAGGAAAAATTACATACTTTCTGACTTCCTTTCTTGGAAGGGTACAGAGATATGAGGTAGTTAGATGAGTCAGTAGGAGATTATTACAGGGCTCCTTATGTCAGGCAGTGAGATTTGATTCCTAGTTCAGGATATGCAAGGTTGAGGAGTTTGGAACTTTGATAGAGAGAGAAAGAGAGCAGTAAGTTCACTAGAACCCAGGGCGCACAGCAACCAAGGGAAGATGCAGATACTGATGTGATGTCTATGCAACATGTTGGAAAGATTAGGTATTATTGTAATAAACTGATGCATGTTGTAGCTAGTTGTTTAATTTGTTTTAACTACCTTTTTGCTTATAGCTAACTGAAGTGTGTTTTTACATGAAGAAGATTGAAACTTTAATTCTAATGGCACTAGAAAGGTAGCTTTTCTGTCTGAATTGTGAAACACTATGAGGTTTAAAGTGAGAATTACTTGTAGCTGGTTATTTGATTTGTGTTTCGTACCATTTTCACTTTTGGCTAACTAAGATGTGTTTTTTTACATTAAGAAGGCTGGGGCTGCCTTTCTAGTGGCAGTAGATAGGTGACCTGGTCTTTCCACATTTGCAAATACACAGGAAGGTTTAAAGTGAAAATTACTTGTTGTAGGTAATTGTTTGATTTGTTTCTGGTACCTTTCACTTTTAGCTAACTAAAATGTGTTCTTTTTCATAAAGAAGGCTGGAACTACAGTTCTAATGCAAGTGGAAAGATAGCCTGGGTCCGTCTGAGATGGGGAACATAGAGGGAAGCTTAAAGTTAGATTGTTTCGTTGATCAGAGGGCTTTTTAGTTAATATGCTCACCTTTCTTTGAGTCTATACATTTGGCATATATCCACAGCTCTGGCCTTAGTTCCACAGAGATCAAAAGCTTGCCATCTTTGCTGTGTTCTAAGAGTGTTTGGCTTACATCTGGTACAAGCTGAGATAAATACTTTAAATTGAAATATCGCATTTCAGAAAACTGCTGCTATTTTCAAATGATTTCATTGCATTTTTCTGAATTTCAGCACTGTAAAGTGTATTTGCTTCTCCTTGGTCTAGCTATTGCTAGTGTTCTTTGAAATCACCTTAAAGGGTGAGATCCCCATTGCTGCCTTGGCTGCCTTGGAATCACTTTGGAATTACTTGCTGTAGCTAGTTGTTTGATTTGTTTCTGGTACATTTTCACTTTTGGAAGCGTGTTTTTATATTGAGAAGACTATGACTGCAATTCAAGTTATACAAGAAAGGTAACCTGGTCTGTCCAATGTGAGATACACACAGGGAGGCTTAAAGCAAGATTGTTTCATTGGCCATTGGACTTTTTAGTTGGTTTAGTCACCTTCCTTTGAATGGTCATTCAGTAGTATTTAGCAGTGTTCTGTAGAGGCGCAAGCACTTTTTCAGTCTAAAACACCCCCTTTAATTTTACCTAGTACTCAGTTGCACAAAGAACAACTTTTTTTTCATACTGAGGAACAATGCTGCATGAATTCATTCATATATATATATATATATATATATATATATATATATATATATATATATAGCCTTGTTGTAGTTTCTACCCTCACAACACCCATGTTAGCCTGATTTGCCACCCTTTTTTTTCAAGCAAAAAAGACACAACACCATGAATGGACACTTTCCTAATTTCTCTGCCGCCAACTTGATAGATATGGGCTTCCTGAGAGAGTGTAGGAATTATCTCATTCACTGACAGCCAACTAATCCTTAGAGAAATGGATACAGTATGTGTGAGATGTAATGTCACTGGAGGCAAGAATCTCATACAAAAGCAGTTAAAATAACAATTGGGTTGTTGGTATTGCACCCACCAGACATAGTACTGACCCAAAACGCAGGCCAACATATTTGGAGCCACTTAAAATCAACCTTCCTAAACAGCAAAGACCTCCTAGACATTTGTCCTACAAAAAGAATCCACAACATCCCAAAAGCACTCCGCCAGAACAACACCCAACACAACACAACACATACAGCCCCACCCTTTGGAGCCTCAACTGCAAAGCCCATAAGGCAAGTCAACACACTACCCAATATTTTAATCATAGGAGACTCCATTGTGAGACATACAGATGTTCTGCTCATCAGGCTGAATAAGGAGAAAATCACAGTCAGTTGTCTATCAGCAGCCAGGATCCACCAATTCATCCATGACCTCAAGTCATTAGACCACAAGTGCCAGTATGACTTAGTCATAGTCCATGTGGTTGTAAATGACCTGAGATGTACCTCCATGGAATATATGAAGAGAGGCATTATGGAGCTCTCAGACTATGTGTCCCAAACTGGTATGTGTCTAGCACTGAGTAGCATTCTACCTTCTCCAAGGATGATGCCACAGCATGAAAAAAGATGATTGATTTCAATAATCTGCTTAGTTTCTGCTGTCATTCCAAGGGGGAATAATAATGCTCAGCATGGAAGGATATGGTCAGCAGACCACATTGCATTGCCAAGGATAGTCTGCACCTGTGCCACGTAGGCTTTTGAATATTGGCTAAAATATTATCCTCCTCCATACTGCCTTTTTCAGACAATGCCAAACTGACAAACCTTCTGATGTAGCAAACCAACCCAAGGGAATCTAAAGGTGTTGATGCTCAACGTCAGGAGGTTAAACAAGAAACTTAATCCCCTCCAAGTTCTTCTCACCCTGGAGAATGTGCATATCTCTACAGTTACTAAGACATGGTTTAAAGCCACAGAGAGCACTCAGCAGTGCAGAACTACAATGTCTTCTACATATTCAGGCTGGCTACTGCACAGCCAGGCACCAAAGGTGGAGGTGTCTTAATCTACATCAACAACAAACTCATCTCAAGACTAGCCAAACAGCATGATGCTCTTGAGTTTCTTCTTGTTGGATTTCCACAGGCAATGTCACATAGCATATCATATCTTTGCAAGCTATAGGCCACCCTCTATGACCCAAGAAAGCCACATGGACTTACTGGAGGCCCTCACCATTCAACCCAATACCATAATAATGGATGACTTTAACTACCCCACTATAAACCAGTATACTTACATGACCCCAAACATACAGGCCCAGAGATTACTGGACTTTGTAAACACTAGCGATGTAAACATACTCCACCCCCCCCCCGTGTTGTATATTGTCAAGTAAGGTTAGACAATAAAACTGCCTCCATCATAATATAAATCAGTTCTGTGAATGTGGCTAACCCTGCAACACACAAGAACTATTCCAAGGCAAACTTCCTACTACTAAGAGGTAACCTATCAAATTTCCAAGCCTCCTATCTCTGATACCATAGCTGCCTTTATGGAATTGTTCACCAAAACCCTGTACAATCATATCAATAAATACATAGAGGCAACTTGTGCCATGACATGTGTGTTAACTACTGTGTCCTCTAGTCTGTAAACTTAGGTAGGGGATCAAATCTCACTGTAGTCAACTTTGTGTGCGTGTGTGTGTGAGCTGGTGGATGTTATATAGATCATTAAAGGTGGGAGGTTGGCATAGTGGTTAAGGTGCTCACCTTAAAGGTGCAAGGTGCAGGGTTTGTTTCTCACATGAGGTAATTGGCTATGCTTGGATTGGCCCACAGGGGCAGTTAGCCTGGTAATAATTTATTATGGAGAACCAGAAAATCATCCCTGGTTTGACACATATGTCTCTAATGGACACAGACATCCTGTAAATGGTTCATTTCCCAGCCCCCTCCTTACATTTAACAAGGGTATCAGAACTTGTCAGAGATTTGGGATGTATGGCTTGGCTTAAAAAGGCCCTTTTGGTCATTAGCCTAGTAAACACCTATGAACCTATGAACCTGTGCCTTTCAGAAATAAACACAGAACTAACAAAAACATGCAAACCTACCTCGTAGAATTCAAACATAAGTTGTACAACAAAGGAAAATGTCATAGTCACAATTAGGAAGTGCTATGCCCAGCACAATAAAAACACTCTCATTAATCTAAACAAACAACTAAGAAGGAAAATTGTCTACTAAAGCCAATTATAGCCTACTAGACAAAGGACAACCACAATTCTTTCCTTAGCTATGTTCAAAACCCCAAGGGCAGCACACAGCTATGTGCAGAACTGATTGTAAATGGAGCCAGATGATATAGCAAATCCACTGGCTGATAAATTCAGCTCCAGTTTTACTCCCCCAGCTGCCCCCAAGGAAATACTATCAAACAAAACCTCCCTGCCTATGACAAGGAAGCAGGTCCTGGATATACTGTCTAAGGTCAAAAACACTGCATCGATAGGCCCAGATCATAGCCCAGAATGCCTCCTAAATAGCCTGAAACATGACCGGTAGTGACCACTGGAGTTACAGTTTAACCTTAGCTGCCAGACAGGTTTTGTGCCATGTGAAGTGAGTACTGCAATGGTTACCTGTCTGCACAAGAGTAGGCCATCAATGGACTCCAAGAACTACAGATCCATAATCCAATTAGTTTCATATGCAAAGCCATGGAAATAAGTACCATGCGAATGATTAATAAGTACATAGAAATCATTCAAACACTGACTCAAATTTACTCAACGCAGTGGACTTCTTCAAGAAGGTCATCAAGGCAATAGATGAGGGCAAAATGGTGCATGTTGTCTACCTTGACCTGGCTAAGGCATTTGATATAATACCCTACTCAGGCATTATAAACACTCACAGATGTATGCATAAACCCTTATGTTACTTTCTGGATAGACAGCTCATTCTCATATAGGACCGAGGAAGTTAGGATAGGGGAGACCAGCTCCACAAAGAGGCTGGCCACTAGTGGAGTCCCTCAGGACTCTGTGCTGGGTCCATTCCTTTTTGGCATTTACTTCACAGAAGTCAAGCCCAATGTCAAAGGCCTCTGCCTGTCCAAGTTTGCAAATGACTGCAAACTAGGAGCAGTCATAGAATCCCATTACACTAACATCCTGCAGGAAGGAGTAACACAGACAAATGATGGTGCCAAAGCCGTGGCTTAAAACTCAAGCCAAGAAAAAGATAATAGTACCCTTTGAGAAGTCAACTACCCCAGGAAATTAGCTCATCAATAACACTCCTCTATAAGTAGAAACAGTAGTCAGGAATTTGAGTACATATGTGGATAGTAACCTGGCTTTCAACCAACACATGTCTAAGGTAGTAAAGAAATCATTCTGTGTTGCTCACCTTATAAGCAAGGGCATGACATTTAGGTCCAAGGAAGTCATCATTCCACTTTATTCATCCCAAATCAGGCCTTCATTGAGTACAATGCCCCCTTCAGAATGTACCTGACTAAGCACGTGACACCTGGAACTTACACAGAGGATCCTCACAAAATGAATATAGGCCATAAACTGTATGTCCTACAAAGACCACCTCAAAGACCTATCACTCTACTCTGTTTCCTACAGATTGTCGAGTGGTAATCTATGCCTGTCATACAAGGCATCCTTGGATCCCACTCTGATGGACCTTTTGCATATATGCAAAATGAATAGCATCATAATTACTTGATCTAGGGATTTAAACTTTGCTTGTGACATAAGTAGGACACATTGGAGGGACAGGATATGTCTGAGTGAATTCCCATTCTCTGGAACAGGCTTCCGATCAATGTGAAGCTTTTCCCTAACCCTATTCAAAAGAAATCTGACTAGTAGATTGGAAATCGGAAATGCACCCTGTGTCTAGCACCTATGTCTTTAATGGACAGCGACAGCCTGTAAATCTTGCACTAACTTACATTTACCACTTAAAATAACCTCTAAGGCAAATAAACTTGCAGAATACAGTTGAGATGCTTTACTAGATTTATAAAGGACCCAGTGGTCCTTATTCTAATATACATCTATGAACCTTTGAACCTATAAAAAGAAAAAGATGTCTCACATAATATACATCATTACTTTGGTTATATAATTAATATTGTTTTATCATAGAAACTGAGTTTTTGCTGAACTTTTATGCTAAAAAAATCAAAAATTCTTTGCATATACAATGATACACTTGAGTCATGCCAAATGTGACCACCCTCTGTTACCATAGCCTGTATGAATACTTTTCAGCCTGTTAGTAAAAGAAATCTGGAGAAAACCTTGAATAATGGGGGTATAAACTTAGAAAGTTGCTATAATAACAGGATTTGTATTAGTATGCAATTTTCTGAAGGATATGGAGTCTGAAACTCAAATAAAAGTCATTGCTTAGTGACTTCAGTCCTCAGAGGGTTGCCACAAAGCCACACATTTTATGAGTAACAGACCAAATATATGAGGTAAAAATCTGGACATTCTGCAAAAATCTGGACAGTTGAGAGGGATCACGGTTAGGTTTCTGTACCCATGCATTTGAAAAGCTACATTAGCGACTTAACCAAATTGTTCTGCTGATTTTGTTTTGTCTACAAACTGTGGAAAGTAGGTAACTTGAGCTGTAATTATTGGTTAACACACCTAAAGGTTCCTAAACAGGTCACCCCTCCTTCAGTGCTTTAATATTACATGACAAAATATCACAGGTAGGGTCCATCTGTTTTAGTGTAAGCAGTTACATGGTCAAATAAAGAAGTAAAAAGAAAAAAAAACAAAGAAAAGAGAAAAATGTGCATATATACACACAGAAATATTCATGAAGAAGATTGCAAAAGAAAGCTAAATGCATGCACCTATATGGTTCTTATGGAAGCAGGCAGGAATAGGGAATGGTCTGTCTCACTGCATCATGATGTGTTACTGACATCATGTGACTAATGAATCATAGCAAGGGTTACATGTCTTCCAATTTATGCAGCAAAAAGAGCTGCATAAGGAAGAGAAAACATGAAAACAGTTGTATGCATGCAAACATTTTTAATAATAGGTGTATTAGTAAATTAAATACATAAAAATCCTCCCCTTAGGAGATGCTTTTTCTAAATATCCTAAATAGCCTTGCACCTCCTGGAAGGAACAGACTGAAAACAAATCATGCAATTTGGTTATCCAAAAAGAGTAGGATGTTAATGCAGGATAGATAAAAAGCATGGAAAGAATGGCAAAAACATAAAACACCACAATATCCTGAAAACTTCAGAATGCTTCACAGTCGTACTAAAAAGCAAATAGATGAAGACAAAAAAGTTGTACTATAATACCTTTCAGAATAATACCATACACAACCCTAAAATTTTTGGACATCCATTAAAGAAATCTTACATCCCGGCCAAAAAATTAAACCCAAACCTCTCTCCCTATAACTCACCACTCAAAACTGAATACAGTTCAACTCTTTTTTATAGATGGTATAGCATCTTTAACTAAGGATTCCTCAGATCTAATCCCAACCCTCTCCAACAGCCACATATCACTATATCCATGTTTACCTTCAAATCTGTGCCCACATTCTATATAAAACTACTCTTAAACAAACTTAAACTGTGCTCTTCTTCAGCTGATGACCTTCCAAGCAAGTAGCTTTCCTGTCTCAGTCCTTATAAACAGGTCAATCCAGGAATCCCACATTCCCTCGCTGTAGAAAAAGTCACACATTATCCCTCTGCATAAAGGAGGAAATTCAACAGACATTAATAACTTTAGACCTGTAGCAATCTTATCTCCCCTTGCCAAAATACTTGAAAAATGTATTCAAAATCAATTGCTAAACAATCTACTGCAGGAAGAACTCATATCCCTTACACAGCATGGCTTCCTTCCTTCCTTGCCATAGTACTAGCACTACCCTTCTAACCTATATAGATACTGTCAATAAAGTTACAGATAATGGCAAACTATTCTCTTCCTTAAAAGCCTTTGACACAGCTTGTCAAGCAAACTTCTATTTCAAATGTCCTCACTACATCTCTCTCAGCCCACCCTTCTGCAGTTCAAAAGCTGCCTGTCCAATAGGTCAGTAAAATGGCATGCCATGCTCTATCCTTACATCCCAGTTACCACTGGTGTACCATAAGGCTCTATCCTTGGTCCCCTCCTCTTTTACATTTTCACAAACACCCTATATGCTTCCACACAACAGGCCACCGTAATAAAATATGCAAATGATTCCACTCTCATTTGCACATATGACAACATGGTACACCTCTAAAAAATTACTCAGGAAGCTTTAACAGCCACTGAAACATGACTTTGTAACTCACAACTCATTCTCAACCCAAAAAAGAACAAACTACTACTTTTTATCCAAATCCCTCTCTCATGATAAAACAAAATGTAAAGTCCTCTCTCTTGCTAATACAACCATTAAAGTAATTTCTCATACCAAACTATTAGGGGTGACAGTGAATGATAATCTTACATTCGACCTGCATATACAAAATCACATAAGAAAAACTCATCAAAAACCTAGGTATGCTTTACAGAGCCAAAACCTTTCACACCGACGCAGCTTAAACTACACTTGCCACTACTTATCTCCTCCCCACACTTCTTTATGTCACTCCCATCCTTACTAACCTGAAGACTTCACAAAAATTAAAACTTGAACAATGCCATAACAAAGTTGCTAAATTTGCAGCACACACACCTTTCAAACCCCACCACTGTATAACAGTGAAAAGCTAAACTGGTTAGAACTATCAAATCAACTAACATATGTACAATGTCTTACCACCTCTAAAATTATCCAGTATCCATTTGCCTGCCCGGCACTAAAAAACATCCTACACATCTATGCTCCCAGTCAGTCATTGCGATCCAATGACCAAAAAACTCCTGTCTGTCTACAAACCTGGCAAATCTGCTGGGCATTGTCTGTACTCATACAAGGTTGCTAAGGCCTTGAGCTCCTTAACTGTATCGATCAGAGCTATACCCCCCCCCCCCATCTTTCAAAACCACCCTGAAAGACTTCCTAGCTAAAATCTGGCACTGTTCTTGTTCAAAAACATGAAAAAGTAAATCCCTAAATGTGAACAAGTACCTTTTCATTCCTTATACCTCCTTAATCTCCTTTATTCTCTTACTTCCTTACTGCTATCGAATTTTCTTCCCTGACTTTCTCTCTAAATCTACAATAAGCCTGTTTTTCCCTCAATTCGTATTGCAGTTCCTATTTGTATTAGACTAATTTACCTTTACTTTCTCTACAAACTGTCTAAAATTTCTCTAAATATTAAATGTTTGTCATATATCTTGTATCAATTCTTAACCAATGTTTTTTATATTATGTTCAATATGTTATAATTCTTTAAACTGCAGACGTTTTTGTTTTATTTTTGAAGATTGTAAAATTATTATTAAAATGTTTTGTAATAATTCGGAGCTTTTCTGACTGGGCCTCCACTGAAAATGGGCTTCTACCCAGTCTGACTTTCCAGCTAATCAAGTGTCGTTAAATAAATAAATAAATAGCTGTATAGATAATGTGCTTTAAGAAACAGATAGAAGACTAAGCAGTGCTCCCAATCAAGTGTATTATGAGTTATTTTGTTTGACTAATAAAGAGAGGGCAGGGTCACTGGCGATTAACAATGAATATTGCATAATCTATACTCAAAATATCAACAAAAACAGCTAAATGTGCCATAAACATAAGCAGATAATATCTCACATAAAAATATCACATTCAAGTCAATACAATAAAAATAATTTTGCTGTGGTGCCATTCTTGTACTACCCTAATGTGGATCTATGCTCTCACACCTCAATCTCTCTACATATACTCTTTTGGAGGTTACATAAAATTGGACAAAATGTAAAAAAAAAACAGAAACTCAAATTTTCCTTAACTCTGTTACCTAGTCTTGGAGATAGTACTTAAACCAATAAGAGGCACCCTTAGCTTGATGTTCAGGGGGGTTATATTCCTACTTCTCTGCCCCCTCACCCCTGCTTTTATTTACTCTGTAGAAAGAGTCCAAGCTGTTTTCTCAGTTCCATTATATCCCGTTTTGCTTTTTCCAGTGGCATGAAATGTGTAAGTGGCTGTGCAGCTGGCTGCTGAAGACAGTTGCACTTTTAATATCAAAACAGAGAAGGTGTCAGTATTCTGTTTTGAGGGTTATGAGTAATCGTTATAGATCCTGATTCATTAAAAAAATAGATAAAAGTGAAGGGCAAGTCTTCCTCCAAGACAGTGAATAAATAGTTGTTAACCGTGGCTGGTTTACTAAAATCAAAAAGCAGTCTCCATGCTACAGGTAATCAAGCCACATTTTGTGACAGTTTTTTTAATTATTCGTTGGTCAGCATGCTATCTAGTCAAAGAAGTCAAGATGAGGATTGTCAGTCTGAGCTCTGCAGGTAAGAGCAGAAGTTTAATGCATTCAAATGTTTTGGGTTTCTAATACCATGACGGGAATGGGCCCCATTCATAAGTCAAGGTTTAATTAGAGTTCATGAAATTAGTATTGTTTCAATCTTGGATTTTAGCCAGGAGTGTTCATCTCAGCACTTGCAATGCACCCAAAACTGCCTCCTTCTGTAATTCATATGGGGTTACGTGTATTGGTAGCACGTTTAAGTATTATTGTAAATTTTGTTTCATTAATCCTGTTGCTCCTGTTGTTCCTACTACTATTGAAATGATCTGAGTATCTTCCTTCCACACTGCTGTCATTTCTGCTTTCTAATCCTGCTTTTTATGACATTGTCTTTCTCTGTACTAAAGCTGCTTTTGTCTTTTTTCAAGGACTACTATATCAGGTTTTCTTGCATATATTTTTTGAATTGTTGATAAAAGATGATACCATGTGATATAAACTTCATCATTCTTTATAATGCCTTGTGGTTCATGTTTCCAATGCTTCTCAGTGAATTGTGTTCTGGCATATCTACAGTGATTTGCAGAGACCTTCTGACAGCAATAACAGGCTCCCCATCCATGTGAAGCAGAGTTCTTCCCTAACCCAATTCAAGTGAAATCTGGCAATTGGATGGGAAACCAGAAATTCATCCCTGGTTTAGCAATTATGTCTCTGTTGGACACAGGCAACCTGTAAATGGTTCATCTCCCAGGCCTCTGCTTGTAAATGTTTCATCTCCCAGGCCCATGCTTACACTTATCAAGGATAGCAGAACTTGTCAGAGATTTAGGATGTGCGGCTAGGCTTAAAAAGACCCTTGCAGTCATTAGCCTAGTAAACACCTATAAACCTATGAACCCTTGAACCTGTAAACTATGTCTACATAATTTTGAGAATTTCTAGTTGCAATAGCAAGCTTAATCTATTTCTTTTTAACCCCAGTTGATTGATCATATAACATATTTTATTTGAATGTGTACCTTACTACTGTATACCAAATGGAAACATACCCCCGGATTCTCTATGCCTTGCACGGCATGCAAGATCAGTGCAGGAGCTCTAGCAGGCAATATGTCTGCCGTGCAATCCAGGAACAGCCTGCAGGGGGCGTGCACGAGCACTCCTTCACTAATCCTGCATGGACTAAACCCCTGTATGCAAATCACCCCATTTGCAGGAGAAATCCATGCAAATGAGGTGAATTTGCGATCCAGGAAGCTTGCAACCGGCCGTGCAGGACTAGTGCAATCTGCAGAAATGTACTCGGTTAGTAACCAAGTACATTTCTGCAAAATCCAAAACTGAGCTGTGACAGCTCCAAATAAAGGCTGCATATCAGTTAGGAAGAATGCCAATGG
The DNA here is from genome assembly GCF_019279795.1 of Protopterus annectens. Classification (NCBI taxonomy): domain Eukaryota; kingdom Metazoa; phylum Chordata; order Ceratodontiformes; family Protopteridae; genus Protopterus; species Protopterus annectens. The sequence continues at coordinate 487,912,584 of NC_056728.1, forward strand.
CCAAGTATAAGGCCACTGGCATTGCAAACAGCCAAAAAAATAAAAAAATCAACTTTTATTTTTTTTAGCCGATCTCGGCTGTTTAAGCGTAGGGCAGCAGCGCGCAAATGGGATAGACGGGAAAATAACAAAATAAACCTAAATTAAGCATTCTACCTAAAATCAGTATTCTGCCATGCAAGTCAATGGCAGGCAGAAGACAACATGGCCAGTGAGTAGTGGTTGCCGGGGTGGGGGGCTCAGTGTGTATGCAAATGAGGAGAATGATAGTGAATCCCAGTTTTCCCCAGCATGCTAGTCAGGTCTCAACAGTGTAAAAGCAGGAATAGTTTGGTGCAAGCCTAGGAGTTAGCTGACATCATGGGGGGGGGGGTGTCAGGCATACTGTAAGTGGATTGGAGTCCTGTGGCCCGTGTTTGCTCCTAGCTTAGCACAGCTAAGCTAGGGGGTGTGCCTGTGCGTGCCACACACCAGGTTTTAAAGGTTTTTAAAAAGTTAAACCAGGAAATAGCAGCACTGTGCACATTTGAGCACTCTGTTTGTGCAGCTTTCCCCCCGGGCATAACAGGAAGGCAATGGGAAGGGAAAACAGCAGTAGGAAGGTAATCAAGGAGAACTAGCATAGCTGGCAGGTGAAATGTATCAGAATCATCCAATTACACAGGCAACAGACCAGACCAGCCCAGAACACTACTATAAACTGTGCAAACACCTTCCCCTCTGTTTTTTCCCACACTTTATACCACAGGTGTAAACAAGCGGGGAACTTTTAACACTTACAATAGCAAAATGATAGGGGCTGCAATCGTTATCATACAACTTGTGGAAGAGGCTGAGGGTGGTGAGGATGTGAATGCTGTCAACCAACCCACAGTGAAGAGACGGAGAGGAGTGTACAGACCTAGGGTAACCTACCAGGGGCTACATGAGCTGGAGATAGTGGAGCGCTATAGGGTGAACAGGGACCTCCTACAGCAAATTGTTGAGCTGTGCCGGCCACGCCTGACACACAGAACTAACAGAGGGGAACCCATCCCAGTGGATACTAAGGTATGTGTAGGCCTAAGAATACTAGCTACAGGTACCTTCCAAAGGTCAACTGGGGATATGATGGGGATCTCACCAGCATCAGCATCCAGGGTACTCTACCCGTTCCTGGATGCCATATCAGCACATGTCGGTGAGCACGTATATTTCCCCAACACCCGTGAGGTGTTGGCTAGCATTATGCAACTGTTCCACCAAATATTAGAATACCCTGAGGTAGTGGATGCTATAGACTGCACGCACATATGCATCAAAGCACCACTCGGTGAGCGGGGTAGGGTCTACATCAATGGGGACATCCCTCACGGTCAACTAGTGGGGGATTCTGGATGCGCACTGGAGCCATGGCTGATGACACCCATCAGAAATGCACACACACCCAAACAAGAACTCCATAATGAGGCACATGCACAGACCAGAATTATAGTAGAGCATGTGCTTGGGATGCTCAAGTCATGGTTCCAGTGCCTGGACACATCCGGTGGAGCCTTGCAGTACTCGCCAGCTACATGTACCCAAATTGTCCTCATATGTGCCATACTACACAATATGATCCTGCAGAAACAGCTGCAGCAGAAACAGCACAGGGCAGGGCCACACTGCCCCTCAACATTGGCAAAGCCTGCACAGGCACAGAGTGACTCAGAGAAGGAACAACCTGAGCCTGCCCCAGTAGGCAGAAGGAGGTGTGCCCAGTATGCCCTGGCCTTGGCAAAGAGGCAACACATAGCACATACACTGACACAGGAGAGGCCCAGGGAATAACACCTCCCTTTGACTCTCACATACAGTACAAGGCTACACATACATACACTACCTGTGCTCAACCATGTGTAGGGAGTGTACCATGTGCATCTGACATAGGCAGGGCTGCAGCACCACCCTTAATACTGGGACACCCACAAGGTAAGTGACTCACACATGCCAGTCAGGGGGGTTCACATACACAACAGTCACAGCCAGCAGGACAGGTGTAGACAAACACAAACAAAGGCTGTGCTATGGCCTCTGAATGAGGCCTATGGGTAAAACCCAGGCTTACACAGACAGACTACAGCAGATCAGGCAATAGGATGTCAGTTCTGAAGGGTAGGAAGTCAGAAACTAATATGTAGGTAAATAAAAGCTAAGATCTGTAGTACACTGGTGTGCCTCTAGTCAGCGTAATAGGTAAGACTACAGAATGAAATGGAGTACCTGACATAAAAGAACAGCCATAGCAAATGTGTACAAGTGTCAGGTGTCCCCCCCATCCTACGTAGACATGTAGTAACAATCAGGTGTGCCCCCCCCATCCTGTGTAGAAATGTAGAAATAGTCAGGTGTGCTCCCCATCCTAAGTAGAAATGAAGTAACAGTCAGGTGTGCCCTCCCCCAACTCCAGTGTAGAAATGTAGAAATAGTCAGGTGTGCCCCCCATACTACGAAGAAATGTAGTAACAGTCAGGTGTGCCCCCCCCAATCCTGTGTAGAAATGTAGAAATAGTCAGGTGTGCCCCCCCCCATCCAATGTAGAATGTAGTAACAGTCAGTGCCAAATGATCGACTGATACCCTGCAGAAACAGTATGCAACCTGTAGGTGTCTGTAGGTGTAAAACACATAGGTCAGCACTGCAGTACAGACTACCTGGACTTGATCCATACATTCAATACAGACGGGCATAAAATGAAAACAATGTCAGTCAACAACATACTGAAAGGTCATACTGGGCATGCTCACACACTTAAACACATGAAGGCCATGTCTACAAACACCAGTGGACCAGTGCAATACAGACTACCTGGACTTGATCCACACATTCAATACAGATGGGCATAAAATGAAGGCAATGGTAGTCAACAACATACTGAAAGTGGGCATGCTCACACAAACACATGAAGGCCATGTCTGCAAACACCAGTAGACCAGACATATCTGGCAGTTGCAGATGTTAATGCAGACACTCCTCAGTATGCACTACACATGCTTTGCACACACAGTGGACAGGAATACAGACATATATCTAAGGACAACACATTATAATAAGCCAAAGGTAGACGTGCATAAATGTGTGGAATGCTGTAGTGTGATATAGAACTCTGGTAGGGATTCTATCTCCACACATGGCACTGGTGGATGTTTTGTGTGTGTTTCAATGTTTGTTTAGGGAGCAATGCATTTTAGGCTAGTCACACTCACTACAATTCAAATGCCCCACTTTGGTAATCCTGCTGATGTCATTCACTGTGAACTACACCTTTGGGAAGGAGAACTCCAGTAATCTCCATGGCACATCCTATAACAGCATAGTGCTATAGTGTAATATACTAGTTAGGTAGGAGTTCTAATCCCAGACATGACAGGTGTGTGTGTGTGTGTGTGTGTGTGTGTGTGTGTGTGTGTGTGTGTGTGTGTGTGTGTGTGTGTGTGTGTGTGTGTGTGTGTGTCTGTGTTTGTCATTCGTATCCTGTGTGGCGGTGGTTGTGAGTGTAACAACTGGACTCAATGTGGAGCGGGTTTTGCAAACTTTTTATATGGTGGGCCAAGTATATATCACAATGTCCACCATACAGGGATAACAGATGTGAAATAGCCAAGAGGATGAGGTGCAAATCCATACCCCTAAATGTGACATCAATGCCAGCTGAACAACGTTAGCAAGCCCTGTATTACCCAGGGTACACTCTCAACCCATGCCTCATACACACACACTTGCCTGGGCAACAGCCACTATGTTGGTAGTACCCTGCATATTGCCCCCTGATAGTAACCATGGTGTGATTGCAATGGGCAACAGAGGGCATGGCACCCTCTCCATCAGTTCAATAGACATGTACATGCCGACAGTGCACCTCCCCCATGTTCCACACTGGACACCTGCAACACCTGTGGTGACATCAAAAGTGACCCACAAAGGACATAACATGCCTAAAACATAAGCCCTGTATGGACAGATGCCACTGACACCAGGGAATACCAGTATCATGCTATCAATGTAGGTGCAGGGCCAGCCTGCTGTCCATGAACAGTTCCCGCCACATGAGGCCAGGACTGGCACATCTGATGATAATGATCAGTGTACACAACATAGGCCAGACACCCCAGGTACAGTTCCACATGTCACTGTACATGCATGCGGGAGGTGTGCACATCCCAGACACTGTCCATATCATGGACTAAGAAACACATACATGGCAAGCAATGTACAGCATTGGCCACACGCAATAGTCACCCAGGTGACTGGATGGTGAATAGAATACCCACCTGTGTGGGCAACTCCAGACACTGCAACCTTGAGCCAGAATGCAAACCATTGTCATGTGACCTGATGCCAAGGTATACCCATCACCTAGCCTTGTATAGGTGTCTGGCACCATCAACCACAACACACCCATGAAGCAGTGCACACATGCATGTCAGTACTGGCAGCCATGTCTGTGTGGGTGGTGCATGATGCGTATGACCACATTCACACAAACTACAACCCCCCATTGGCATACTAAAAAGGAACAAACAGCACGCCAGTAAATCTTTTCAAAAGTTTACTATCCAAAACGTATTCCACTTGACTTAAAGCGCTTTTCGTTTGCACTGAAGCAAACTTCATCAGAAGTCAAGCTCTATAAAACAAACACAATTTAAAAATACTAAATACAATGTGGTATCTATTACATATAAAGGCACTGTTTAAGTTAAAGGTACAGACACCTACCCATATGTGTAGTGAATTTAAAAGGACAACGATAATCTACCAAAAACATTTAACTCAGATAAAATGTTTTACATTCATCTATGTAAAACAATACTACTTATTTAAACAAAAACACATTAAATAATATGAACAATCATATTCCATCCTATATAGGTTCATAGGTTCATACTAGGCTATCTGCCCTAGGGCATTTATAAGCCTAGCCAGAGTGTGTTTGGCTTTCGCCACCCATTTTAAATGAATTTTGCTATGCCCTTTTTCGAGGTTAGTATACTGTGCCTCTGTCTAACAGTCACACAGAAGTGATACCCGGGGTAAACCTACGATCTCCCATCCACCCATCAAGATTCCTCTTGAAGAGAGTCAATGAGGGACTCTGCCTAACCTGGACTGGGATTTTATTCCAGAGTGAAGGGAGACTCTGGGTTATGAATCTGTCCCTCCAGCATGTCCTATTTATTTCAGTGCTGAGGTTCAAGTCTCTCGAGCACATAGCTCGATGGGATTTGGATTTTCTGAGGTGCAGCATGTCCATTAATTCCGGGTTGGACATGGCTTTATACGTCAGGCACAGATCACCTCTGAGCAGGCGGTATGCCACTGAGTAGAGCTGGAGTTTCTTTAACCAGGCAGCATATGGCATCTGTTTTAGCCCTTTGATGCTCTTGGTGAGGTACTTTTGGGGTCTTTCCGGTTGCTGCAGGTGTCTGGTAAGGTACATCCCAAAAGGGGCACTGTACTAAATTATGGACCTGATGAGGGATGAGTAAAGAGGCACGATGACCTCCCCTGATCTAGATGTGAATCCCTTCATGATTAGGTGGGCTATATAAAATGATTTTCTAACCACTTTGGCCACGTGGTTTTCAAATGAGAGATTGCTATCAACTTGGGTCCCCAGGTCCCTAATTACGTCTTCCGTACTTAATGGATTACCACCTATGTGGTAATTTGTGGGCACTTTGTTTTTGCCAAAGGGGATGACTATACACTTTTTGGCGTTTAGCTTGAGGCCATGGCTCTGGCACCAGTTGTCTGTTTCTATGAGGCCCTTTTGTAGAATGCTTGTGTTGGCTGGAGAGTCGATTATGGCACCTAGTTTGCAGTCATCTGCGAACTTGGTCAGCCACAGTCCTTCCGTGTTGGCCTGTACCTCCGAGAAATATATACCGAACAAGAGAGGTCCCAGGACTGAACCTTGTGGGATGCCACTTGTAACTGGTTTGGAGTCTGACATGGCTCCAGCAATTCTAACCATGTGGGTTCTGTCCTTCAGCCAGTTTGCAACCCATCTAGTGAAATAGGGGTGTATATTTAAGCTGGTGAGCTTATCTATAATGCCCAAGTGGGGTATTGTATCGAAGGCTTTTGCGAGGTCCAGGTAGGCTGTGTGGACCACCTTCCCCTCATCAATGGCCTTGGTGACTGTTTCAAAGAAATCAACCAGGTTTAAGAGGCAGGATCTGCCCTTAACAAAGCCGAACTGGGTAGGATCCAGTGTCTGTAGGTCCCCAATATCTTTATTTATGAGGTCCATGATGATCCTTCCCATAGCTTTGCAGACCAAGCTAGTCAGGCTTATGGAGCGATAGTTTCCAGGATCCATTGAGGCACCACCTTTGTGGAGAGGGACCACTGTTGCTGTACGCCACTCTTTGGGTACATATCCTGTAGTAAGGCTGAGATTGAACAGTAGTTTTATGTTTGGGTTTAGCTCTTCTTGGAGTTCATGCAAGATGCAGCCCGGGACACCATCGGTCCCATTGATGCTGTGTTTTTTGCTTTGGAGAGGGCGGCTCTTACCTAAGCATCTGAGATGTCAGGGGGGCAGCACTCTGCTGGGATAGATATTTGCCCTTTTGGTGGGGAGGGGGGGAGAAGTTTGCACTGAACCTGTCAGCTAGGATGTTGGCAATGTCTGTGGGTTTGGTGTATTTTTTGTCATTTTGGACTAATTCTGAGCATATCTGGGAATTCCCACCCAGGTTCCTAACATAACTAAAGAAAGCCTTGTGATTATTCTTAGTGTCCTGTGCAATTTTTCTCTCAAAGCTGGCCTTAGACGATTTTATGAGTGCCCATAGTTTTTTGCTAATACTAATCAGAGATGCCTTCCCTTTTTGGGATTTTGCTCTATCATGTAGTAGCTTCCTCCTTCTATTGTATAGTTTGTTTATGGCTGGGGTCCACCAGACAGGATGCCTGCCTTTGGAGGATTGGGTCTTGGTTTTATTTGGGATTGCATGATCCATGCATTCCTGAAGGTGTTCATAGAATGCGTTTATAAAGGATTCTGTGGTCTGGGCCATATTTTCCACAGGCCCGGGGGCTTTGAAGGATTCCACCTTGGTTTTGAGGAGTGTGAAATTTGCTTTAGAGAAGTTTTTCACTGTGGTTTTCTGGGCAGGGGTGGGGTCGGGATGTGAATATCCAGTGAGATTAGTTTATGGTCTGATCTTACCAGTGAGGGATACACTTCTGGTCTGGAGCATAGAGCCCCCCTGTTGGTGATGATCAGGTCCAGTATGTTTTCCCCTCTTGTGGGAGTGGTAACAAGTTGTTCCATAGCATTTGAGTTTATAAATTCTAGGAACCTTTGGTCTAGGGTGTTGGAGCTAGAGTAATGCTCCCAGTCTATGTTTGGGTAGTTGAAGTCACCCAATATAATGGTGTTTGGAGAGACCTTCATATTTTCCAGTGTTCTCAGGAAGGCTGAGTGGGGTTCCTGGGTTTGGGAGGGTGGTCTGTAGCAGGCTATAAACTGGAAGGCAGTTTTACCCACTGTTAATTGCACATGAATAGCACATCTCTGATGCTTCGTGCTGTGCCACCAACCTGGAGGTGTGGGTATCTTTGACGAATATTGATACTCCCCCTCCTTTTGTGGTTCAGTCCAAGTTTTGGGGCCGAAAACATGGTATGAGGTATAACCTGGTAGTGCTGGGGTGCTCTCGGGAGCCTTGAACCAGGTTTCTGTTACTGCACAGATATCGATGTTCTCCATGCTAAGGAGAGTTTCGAGTGCATGCATCTTGAGGTTTAGACTCCTGGCATTGAGTAGCATTACTCTTAGTTTCTTATCCCTTGTGATACCTATGGAGGTGGGTTTGTCTTTTGAGCCTTGCCTAAAAAAGGCACTATGGGGGTGGCAAGAGCCTTTGCCAATATCCAAAAGCCCAGGGGTGACAGGTGCAAGTTGTCCCTAGCGAAGCATCGTGGCTTGTCAAGCATGTCATCCCAGGCTGACAGGCATTGGATCCCCTTTGAATGACACCAATACTTAAGCCAATTGTTGAAATTGATCATCTTTTCTTCATATTGTGGCATCATTCTTGGTGAGGGTAAGATGCTACTCAAGGTCAGGGTCATACCGGCCTGGGCTACATGCTCAGAGAACTCCTCTATGTCTCTTTTCATGTAGTCCAGGGAGGTACGTCTCAGGTCATTCACACCAGCATGGACAATGACTGAGTCATATTTGTACTTGCCTTGACGTGACCTGAGTGCTTGTGTTATGTGGCGGATCCTAGTGCCCGACAGGCAGCTCACTATGACCTTCTCCTTGTTCAGCCTGGTAAGCAGGACGTCAGTGTGCCTGACAATAGAGTCACCTATTACAAGTGTATCAGGTGTGTTGTTTAGCCTTAAGGGCTGTGACTGTTCAGCACACTGGCTTTGTGAGCTATGTGTTGCACTGTTTTGTTTTGGGGTAGCGGTTGCTTGGGTGTCTGCTTTGGAGGTCTTGCTGCTTAGGCAGATTTTTATTTAGAGCCTCCGAGTATGTTTTTGTGTGTTTATGTGTTTGGTTTGCTGTCGTGGTAGGTCTATGTGAGACTGGAATTGTAGTGAGTGTGGTTTCCTTCTCCTCCTGACTGGTTACGCCAGTACTGAGTTGAGAGAGCTTAGCCTCCAGTTTGGCTATATGGTTGCATCTCTCACATGTGTTGGAATTTGTTGGGAGGAGGAGAGGGTTGTCTGTATACATGAGGCAGTTGTAACATTGCCTCAAGGTTCCCAGATTCACCAGCTGGATCGGAGAGGAGATTGACAAATGACCTTTGGACATGCTAGAATAGTATTGGGAATTCCTTTATAATTGAAAAAAAGGGCTGATGGGGAACAAGGTACTCAAGGGGAGTTTGTGAGGGTGTCGTGCTTTTAGTTTTTTAGTGCTGACTTATATAATTGCTTTAGTGAGCAAGTGCCAGGCTTTAGAGTAGGAATAGGGTGTTTATTATGTAACTGTGAACCTATGTTTGTTCCTTTTTACTTGTTTTTGGTCGTTTTTGTGTATTATACTGAAGCATGCTGTCTGATGTCAGACACCTCCACATACCCTTTGCACATATAACCTCCGTATGACCCCTGTGGTGCATGTGATACCTGCACAGTACTGTTTTGTGGCAATCCCACTAGTGATGAGTTTTATTCCTTGGTCTGCCAAGTGTGGCAATGTGTGTGCATCACTGTGAGAGTGTGGCTGTGTTGACGCTGACACCTGTTCATGCAGGCAGAAACGGGTACTACACCTACTACATAGCTACCATATCCCTGTTGCAGATGTCACTCACCATCACATATACTTTCTGAGGGGTCCCCAACATGTAACCTATGCGGCACATCTAATAACTGCATGGACATGTGATAGCAGTGCATAGTCATCAGGGGTTTGATACCCTGTACTGGTAGGTGTGTGACACAAACATGCATATGTTTTACTCTCCCACCCCTCCCTGGCTTTTCTGTGCCTCTGTCTGCCTCTCTTACTCCCTCTCTGGTGGATGTTGAGACTTACACCTACTTTGCTTAGGTAGCAGCATGTGTATTTTAAGTGATGCTCAGGATCAGCTGATGGTCTCTGCATGAATTGCAGCCCTCCTCTAGCTGATTGCATGTGGAACAGCTGTGGTAACATTCCCATAGCCAATTGCATGGAAACACACACCAATATCTAGGAACATCATGTTGCTGTTGGGCCTATCATTCACTGTGAGCAGGAACTCAATCTGATGTTTGGCAAACAGCATCTCAGATGGATTGATGTGTACCTCTAACAACATACACTGTGGAGACAGGCCAACACACAGAAGGGGGATGTGCCTGACCTGACTACAGACTGTAAGTGCTGCTATACTGCTTTTGGAGTAATGTTGGTTTAACAAGGTGTGTGTGGATATGGCTGTCCTACATGTTTACATACCTGCCATGTCAATGCTAGGTTAATGTGGGAACACCCATCTGTAGGGTCATCTGCAGACTGGCCAGTGTGTGGCGCCTTTTGTTTCAGGTGTTACCCACTGTGCACCTATCTGCGAACTGCAGAAGGTAGTGTGAGGATTGCAGTCTGTAGATGGTGACATCCATGAGAGTTACTAACTTCAAATCCCTCATAGGGCATATGGTGCAACAAACCCTGTTACAACAGTAAATGTATGAGGTTATCACAGCAACATGTCAATACTGGCCCTGTGTATGTGCCTCCAGCCACAGCCCTGACAACCTTTGTACATATGTCATGCAGTAAGGGCTGCATATGTACTGTACACCATAATTAGTGACATCATATCTGGTAAAAACCCAGTGAGATATCAGACTGCTACACATGTAATGTATAGTAGGGGTTATATTTGATGACCTAACCTGGAAATTCTGTGGTTGTGTGTACAGTACTGAGGTCTGTGTACTTATGGTGATTGTTGGCAGTGTGTGTATTGTTAATATGTACCTTGGCCTGTATACAGACTGTGGTAGATATTGTTCTTGGTCCTGTTCTATCTGATGTTGCATGCTGCTCCACTGTATGTTACCCGATCGGCTTACATGTTTGTAGGGCCATACATGCACATGTCCCATACCACAGACAGGCAGCGGACCACACTGTGTAGTGGCCCAGTATATGTACAATTAGTGTGTGGGTGACACATATGAGGTTGGTATAGAACAGATAGTCCATATACTGTAGTAATACTCTACCATGCCATATGTAGCTGTGGCTGTGTTTACATTGGTTGTAGTGATGCAATTACACACAGGTGTATGTTAGTCTGTGTCGTGGCATGCATGTAGAGCCTGCTATGCCATACAGACTGTTCTGTTTGTCAGTGTGTTAGTGATGGTGTCAGTTGTGCCTTGTTATGTAATGGTTACATCCCAGTGTGTCAGCTGAGGTCTTTACCCCCTAGGGATTGTCTACAGCGTGTAGTTAGAGGCTGCTGTACTATACACCTGCATTACTTACCGTTGATTGTTTGGTATCCTGTGACCCAGTCTGTGTTTACTATTGTACTACTTGATGGCCTTGGCCTAGAAAGCAACATTTGTTAACATTTAAGGACTACTGTATTACTATACCTGTTTCACAGTTGCATTATTCAGTTTATGTGGATGTCCATGTCTAACAGCTGTATCACATGGCATATATAACTGTAATAGTACACAAATAAAGCTTTCCCATTTATGCACACCTGTGTGTGGTGTTATAGCCTTTGATATCTCTGTGGGTATATGTTGTTGCAGGCAAAGAATGTCATTTGTATGGGTGGCTCATACAGTCTCCAGTTGGTAAGGTGGTAACTGTAGGAATAGTGGCTGTTCCGTACTGTGTGCATGTACTACATATGTAAGTTAATGTACATATCTCTGTATGTGTATGTGTAGTTACATATATACCTATATATATGTATACATATATATGTATATCTGTATCTGCATATATATGTGTCTGTGTATATATCTCCTAGGGATGCCCATGCCGTATTTGGTTCTGGTTATTGGATCTGCAAAACTTGGTAGTGTATTGCAGGGGGGACATGTTTGACTGTTGGGGGGGTATACCTATTCATACATGATATATATTGTTTGGGCCCTCTCAACCCAATTAACGTTACATGTGGACATATATGTTTTTATTTCCCTATTGTTATCTACAGATGTATGTCCGTATATACCTATATATATATATATATATATATATATATATATATATATATATACACACACACACACACACACACACATATCTGCTGACATATATATAACCTGCCGTATATATTTAGACATATAGATGTAGACATACATATCTATAGATGTAGGCATTTGCATGTATAAATGTTTGTATATATTTATATATATATGTATATATTTCTATAGATATATGTATATGTCTACATAAACAGATATGTTGTATCTGTACAGATATTAATATATTTACACACACATACCTCTAAATGTTGGAGTACATTCTCTGCATTGTTGAATGGGTTGGATGATATATTTTTGAAAACATCAGGGTTATGTATATCTGACATGGCTTAGTGGTAAATTGCTTTGGTTATTGTGTGCAGGGTCCTGGGTTTGATTCTTGCAGAGGCTGTTTATTTTCTTGTTGGGCAGAACATGGGCCGTTGGATACAGAGTGATTAAGGCACTTCAAAGTAGTTATAAGCAGGTTTGCACGGAGGTAAGCACTGCTAACTTCTGGTTACAGTTTCTTATACTCTGTTAGCTTCTGAATTGCTTAACCTGTGTAGGCATTGCTTACCCCTGTGCAAACAGGCTTAAACCTGCTTATTTCTGCTTAACCGTGCATACTCATAGGTTCATAGGTTCATAAATTAGTACTAAGCTAACTTCCCTTGCGAGCCATTTTAAGCCTAGCCAATTATCCCTTGTGAGACTCAAACTCTGCACCTTGTATTTGTAAGGCAAACACCTTAACCTTTAGGCCATCCACCTAACCACTCCGCTTACCCCCATGCTAATTTCTTTAAAAGAAAAGAAAAAGGGGTTGCTAGGAAAGTGGTGAAAAAAGGGGCACAAAGAGGGAAAGACAGTAGGTAAAATAGCCAGGGATGTGCAGGAAGGGTGTAGGGAAGGTCCATAGCTGCCCCTACAGCAACAGCTGTGCATATACACTGAATTTAGAGGTAGACTTGGACTCTCAAACCCCTGGGAGTGGGTGAGGACAACAATAATATGTTGTGATGCCAATTAGACCGGATTACATGTGTCCAGTGGACACGTGTGCGAAATGGACAGTAATGTATGGGGCGAGATTTTTTTGTGGGAACAGATTGCCCTTTTTTTTTTCAGGTGAGAGTGGGATGTTGGGGAGGGGTAGTAGGTATATCTGGGGAGGTAGGTTGGGTAGGTTAACAGACAAGACAAACCAGACGCATATAGGGGTGGTATATGACACATGTGGGGGGTAAACACCTTGATGGGGAGGGGTGTTTGGATATCGGATGCCCACAAGCCCCCTAGTGGTAACATGGGCAGTCACCACTGCACCTTCACAGCCCCAAAGGTGGCTGTGCTGGGGGCTGAGTCGCAGAGCCAGGCTGACTCTCTAATTGTGACACGTGGCCCTCGAGCTGGTGTAGAAGATCACCAAACTGCTGGTCGATCTCTCTACGCACCACGGCCCCGACCTGGCGACGGGTGACAGGTGCCTGTCCGCACCCACTCCCAGGGGGGCAAGCTCCATCCCCTGAGGTGGTGCTACCCGAAGGTAATGCAAGACCAATGGACAGGGAGGTCCCAGGTTGGGCCCCAGACATGCTGATGCCCGTTGCCACGGCCAGCTGAGGTGGGACATGTGGGTCCACTGGACCGGCCTTCCCAAGCATGCTATAGTGTTTAGATTTCATCATCTTATATGGGTTAGTAATAGTCAACAAATTCCAGGGTTAGGTATAACAGCATGCACAGATATTCTTATTAACACAGACACCAGATACAGAACAGTTGCATGGCATAAAGAACACATGCATATATGGGACCACAGTGGTAATAAGAACAGCATGCAGGTACATTGTTGGCACCATGCCACCAATGTTGGAATAATTCAATATAGCACATGCATGGGAACCATTAAAATATTTATCAAACAATTGGACATTATCAGAGTCATTACATACCAGTTGGGGTTTGTATGTTGATTATTGTTGGCGATATGGTGGGGGAAGAAAAAGATGTCAATTAACAACTAGTATATTCCTGTAGTCCACATTACTTTCCTAGTCAGTGCTGTTATCTGTACCTTACAAGTCTTACTACACTATCCTATAGCCTTAGTTTGGACACTGATATGGCTGTCATCATCGTACACATGAACCGGTTTTACCTGCAGTATACACCTCTTACCTGGTATACCTGTGGAGGGAATGTTTGTTAACACTAACTGTTTCTACACATACTCCTGGATTCTGGGTTGATGTTTTGCACATAGCTATCCAACTCTTTCTGCACAGATTCTGGACATGTGTTGACCACATGCTGGTGTGCCGGGACATATCTAGAATATTGCCCTCTTCCACCTTTAGTGACCTGACACACACATATACATGCTTTCCTACACAGTTATATTATGTAGCACAGTGTGGGTGACTTTGACCAGTGATACTTTATTATTCAGAGAAACTGCAACACTCACAATTCCCTACAATACCAGAGTGAGCAGTACCAGTATAGGTTATAATGATCTGTATTCCTCAGCACAGTGTTCATATCCAACGTATCTGTGGGAGCAATGTTTGTTAGCACTACCTGACTGTTGCCACACAAAGTTCCAGATTACACATTAGTATTATGCACATACATCTCACTCTGTTAATGTACACACTCTGGTCACAGCTTGACAACATGGGAATGTAGATTGGACATACTTGAAATATTACTCTCCTAACAGTTTCGGTGGATGCTACAGTGACAGGTGTGTTCTCATAGATGTTTGACAATCACTTGTATTCCCTGTTTGCTGGCTAAACATCTGTGATTATCCCACAGACTTAACAGGGGGACAGGCAGCAGATATGAGCACATATACTGGACATTCTGGCCTCATCTGTAGTGTTGTGGGGTATGATTCTGTATGCAGCCTGATTCCACTCCCAGGATTCAAACTATGGCTGTGTCTGCTACAACTTAAACACTATCCATCACAGTTGTGTCTGCTATATAGATCATCATCATCATCATCATCCCCTTTTTCCCATTTACATGGGGTCGGGGTATTGTATTAACTGTCGCCAACTCTCTCGATTCAGTGCCACTCTCCTGCATTCTTCAACACTCATGCCTGACTGTCGCAGATCTTCTTTCACACAATCCATCCACCTCTTTGCTGGACGCCCTCGCTTTCTCTTACCTTCTTCTTGTCTGTCCCAAATCTCCCTCACCAGATTGTCTTCTGCTTTTCTACACGTGTGCCCATACCGTCGTAATCTGTTTTCTTTGATCTTTTCTGCAATTGGAGCTACTTTGGCTTCTGCTCTTATGTCCTCATTTCTTTGCCTGTCCCGCAGTGTGCATCCTACCACCTTTCTCAGGCACTTCATTTCCATCACCTCTAGCTTCTTCAACTGTTCTGCCTTTACTGCCCAGGTTTCTGTACCATACAGTAATACTGGTCGCACCACTGTCTTGTACACCTTACTTTTCAGCTTCTTTGGCATTCTTCTGTCATATACTACACCTGATACTCTATGCCCCTCTGATTCTAGCTTTGACCTCTTCATTCAGACTACCCTTCTCCTCAACCACCCCTCCCAGATACTTGAAGCTGTTTACCTGTTCCACTATCTTCCCATCTATCTCTATTCTCAGCTTCTTCTGATTTCCCCAATCTGCTGCCATTGCCACTGTCTTATCTGTGCTTAGTTTCATCCCATGTGCCTTCAGATTTGCATTCCATTCTCCTATCCTTTGCTGAAGTTCTAGATCAGAGTCTGCCTGTACTGCCACATCGTCTGCATACAGCAGCTTTGTTGCTCTGACCCCTCCAACCTGTTTGCTGATGTAGTCCATTACCAGTATGAACAGCAGTGGGCTCAGAGTTGAACCCTGGTGTACACCCACTCCCACTGGGAACCCCTCAGTGAGGCCAAACACAGTTCGAACTTGAGTCACTGGGCCCTTGTACATAGCCTGTACTAATTCTACCAATGTTTCTGGGACTTCAAACCACCGCAGTACTGCCCAGATCAACTTTCTTGGGACCTTGTCATATGCTTTCTCCAAGTCTAGGAAAGCCCAGTTTGACTCTCTCCTCTTCTCTAGTTTCTTCTCAAGTATCTGTCTCAATGCAAACATCCGGTCAATTGTGCTGCATCCTGATCTGAATCCAAACTGTTCATCTCCCATCTTACATTCTACTATTCTGCGTATCCATTTATCAATCACCCTCTCCAGAACTTTCATGCAATGTGGTAGGAGTTTGATGCCTCTGTACTGTCCACAGTTGTGGATGTCCCCTTTGTTCTTGTACACTGGCATGAGTATGCTTATTCTCCAGTCATCTGGAATCCACCTTTCTCTCCACACTGCAATTAGTACCCTCAGGAGCCATTTCTCCCCTAGCTCACCCAGCATCTTTATCATATCTGCTGTAACCTCATCTGAGCCTGCTGCTTTCCCTGACTTCATTTTCCTTAGTGCTGCTCTTACTTCTTCTAAGCTGGGCTCCTCTTCTACTCTCATTGTAGGCTGTTTCTGGGGCAGTACCACTTCTGTGGGGTTTTCTTCATTCAGAAGCTGCTGGAAATACTCCTTCCATCTGCCTTTGATGTCCTGTGGGCTGGTAAGCAGGTTGTTGCTGGAATCCCTTATGAAGGGTGTCTGACTATCTTCTTTATCTTTCTGTCTTTGCCTTGCAACCTGGTATAGTTTCTTTGTGCCCCTTACTGAGTCACTTTCCAGAAGCTGATAGAGTGCCTCTGATGCCCTATTCTTTGCTATTGCAACTTCTTTCTTAGTTTCTTTGTTAGCCAACCAGTAGTCCTTCCTAGCTTGGTCAGTCTTTTCAATCTCCCACTTCTTCCTGCACTCCTTCTTTCTTTTGATTACTTCCTGCACTTCTGCATTCCACCACCAGCTATATAGATATTGCTGTATATCTCCTATCTGCTTTCTGTCTTATTAATCCCCCTACACTTTTGCATTCTGACCTTGTATTACAACACTCTTATTCAGATTTTCTAGACAGCTATATGTTGTAGGACAGTGTGGGCGACAGTGATGTGCAATACTTCATTATTCAGAGCAACTGCATATCATTCTTGTATTTCTGGGCACAGTGTTGGTATCAGACCTGTGAGAGGAATGTTTATTAGCACTACCTGAATGTTCCCACAAACAGTACCAGATTCCATATTACTATTATGCACATACATCTCACTCTGTTACTGTACACACTCTAACCACAGCTTGACAAGTTGGAGTGTAAAGGGGACATACGTGGCTTCTTACTCATATATGGTATTGGAGAGTTGCTAGTGTGCCAGCTTTGGTCTCATAGATGTGTGTCAATCAGTTGTATTTCCTGTTTGTTGCCTATATGTCTGGGATCATCCCACTGATTTCCCAGGGGGACAGGTTGATAGGCAACAGATATGGGCAACTTTAATGGACATTCTGGACATATCTGTACAGTTGTGAGTATGATTCTGTATGCAGACTACTACCACTGGCAGGATTTGAACCGTGGCTGCATGTGCTAAAACAACAACGGTTCACTTCTCAGTTGCATGTGGTATTCAGTTTTTGTTGTCTGCATTTTACCTGTTTACTGTCTGTGTTTCTCTCAGTTGTACTAAATGGCCTCTGGGGATTACACCTGTCATATACAGGCATTCCTACACATTCAATTTATGGTGTACGGCGTGGGTAACAGAGTGCTTACTACAACAGTACTATTACATGATTGCAAATCTGCATTACAATATGATACCATAATATACACATGCAGTCCAGCAGTTAGACCTGTTTTATCAGGCTATTACAATTTTATTCACATACAAACAATTTGAGACATTTCCTGCCATATTCCCTAGTGTATGCAGTACTTGCCTTGAACAATACAGGTTTTATACAGGCAATTAATTTACTACTACTTTTAGTTTTATTTCCTATGACAGCAAATGCATGAGTATTACTGACCTGCCTCACATCGCAACCTCACCAGGTGACTAATGTGGGCCTCCTGGTTCGCGGCCCTCTCTATTGCAGCTGTGGGGGACATGAGAGGAATAT
This sequence comes from Protopterus annectens, assembly GCF_019279795.1. Taxonomy (NCBI): domain Eukaryota; kingdom Metazoa; phylum Chordata; order Ceratodontiformes; family Protopteridae; genus Protopterus; species Protopterus annectens. The sequence continues at coordinate 487,930,353 of NC_056728.1, forward strand.
TTAGTCATACATATCCATGATATACCTGAGCTGGGAATTATTACACACATACTGGGGTGATACACATGACTGGAACATCCCTTGCTGCTCTAGCCTCTTGGAGCCACTCCTCCAAGAGGTCCCCCTTACACCGCTTCAGGTCGGCATAGTGGTGCCTGACCTGCTCACCAGTTCAAAGTATGCCAGCGGCACTGATGAGGTCATGGGCGAAATGGTCCCAGGCCTCTGCCTTATATTGGGAGCCTTGGTACTGGCCCTGCAGCAGTCTCTGATCATGGTCTTTGACAAGGAGTCCTGCCATGACCTTGGACTCCTGGATGCACCAGCGCTGTGCCCGAAAGCGCACACCTTCTCCCCTTACTGCCATAGTGCCTGCAAGGGGAAGCTACGACCAGTTATTAGATGTATTCCCACCTCTTGGGTTTAAGTAGGGCCAATTTCCCGCACTTTTCCGTGATTGGACAGTTTTGAAAAGGCTAAGCTATGGGCAAACCTGCTTACCTACGGTTGGCATTGTTTAAAGGGGTATACCACTGGGTACAATAAGTTAGCTGCTCTACACATTGCTTACACCTCCTAAGCTGCCCTTTGCAATGCTTAGTGTTGCTTACATTAGACTTTGCATTATAATTCCTTTTTGGCATTGAGTTATTATTCATTACACCTTATATGTATGCCTGGTACCCATGATTAATGTGTACGTACACTCTATGGGGTCCTTGCTTTTTATTGGGGACTTCAACACTCTATTATAATTACACCTCACTTCTGGGATTACTGCTGTACTCCAGTTCACATATTTATGTTATGTAGTGGGTTATGAAACATATGACTGTATACTGATTCCTTTAACAGGTTCAGTTTTGTTTTACTATGGTGAGGACTTGTTTGCTGATACCTCATTCTTCTGTAGTTCTGTAATGGCTTGGTGGTTAACTTCTGTGACTATGGTGTATAGAGTCTTGGGTTTGAGACCTACGTGGCTACTTATTTTGTTGATGGGCAGAACAAGGGCCGTAGGATACAGAGTGATTAAGGCACTTTTGAGTAATTGTAAGCAGGCTTGCATGACGGCAAGCACTGCTAACCTGCCATTACATCTGCTTACAGAGAGTTAGCTTTACAATTGCTTAACCAGTGTAGGCACTGCTTGCCGCTATGCAAACGGGCTTAAGTCTGCTTACTAGTGCTTAAATATGCTTACTACTGCTTATTTGTGCTTAAACCTGCTTACTAGTGCCTTATTCATTATGACACTGTCACCTCACATGTGCATTTACTGCAGTACTCCAGTTCATGAAAATATGTTATTTAGTGGGTTATGCAACATAAATATTACTCTTAACGTGCTTTGCCATGGGAAAAGGAATGTGCTGCAGTGGGTCTCCAACCGGGAATGCCTGCTCATAAGGCGAATGCTCTGCCCACTACACTATTGCTATGCTGCTTCATTTGCATATATCATCCTTGTTATCCTCTTCAGCCATTTAAGCTGCATTAACCATAGCTATGCGATGGGCACACCCGCGCACCTACAGTTAGCTTTAATTGGATTTTAAAAAAAAAATAAAGGGTTTCTTCATTTTATTTATATATACTGTTGCTGTTGTACACAAGGACTGTTGGTGGGGATATGTGGTCACCTATGAGTGGTCTCGCTCATTTCATACCCCTTTCTGCTGTTCTTCATTGCGGGGGCATGTATATTCTGAGAGCTCTGCTCTCAGACACGCCCCTGCACTCTTACACGCTCCGTGTAAGCTTAGGAGTTGCCATCCTGCTCCTAAATGGCCGCCTCCATGCAGGACTAAGCTAGTCCTGCACAGAGGAATAGTAAATCTGGGGGATAATTTATATTTGGTCAAGAACTGTATACCTTTAAATTTCATGACAGCATATTGCTGTCTAGTAATATGAAATTTGTAGAATGGTTATTTTATCATATCATTATTTTTGACTATCTTACTACACAAAATTTTACTAATACTGGCTGTGTGGCACATCTCTATCTCCAGAACCTACATTTTAAAAAAAAAATTATTTCAGCTCTAAAATTCTACATCATTGTTAATACACTATTGTGAGAGAGCTTACGCTTCTAACATCATTGTGTACACTTTATACCTTTGACCTAGGCTAAGTCTGAAAATGGTGAATTGAGATCTGCATTCTACCATAGTTAACAAATAAAATGTAAAATAAAGCAAAGTAAAATAAAATAAAACTGAGAACTTGTTGAGATGCATGGCTAGGCTTAAAAAAAGTCCCCAGTGGTTGTTAGGCTAGTACACATCTATAAATCAATGAACCTATGTTAGATCACACATTCTTAGCATCTGGTTTTCTGGTATATAAACCACAAGAGGGTGATGAGGTTGGACAAAGCTTAACAGAACAATTTTTCATGTCTGGGTGTAGGTTTCACTGGCATTTATTCACATCTGACTTCAGAACTGGTCAGTCTATCCACACTTTCAAAGCCAAACCATATAATCAGCATAAGTAAATCCAAGTATAACCCATACTCAGATAACAACACAGTAATAATAAACTGGTTCTAGATCTTGAGGTCTTATGGAATGAATATCCATCAAGATATGCCATACATTTCTTTGCCTCTGCCATGTTATTAAACAGGTATATACTTTCTAAACCTCTTGGGTGTTCTGATAAGGAATTCTAGAGTTTAATTATATACTGAATGCTATATGAATAACTTTTACCAGTCGTACTTGAAAATTCAATACTTTATGTGAAAAGATTCTAGCTGAGACCAGCTTACTAAGAAATTAAGTTGTTAGAAAGGATCATCATGGAAAGCCTTATGAGCCAGAATTAATGTGTACCTTATGATATTGTAGATAACACAATAAAGTTGTCAAATTGATAATCTGTCAGCATACATGAGATTGGTTAACCCAGATTTTCTTCTAGTAACACTTCTGTGGGCACCTTCCAATGGAAAGCTTAAGTTTCACATAACTAAAATAACTCTTCCACTATTTAAGTATGAGTTGGGTGAAATAGTTATGAAGCTCAAGTAATACTGGAGAACTAGAATAGAGAAATGCTGAGAAAATCAAAACTATATTATAATAGTAGATAAATCACTTTGTTAGCTTTATCATAAAAGATAAGTTTGCCATTAATCATTAACCAAAAAGTTTTACAGAACAAGAAATTGTTATTGTAGAGCCCTAGAAGTTTATTACAGCAAATATGTTTTGCCACATTGAATGGCAGCACCTTTGTTGCTGTTAAATATCAACTCCTAATAGTGCGCCAGTCTGAAGCACTATATTATTTAATATTGTGTATTCTTAATTCCTTGTTGGTTGTTGGTAATAATTTATGGTTAAACCAATTGTTTGATGAGTTTAAGATATGGGTCATATCCACAATGCAGGCCCTGAAAATGACCCCTGATGCACATCTGTACTGGTATGGGATCAGTTCAAGTAATGGTAATTCTTTATCTTCTCTATCTCAGCCATCTGGCAATTCATAAGATGATACAGCTGTGAAGGTAAACCTTCTTACAGGAAACCATGATACCTGCATGAGGAATACAGTCATATTGTTGGAAAGGTCTATACAGATATCGGCTTCTAGAAGACATATGTCTCATAAAGTTCTATTGGACTGATTATGGAGGATCTTTCTTTAATGATCCTATTTTGAAAGTGATCTATGTATGATGTATATTGAGTGGTGTATGAACTAAGCACTTTTCAAAACCCATCAATTCATCCATTCGTTTCTAAATGATGCTGGTGATGGTCATAGTGGTAGCAACCTGAGTAGCGCAGTGCAACTTTCCTTACCCCAAGGCATTCACAGGTCACCTGAAATACATAATATCTCCAGCATGTCCTGGGTGTGCCTCAGAGCCTCCTCAAAGTGGGCTGTGCCTGGTATACCTTCTGTGGGGGATGACATTGAAGCATCTTCACTAGGTACCCAAACCAGCTTATCTAGCTGTTCTCAGTCCTGAGGAGCAATGAGTCTATGTCAGGATCCTCCCAGATTACCAATCTCATCAGCATGTCATGGAGAGGGAGGCCAGTAGCCATATAAAGGAACCTTATTTCTACTGCTTGTACATGCGGCATCTTTTTTCTAGTTACTACTCATATTCATGAATGAGCCATCCACTGATTGTGACCTTGTTTTGGAAGAGGGGATTTGCATGACTGTGATTCTTAAAGCTATGCCATCTGGAGTTTTGTGTTTCTAGTATGATTCCCTTTCACAGATATGTCTACTAGAAATGGACATATGAACTGATGCCATTATGATTCAGTTAAAAATCAGAGTACCTCATTAGGAACAGGGATACCATGGCCACCTCTGTGGCTAGGACTGAGGGTGGTATTCAACAGGAAAAGTCAGTTGAGTTAGTTGAGCTATGCTCAAACCAAAAAGATACATGAAATTGCCATGTGGAATCTCTCCCACAAAGTGAAGCACAAAATACTGCCTAAACACATTGATATATAATTTGAGAAAAGTGAGTGTCACTAGTTGAAGTGCATATTCTTTGCAAGGTTACACAAAACAGATAATGTTTTCCGACTCACACTGTTGATGATTTTGACTGAGCATAGGTCCATAGGTTCGTAGGTTGGTACTAGGCTATCAGCCCTAGGGCCTATACAAGCCTAGCCATAGCAATTCCCTGGCTATTTCTTCCCACACTATTTACTTCATTTGACCCTTGTCTAGCAGGGTGACTGACGTGATCCATGGGGTGAATTTCCTTTCTCCCATCCAATTGTCAAGGTTCCTTTTGAAGAAGGTCATAGAAGCGCTCTGCTTGGCATGTATGGGCAGTCTATTCCAGAATCTGGGGAGTCTGTGGGTCAGGAACCTATCCCTCCTGCATGTTTTCTTTATTGTGATGACAAGGTTTAGATCCCTGGAGCGTGTGGCTCTGAGGGATTGGGATTTCTTTAAGTGGAGCATATCCAACAGCTCTGGGTTTGACGTGGCCTTGTATGTTAAGCAGAGATCACCTCTGAGTAGACGATATGTGACAGAGTATAGCTGGAGTTTTTTTAAGGCAGTCAGCGTAGGGCATCTGCTTTAGGCCTGTTATTCTTTTAGTGAGGTATTTCTGTGGCCTTTCCAGTTGTTGCAGATGTCTTGAGAGGTACATACCAAATGAGGTATTGTATTCTATAATGGGTCTAATGAGGGATGAGTACAGTGGGACAATGACCTCCTTTTTTCTGGATGAAAAGCCCTTAGTGATGAGGTGTGCCACATAGAAGGATTTCCTGACTGTTGTGGCGATGTGGTTATCGAAGGTGAGACCACTGTCCACTTGTGACCCTAAGTCTCTTATCACACTTGTAGTGTTTAGTGTACTGCCACTTATGTGGTAATTCACGGGTACATGTTTTTTCCCAAAGGGGATAACTATACATTTCTTGGCATTGAGCTTGAGCCCATGGCTCTAGCACCAAGCATCTGTTTCTGTAAGGCCCTTTTGTAGAGTATCCACATTATTTGGGGATTCAATAATGGCTCCCAGTTTGCAATCATTTGCGAACTTTGTTAGCCAGAGTCCCTTAGTGTTGGCCTGTACTTCAGAGAAGTAGATGCCAAACAAGAGCAGTCCCAGGACTGAACCCTGAGGAACTCCACTTGTCACTTGTCTGGAGCTGGATTTGGAATCAGCTACTATTACAGTCTGGGTTCTTTCAGTAAGCCAGTTAGCAACCCATCGAGTGACATAGGGATTAATGCCCAGCTTAGTAAGTCTATCTATGATTCCAGAGTGGGGGATGGTGTCAAAGGCCTTGGTGAGGTCCAAATACACTGTGTGGACCGCCTTACCCTTGTCCATGGCTCTGGAGACTGATTTGAAGAAGTCAGTCATGTTCAGGAGACAAGATCGGCCCTTCATGAACCCAAACTGGGTGGGGTCCAATGTTTGAAGGTTGCCAATGTCTTTGTTTATAAGTTCCATGGCCTTGCAGATCAGGATCATCAGACTGATGGGGCGGTAGTTCCCGGGATCCAAGGTGGATCCCCCTTGTGGAGTGGGATAACTGTAGCTGTGCGACACTCAGTGGGCACTAAGCCTGAGATGAGGCTATGATTAAACATGACACTTAGATGACGTGTCAGTTCATTTTGTAGTTAATGTAATACACAGCCCGGGATGTCATTTGGTCGCATGGATGTTGTATTCTTAGCTTTGGAGAGTGCGTTTTTTACCTGTGTGGCTGTTATTATCAGAATTTGGCAATCTTCCGGTATTGAGATGGACCATTTATGGGGTGAAAGGGGGGTGAAGTTGGTACTAAATTGATCTGCCAGGATATTGGCAATATCCTTGGAATCAGTATATTTAATGCCATTCTGTTGTAGGTCAGAGCAGATCTGAGCATTACCGTTTAGATTCTTGACATAGTTATAGAATGCCTTGTGGCTGTCTTTGGAATCTTTGGCAATTTTAATTTCATAACTAGCTTTGGAGGATTTTATGAGGGATCTCAGATTCTTACTGAGGCTGATAAGGGAGTTTTTTGCATCCTGGGATTTTCCTCTTTTCTGCAACAGTTTCTTCCTTTTGTTGTAAAGTTTGTTTATGGCAGGGGACCACCAGATTGGCTTCCTTTTTTGGAGGAGAGCATCTTGGTTCTATTTGGGATGGCACGATTCATGCATGAGTGGATGTGCTCCTACAGTGCCTTAGTGTAGGATTCAGCAGTCGAACTTTCAGCTCCCGTCTGCATGGGTGTCATGAAGTTTGTCACTTCTGACTTGAGTAGAATGAAGTTGGCTTTGGAGAAGTGTAATACCTTATTCATTTGTGATTAAGAAAACATAGTTGATTCTCCCCAAACACTGGCAAATAGCAGCTATTATTCAGTTATTTTTGTTTACTGGGGTAGTGCACTGATCTCAATGGACCATTTACTGGCACAGTCCAGATTAATAGGACCACATAAAAAATGAACAAAACATATTTACAGATACAGGGCTATGGTATTAAACTATTTTTGTCGTAGACATTCATTCCCGTCGCCAACATTAAAAAATACAATAAGTTCCTTTACCATAGAGAGCAGATTGTAAATACTTCAGTCATTCATGGATAATGGACTGATAATCGATTTCAGATTTTTCCAGCTGTTAGCATACATACAGATTAATTTTTTTATCCTGTACTCCAAGTAAGATGTTATTTTCATATTTACCACTAACAGTGTTATTCATTCAATATTTTATTTTGCTTTGATGTTCCACAGCAAAGAAAGTTCTTCACAATTTGAGTTGTTGATGAACTTGGGCCCACTCAACCAGTCATCTCTACACATTTCACTCAGGCCCCCTGACAATACCTCCATTTTTGTCCTTCGCCTTCCATAATCACTCATAAACTCATTCTCATGACTGAATTACTCATTTATGTATCTTAAACCCTTGCCCAGTCACTACTCTTTATCCTTTCCACCCTTACCTTCCTCCCCCTTTCCCAGACAGTTATTTCCACTTGTTCCACCATATTCACACTCTCTTTGGTCTTTCTGGATCTTCAGAAAATATGCTGAACCTGCCATCTAACCCTCTTTCCATCTTTCCAGCAGTCTGTTTTACTCCCTCTGCCATAAAATGTAACCTAATATAACTCCCTCTGCTCAAAAGTCACCAAAACAAACAAAGAAACAAACAAAGCTCACAAGACCAACTGTATCACTTACATAAAATCTGACCAAACCTAACTCCATAAACCCTTCAGTTCCCTGTAGGTCCACCCAGATGAAGTGGTCAGCACCTGCGCTCCTCTACATCACCACCTTTCTTCTTCCTCTAAAACCCTTCTGGTTGAGGCACTAGTAATGCAAAATGTGTGTATACGTACCCCAAACCAGTATCATTACCCTCAGTGCTTGACTCACTGCAATAGCATCCTTCAAAATATCACTTATTGTAATTTCTTGTCTTCTTTATCCCACCTTTTGTGCAACATCTCCATATCCCCTATCTGTCCTCTCCTCTCTTCTCTTCTCCTCCCCTCCCCTCTCCTCTTTATCCAGATTGTTTTCCTGGCCTCACTTTCCAAGACCTCTCCTGTCCAACCTCATTCACTGCCCTCCATCTCCATAAGCCAGAGGTTTGGGGCTCGACCTGGATGTTATTAAATGTACTGATGCATAAATATTTAAGTTAATTTATAGGAGACCGAGATCCCATACTGCCTATTACAGCTGAACAAATCTTCTAGATGAGTCGGTGATGGACAGGGATCACCTGCCAGCAGGGATTTTGTTGGCTGGGAAACACAACAGAAGAATGCACATTAGTCCCCACATCTTTCCTATCATACATTTTACTTTGCATTTGTTAGTTATTATTATTATTATTATATGGCTATTCATATAAAATGTACAAGATGTGAGCACCTTCTCCATAAATGGCTGCCAAATTCAGTAAGCGATGAAACGACTTGTCTAGACCAAAAAAAAAAACAGTGATGGGGCTGCAAGAAATAAACCCAAATAGAATGAAGATAAGTGTTGTGAATGTTCCCCAAATCTTTAGGATCAATGGCCAGCCTAAAATAAATGACTTGTGGCTGGCTGGGTAAATGTATATTACCAGTCAACAAGGAATATTTAGTTTTCTTTAGTGGTGTAGCTGTAAAGAAAGTGATCTGCAAGAATTTGTAAATTGTTTTACCAACTTTTTTGAAAAAAAATCCTGTCCTAAATAAAAGTAACCTGAAAAAGACAGTGAAATATGTAAAGCGGTGATCTGGTATCCCAACCAACAACCTCAACAGTCTACAGGACAAAGTAAAAGATTAGGGATAAGGTTAACTATTCAGAATGTTGGATCCTGGCAGTTGCTGACTTAGCAAAACATAGCAAAAATAAAGTCCTCTTTCCAGAGGGAAAAAAAAAATCAGTCCACTTAAGGGATAAGCATATCTTTATTCAGAACTTGAATTCTCATCCATCATTGAATAAAGATCTGCTTAAATTCTTAACTGGACTCTTTTTTTTTTCCATCTGTGAAGAGGATTTTATTCAGTTTTGCTAATTGCTAAGTTAGCTGTGGCCAGAATCCAACATTCTGACAGTTATCCTTAGTCCTAATCTTTTAAACAAAAGTACTTTTAGAGTAGACATCTAATTTATTTTTATAACTGACAGTGACAGAAAGAATAGACAGTGATATCCGCTAGTGGGCTGTACCTCTGCATGTGAATATCTTGTGTCCCATTATGCTTCATGTAATGGGGAATTCTTAGTACATGAGTGCATCTGAGGCAAACCAACTCCCTGAGTTCAGGAATGCTGGGAATTGCTTGTATCGCCTGTTCTCTTTTGCTAACAGTGGTTGATTATCTGAGTCCAAAGATAGAGATTACTGGCAACTGAAGTAATTAACTTTAGTGAAATAAATTAAAAAAAAATGTCCCATCGAATAAGACAAGTTTCACATTTTAATCAACTGAAGTCTTCCTGTGCAGATTTTACCTCCTGCTGTTTTGTTTTCAAGACTTTCAGTAGAAAGTTAATCTGCTCATTAGAGCCTGCAATGAGGTGCCAGACTTTTTAAAAAAGTAAGTAAAAAGTATGAACAGTAGAGCGCCAGGGAAACCACTGTATGCTTTTGCTGTTCTATAACCCAAATGTCTCTCTGCCCTGTTACCTTTCAAGTCTGCTGTGTTCTTCCTTTAAAAATACACTTTATTCTTTACTATCAAAGGTCAGTGGCTTCGAAATCGTAAAAAAAACAGTGAAATGAATGTACAGTATGAACCTCTCGTCTCCCTAGAGCATTCTGCAATGGAGAATTCTTTTCACCTTTTATATTTTTTTCTTGGTTTTGTTTGCAAGGGAGAAATATTTCACCTTCTGCAAATTTCATAGCTTAAGTTCTTGCTTTCCAGAAATTGCTGACTGGTTTCAAAATACACAGTTTGGCATTCAAATCCAGCAAAAATAAATCAGACACTTCCAGTGTCTTGGCATCTCCAAAGACTATAGTGTTATATTATGAAAACAAAACTAGACTAGCTGTTAGCATGTTAAATCTGAGACTGTAGTTTAACTACTCAACTGCCTTTCCAACTAGCACCCTCTCATGGCTGAAATGCAAACTGCTGTAGCTAATTGCAGTGACAAATTTTTATTTACTTTTTTATAGCTGCACCATATTGTATTGTAAGACCAGGTGTTAGTAAATTAAATTTATGATTTTCTTGCATATCCTTTTACTGTTTTCTTGTGATTAGCAAGCATTTGGGTCTGGAAAAAGCCGTAAGTAGGTTGAGTGCAAATGCTGCTTGGCCTTCCTCAAAATGTTATTTATAATAATTGCCTGTATGATAATGCTTCAAAGCTTAGTATCTCATACAGTTTTTCAGAACTATTATTTTGGCTCATTTTTTGTTCTCTTATTTTGAGATGATGCCTTAATTTATCATCAACACATTAACGGCTGCCTTCATAACTTTTATATTAACTTCTATCACTTTGTTATATCAAACATTTGTTACCCATCAGCTTTGTTTGTAATCACTGTTTTGGATCGTGTCTCCTCTAGGTAATTCCTGTTAAAGGACCTCTGACCAAGTGCAATGTAGCTGTTAATAGAAAATTTAAATAATAAATAAACACACTCAAGACAAAGTGTTGATTCAATTTATCGAGCTTATCCACACTGCAGAGTCTTCCTAAGTTGGAAGCATTGAACATTTGACCACCTGTGTGCACCTGTTGTGGTCAGTGAATTAAGTAATCTGATATATTCATGTGCTGCTTGCACATCTGTAGAATGTATGGGAAGAATGAGGTAGTTGCCCCCAGGTGCCAGCTTATAGAACAGATACCAAGCCTGGCAATTTATTATTTAAGCAACAACCCATGACTGGGTGTAGGCATCACAAGATTTACCCACAGTTGCTGTTTGATCATGAGGGGAAGCTCAAGTGATCAAACAAAAGCAACCGTGGTTAAATGTTGTGATGATACCCACATCCAAGAGTGAGTTATTGCTATTATACAATGACATTATTTAAGAAAGAAATCCCTTATCTTTCTTAAGTAACGCCTTTGTATAACGGCACTTTAGTGTCCTTTCTCCTTCTTAATGCTTTACTGTTGCACTGTGCCTGTATATGGTTTGTACAGCTACACATCTGCATAGTACAGCAGTACATTGCTAGGCAGCGGCCGTGAAGGAGAGCATACTGATATGCTTTGCCTCTGTGTCTTTTGTTTTTTTCTAATTATTATTTACTTTTCCAAAATAACTGAATTACCAGAAGCTCAGGGGACAAGACAAACATATGAGGACAGAGGCAGACATTCCACTAAAGTCTGGACAGTTGAGAGGTAATGTTAAAAGACTGAGTCATATTACCAGTATTTTTCCTTCTAACTTCGGGAGTTTTGCAAAATGTTCTTTCTTTTTTGTCTCATATTTTGCTCTATCCCGTTTAAAATTTGTGAAAGTAATATAACCTAACAGAAAGTCCAGCCACTCAGCAATAGTTAAGCAAATGGTCTGATTGGTGTATCCAGTCAGCATACACATTTTGGACTAGTAAAGTCCTTTTATTGTATAATTGTATGTAACAAGGAAACATTTCTTGCTTCTCTTCTGTTTAACAATCATGTGTTAAGCTTTTGGTGTCTGCCACAATCATCAAACAATGCTTGCCATGTGTTGAGCATGCATCCTGAAGTACCTAATGGTGTTCTTTAAAAATTAAAAAAAGCTGTGCATTTTCATGCAATTGAGACATCAAACCCCAATCTATACTTCTTTTGTGTCATCCCATTAAGCTCATTGATGACTTGATTGCAGAGAAGAAACTCTTGATTTAGACAACAAAACAGTTCATTCTGGTCTATACATTGCAGTATGTATCATTAGTTGTAATTTACTTAAAAAAAACAATTTGCTCTGGGTTATCTGACCTCAACAGCATGTCTTCCACACATCTACATTTACATCTTTGAAAGTAAGGGGAATATGTATGTTTAAAATACAAATGGCTGTATAAATATAATATAAAACAGAAATATGAATGGTAATGGTGAAGAATACTACTTGTACTGTCTTGCTCAAAAAGACATGCATTTCAACAGTCAGAAGTGTGAAATTGAAACAGTTTATTTACTGCTTAAGTGCTCAAACCATACCTCTCAACCTGCAAATGTTGAAAACAGGAACAAAGCCCCTTGAAAAATAGGAACATCAGCTAAAACTCTCGACATCCAATTAAAATAAAATATGAATACCAAATAACACATAACTCTTCCCACTTGGAATGAGAATGTGGGATACTACACAGAAACACATTTAAAAACCAAACAATGGCAAAAATTATGGAAAAATACAATCACATTATCAAACAGACAGTGTAATATCTGTAGACTTTAATGAGCCATAGCATAAAATTCAACCACTTCAGGGCACTTATATTTCTTCAGAAAAAGGGAGGTGTAAGAAGTGTTTCCTCCTTCTTTAAATTATTGCTCCCACTTGTATGTTGGTCACATAGTCTGGTTTTCTGTGTACTAGATAGCTTCAAATATTGTGTGATGAGGGGAATTCAGAAAATTGTGTGAAGGGATTAATCAAGCCTGAAAGTTGGGACGTACCTCCAAAAATAAGGGCATCCTAAGTCAGGCCTGAAAATATGAACATTCCTCCAAAATAGGGACAGTCGAGAGGTCTGTTGTAGACACATGAGGGTCAAAGACCAAGTCACCCTCTATATGCGTTCCCAAATTTCTGACCACAGGGTCAACTCTTAGGAGGTGTATTATGAATGCAGTAATTTCCAGGTGTGATCATCTTTCCAAAAGATACTATTATGCATTTTTTGGCATTGAGTTTTAAAGTGTGACTCTCTCACCAGGTATTAGTCTGTGTCAAGCCTTTGTGGAGGGTATTTGTTTTGTTGGGGGATTCTTTAACTGCACTCAGTTTGCAATCATTTGTAAACTTGGTAGGCCATAGGCCATTGCCATTGGCCTTGACTTCAAAGAAGTAAATATCCAAAAGGAGTGACCCCAGCAGCAAGACCTGGGGGAGTCCACTGATGACTGACCTTTTTATGGAGGCAGACTTGCCTCTCCTGACTTCTTGAGTCCTATCTGTGAGCCAGATAGCTATCCAGTGGGTGACATAGGGTGTATAACTGGATTATGAGCTTATCTACAATGCCCAAGTGGAGTATTGTGTCACATGCCTTGGTCAGGTTGAGGTAGGCAGTATGCACCATTTTGCCCTCATTCATTGATGTTATGATCTTCTCAAAGAAGTCTACCAGGCTCACTAGGCATGACCTACCCTTGATTAAGCAAACTGGGTTGGATACAGTGTCTGAAGATTTCATAAACTGGGTTGGATACAATGTCTGAAGATTTCCTATGTTGCTTTTTTATCATGTCCATGATAATTCTTTCCATGGCCTTACATATGAGACTAGTCAGGTTATGAGTCGGAGGTTTTCTGGATCCATGGATGCCCTCCATTGTACAGAGGGATAACAATTACAGTTCTCTATTCACCTAGCATGAAGCTTCTTTGGAGGCTATTATTAAATATTATTTTTAGTGGGCCTGATAGGCCATGCTTTATGGTATTAAGCAGGTATCCTGGGATATTATCAGGTTCCGCAGATGCTGTGTTTTTGGCTATGGAGAATGCCTTGAGGACCTGTTCCCTAGTGGTAGTTGTGGGTGTTATGGTTAGGGGTATTTCTTGAGAGGTTGCTTCTATGGTTTCTAGCCCAAGTACAAAATGTAGGATTCACTTGCATTTAGTGATGCTTGTCATGACTCCAGACTAGTAGGTGCCCCAACATTCTTAAAAATGTAGCTCACCCTCTTCCCCAACCAATGTCAGCCATGAACATGTTTGAAAAAAGCATATTGTCTCTAATAGTGCTTTCTTCAGTTTCCCAAAGAAACAAATCACTACAAATGATTTTCATGGTGTATATTGACTTCTCACATCTTTCCAAGTAATTCTCTGAAGTTCACTGGTCTCTCCCATAAAACTTATGAATTCCTAATGTCTTGAAAAAAAATCATGTCTAGCTGCACCCTTCCTGCTCTGGTGCCTGACATATGAATCAGATATCAGCTTCCCAAAAGGAAACAGAATTCTCTGCAGTGCCGCTGTCAGTAAGAGCTCCAGCTGATTGACCTTTCAGGCTTTAGACAAAGCCAATTATTTCCATGGCTACTGTGCAATATCCATGAATGACTCTCTGTTGAGGGGCCAGCATGGGCTAGAGTGAGGCATGAGGACACATAATGGATGTGCTGCCTTAGGCACCAAACTTCCTTGCTACAGTTTTGGCTGCATTCCTTCTCATTTCACAGGCAAATACATTTCTGAATGTCAGATCAAATGACAATGGTGTAGCCAGGATTTTTGGTATTATATGCCAGTTTTCAAAATGCAGCCCTCTTCCCTGAAAAGTACAGCTTACTTAATCCCAAAAGGTGCAAACTTAAGCAACAAAAAAAAAGTCAGCCACAGTGGCATAGTGAGAAAAAACATTTAACATTATATATAGCCATAAACTTTGATGATTATTTCATTAAAATTAAGTTGTAGCACATCATTGTACAAAATAAATAACTTCAAAAGTATACACCATAGTGTACATTGTGCATGCCTGTGTGCACCCACCCAAACGACTGCATGTGAATCAACACGAAGAAATACTAAAAGTAATGTTTCAAGTACAATATTTAAATATTATATTCAGCATAATTGCTTATGCACAAGTTTGTTCCAGTATATTAATTCTTGTTGCATGAGTGAAATTACTTTCCCAAACTGTCTAATATAATTATATGGGGACACAGTTTGGGAAGGGAATCCCCATGCATGCTATTTCAAAAGTAGGCAACTAAAGTGTTGAACCAACAGAACCAACAAAATAAAAAATAAAAATCCACCACAAAGCCAGGGATCCAGTACCAAATTCTTTAATATCAACATGAAAATGCAAAACTGCTCTAGTGCCTTGACACACAGACCTTCCAGGAGTTAATGAATTTAATTAAAATACATCATTCATACCCTCCACAATTAATACCAATAATAAAAATCATCCAGTCACTAAAAATCACAACATATACTTCCAAATGAATTCCATATTCAGTCCAGCAGGTGTCAATGTACCATATTTTAAAAATGAATATAATTTCCTTAAATAATTAATTTTTTTAAAAGAAAACTATTCTATGCTATAACCCATTCTAAAATATAGCCTTTTAAACCATTTGCAACCCCACCATCAACTGAATTAAAATGAACTGCTAGGGGGCATTCACATTTATTATTTCTAATGTCTCTCAAGTGTTCCTGCAATCTTACCCTAAAAGTTCTTTTACTTCCCCCAATATAAAAAAGATTGCAGGGACACTAACACATAAATTTCCCTCTCTGTATTACCGGAATACTTGGCTATAGGATTATACCTAATACCATTAATGTTCTTAAAAAAAATCTCACTGTATATTGACATATGGAACAAACCCCACATGCCCAGGTACCATAACTACTTATACTTCTAATACATCCACACTCAGGTAAAGAAAATGTACTATGGAGAATCATGTCCTTTATACTTCACCCTCTCTTTAAAGATATAAAGAGACTAGTGTACAAATTTTTAACAAAACCTCTACATTTAAGAAGAAAAGCCCAATAATACTTAATGTTAACTATTACATCCAGAAGAACATTAAACACAGTAACAAAATAAATCTTCTTACATTCCATAAATGTATAATTAACTACTTTGGAACTACTATTTTTTTCTCAACAGGACAGGGCATATTTGCAAAGTTATCATCCAAAATAATCTTTCTAGGGCCCTTATGATAAATTTATTACTATAGCCCCTTTGTTTAAACATAACACATGTTTTAATCACTTCTTCTTCTAAAACCACACTATCACTACATAACTTGCTTAAAAATAGTAATTCACCATAAGGCAATGAATTTAACAAATGGGGTGGATAGCAACTTCTACCATCTAAAAAGTGCTCTCCATCCTCAAACTTCCTATTGACTCTAGTACTAATACTGCTATTATCATGGCCTTCCAATTCTACCTCGAGGAAAGAAACTTTTTTTCCCTTTCTGAAGACCATCAAATTCAAAACCAAAACGGTTACCATGTAAATCTTGTACAAAAGATTCCACTAGAGACTCTCCCCATTACATAAAAAGATTGTCCACTATAAACCTAAAATACAAAATAACATATTTTCTAAAAAAATCCACTTTATACAAATATTCTGACTCAAACTGTCCCATCACTAACTTTGCATACATGAGGACAAAAGGTGCCCCCATGGTGGTCCCCTGAACCTGTTGATAAATCACCTGATTAAATTAAAAAAAATGTGTGTCAAACTAAACTATACCAAATAAATAACATAATTAGCCAAAGAGCTATCCCCCCCAAAAAAAACTTAAAGCCTCCAAATCCACTGAGTGTTTAATGTTAATATATAAACTTTTAACATCTAATGTGATCCAGTAATAACCTTTGGACCACACAACTGCTTTAATTTTTCCTAAAAATCAAAAGTGTTTTTCACATAAGAATCCAATTTTGTCACACAATTCATGACTGATGACTGTTATTTTATTTTTTATGGGTTTTTTTTTTTTGTTGTTTCTCTTTTGCGAAAGTACATTTTCAGTAGAAATGAACTTTCGTGAAAGTGTGCTCGGACGGTTATGTTTTGCGTAAACATGATTTTGAGCAATAGTCCTAGATCCATGTGTGTATATGTATATATATATATATATATATATATATATATATATATATATATATATATATATATATATATATATATATATCATCTTCTTTCAGCTGTTCCCATTAGGGGTCACCACAGTGGATCATCTGTTTCCATTTCTTCCTATCCTCTGCATCTTGCTCTGTCACACCAACCACCTGCATGTCCTCTCTCGCCATATCCATAAACCTTATCTTAGGCCTTCCTCTTTTCCTGTTACCTGGTAGCTTCATCCTTAGCATCTTTTTCCCAATATACTCAGCATACCTCTTCAGCACATGTCCAAACCAACGTAATCTTGCCTCTCTGGCTTTGTCTCCAAACCTTACAACCTGGGCTGACCCTCTAATATACTTATTCCTGATCCTGTCCACCCTCGTCACACCCAATGCAAATCTTAACTTCTTTAACTCTGCCACATCCAGTTCTAACTCCTGCCTTTTTGTCAATGCCACGGTCTCTAACCCATATAACATAGCTGGTCTCACTACCCTCTTGTAGACCTTCCCTTTTACTCTTACTGGTACTTGTCTGTCACAAATCACTCCTGACACTCTTCTCCACCCACTCCTTCCTGCCTGTACTCTCTTCTTCACCTCTCTTCCACACTCACCATTACTCTGAACTATTGATCCCAAGTATTTAAACTCATCCACCTTCACCACCTCATCCTCACCATTCCTCTATCCTCCCTCTCAATCACACACATATATTCTGTCTTAGTCCTGCTGACCTTCATTCCTCTTCTCTCTAGAGCATATCTCCATCTCTCCAGGGTCTCTTCCACCTGTTCCCTACTCTCACTACAGATCACAATGTCATCTGCAAACATCATAGTCCACAAGGACTCCTGTCTGATCTCATCTGTCCACCTGTCCATCACCATTGCAAATAAGAAAGGGCTCAGAGTTGATCCTTGATGTAATCCCGCATCCACCTTAAATGCATTTGTCACTCCCACCGCAGACCTCACCACTGTCACACTATCCTCGTACATATCATGTACCACTCTTACATACTTCTCTGACACTCCCAACTTCCTCATACAATACCACAACTCCTCTCTAGGCACCCTGTCATATGCTTTCTCTAAGTCTACAAAAACACAATGCAACTCCTTCTGACCTTCTCTGTACTTCCCCATTAACACTCTCAGAGCAAACATGGCATCTGTAGTGCTCTTTCCCAGCATGAAACCATACTGCTGATCACTAATCATCACGTCCCTTCTTAACCTAGCTTCCACTACTCTTTCCCATAACTTCATGCTGTGACTGATCAATTTAATCCCTCTGTAGTTACTACAGCTCTGCACATCACCCTTATTCTTAAAAATCGGTACCAAAACACTTTTTCTCCATTCCTCAGGCATCCTCTCACTTGCCAAGATTTCATTAAACAATCTGGTTAAAAACTCCACTGCCATTTCACCTAAACACCTCCATGCTTCCACAGGTATGTCATCTGGACCAACAGCCTTTCCGTTCTTCATCCTCTTCATAGCTATCCTTACTTCCTCCTTGCTAATCCACTGCACTTCATGATTCACTATCCGCACATCATCCAACCTTCTCTCCCTCTCATTCTCTTCATTCATCAGCCCCTCAAAGTACTCTTTCCATCTGCTCAACACACTCTCCTTGCTTGTGAGTACATTTCCCTCATTATCCTTTATCACCCTTACCTGCTGCACATCTTTCCTAGCTCGGTCCCTCTGTCTAGCCAATCGGTATAGGTCCTTTTCTCCCTCCTTAGTGTCCAACCTTTCATACAACTCTTCATATGCTTTATCTTTAGCCTTCGCCACCTCTCTCTTTGCCATGCACCTCATCTCCTTATATTCCTGTCTACTTTCTTCATCTCTCTGACAATCCCACTTCTTCTTTGCCAATCTCTTTCTCTGTATACTCTCCTGTACTTCCTCATTCCACCGCCATGTCTCCTTCTCATCCTTCTTCTGTCCAGCTGTCATACCAAGCACCTTTCTAGCCATCTCCCTTACTAGCTCTGCTGTAGTTACCCAGCTATTCGGTAACTCTTCACTGCCACCCAGTGCATGTCTTAAATCTTCCCTGAACTCAACCTCATAATTACCCTTTTTCAATTTCCACCATTTGATCCTTGGTACTGCCCTCACACTCCTCCTCCTCTTCTTGGTCACCAACGTCATCCTACAAACCACCATCCTATGCTGCCTAACTACACTTTCCCCGGTCACCACTTTACAGTCTCCAATTTCTTTCAAACTGGCCCTCCTACATAAGATATAATCCACTTGTGTGCATCTTCCTCCATGTGTATATGTATACACACACATATACCTTAACTTAAAATCATTTGCTTTTTTAGCACTGGTTTTAAACTTACAGATGCATTAATCCCAGGTTTAGTATCTGCCTGAAACAGTATTATCCATTCATACTCACTCAGTTCTAATGCATTATTATCACCCCCTCTTATATTTGGATAAATAAGATTAATAACCCAGAACTTAATATGTGCTCAGTACCCTTCTCCTCAACATGTTTGGCGAGGGCATTAGTGCTCACTCTCCTTTTAATGTCTGATTTATGTTCCACAATTCGATCTTTAAGCTTACGTGCTGATTTACCTACATAAAAAGCTAAACATCTTATGCAGGTAGCAAGGTAGACCACATTATAGGTACTACATGTGGAAGACACTTTAAAAGTATATTTCTTTTTTGTTGTGGGGTGTCTAAATTCATTATGTCAGTATATCTGGACAAGATACACAATTAAGACATGGAAAAGTCCCTGTTTTATCAAGAGGTCTGTTTTCTCTCATCTTCTTATCCTTATAACACAAATGCTTTTTCAGGCTAGTACTATTCCTATATGAAAAACTGGGTTTATCCCTTACAATATTCTTAATTTCAGGTACAGATGATAATAAACTCCAGTTGTTAAAGATAATATCCTTAACAGCTTTAGTCCATCTATTATAACTTGTCAGATAATGCAAATATTCACACTTACTACTTTTTCCCATATTTAGTGCATTAGTGTTCCTGTCTGAAAAGTGCAGTTTAGCCTTATCGTTCATTCCACTAATAGTTTCTACATTTAACTTTTCTAGAGACTCAGCATCATAGCCTCTCTCTTTAAAATCAGCATTCATATCATTCATCTGTTCCTCACATCTATTATCATTAGTATTCAGTCTACTAACACGTAGTAGCTGACTTTTTATCATACCTTTAAAGGCATGACTAGTATGCATACTGATTCTATGGGTCTACTTATTAGCCTGTACTTCCTTTTTATAAATAGATGTGATGATTTCATTATTCATTCTGCCTATCCTATCTAAATAATTTATTAGATCTTTGGAGTAATGAAAAGTAAAATTCAAAAACCTGGTACTGTTGTTAAGATAGTTAACAAAAGTATCAAGTCCTGTTCTGTCTCCTTTCCAATTGAAGAAGATTTGTACGCAAGATAGCGAAGCAGTTAAGGTATTCGCCTCCCATGCACAAGGTACAAGGTTCGATCCTGACCTCCGGCCAATGCATTATCTCTGGCCTTTACATTATCTACTTGTGCTTCTGTGGGGGTCTTTCCCCCAAATCATGCTGAATGTTTCCATCTGAAACTCACCCATAAATGGAAGACAAAGGGTTGGGAGGGTGGCCTAATGGTTAAGGTGTTTGCCTTACAAACACAAGGTGCAGGGTTTGAGTCTCTCAAGGGATAATTGGCTAGGCTTAAAATGGCTCGCAACGGCAGTTAGCCTAGTACTAATCTATGATCCTATGATCCTATGAAAACTTGTAGAAGATAATACTTTCTACATAACGTAGTGGACCAGCATGTATAAACTGTTCCTCCAAACATCCAACTACAATATTTGCATATGTGCTGCCTGTGGGAGTACCCATAGCCACAATGGCATTTTGATGAAAAATAGCATCCTGAAACATAAAAATGTTGTTGTTCAAAACAAGATCCAGTAGTTCTCAGATAGTCTCAACCTCTCTTCCATACATATCACCATGCATACATAGAAATTCTCATACACTATCAATACCAAAATCATTAGAGATTACGGTGAACAAAGATTTAATATCAATTTTAACAAAAACAAAGTCTGATTCATAATTTATCTTATACCACTCATAAAGGTGGTGCAAAAAAATCACCTGTGTCTTTGAGCTAACTCTTTATCTTCAGAAGCATTTTACTAAGTACATACTGAAGATACTGGAAATAGGTTCGGTAATCCATACACCAGTGGAAACAGTAGGCCACTTTGATGGTTTCTCATGAAAAAAAAATGTAACCCGTAATGAATCAGCCACAAATTCAATGAACCTATGATGGATCTCGATAGATTCTCTGTTTCAGAAACTATTGAACGCACTAAGGAGTATCAAGTGATAATAATGCCACCGTCACTCAAAATCCAGCTAATGTTAATATCGCAACACCCGTTCAACCTACCCCAAGGAATACATCGACTGTGGAGATGAATAGAACAGTCCAGGCTTCGGAGGTTTTCCAGCACACCCCCTTTTCATTTGAATCTACCAGAAATGATAGATGTGAGGAAGCACAACTCATCGAGTGACAGATCGATAGGAAGGGGAGAAGGGGTAAGATGGTGAAACAGCAGTCCACAAATGCGGAGCCACTCCAAATACAGGAATAGCAGGATAGACAAGTAGTGATCAACTTATCTGAACTCAATCTCACCAGTGAGGATATTGAACTCTTGCGGAAAGGTTTAACATTTATTCCATTGAATACAGACACCATAGTGGATGCAATCACTGATTTGAAGGTATTTATTAGAAACCTAAGCCTTAAGCTTATTTTTAAAGACTCAGTTTCTCATATATCGCATGTATGTAAATGGGCTAGTACTTTCACACCAATTAACCCTCCCCCCCTTACTGAATACGTTTAGTACCATTTGTGAAATGGAACTCTCTGAACTCTATGCTCAAAAGGAATTAAGGAAATTGTACAATTTAACACCTCGTGAACATGAAGCCTTCTTAAGACTTCAAAATAACTGTGAAATTATAATTAAGCAGGCTGAAAAGGGTGGGGCCATAGTCATTATGAACAGAAAAGACTATGTAAGGTCAATGTTAAAATTTTTGAGTGATACTGCAACATTTAATGAAATTATTGTGCCTTATGTTAAAAACCATATTAATGTAGTAAATATGTCCATTTATGAGTTGCAGATCAATGGAGACATTTCAATGGACATGTTTAACTATTTTAATGTTCCATACCCTGTAACACCAATTATTTATGGGCTTCCTAAGGTACATAAAAGTCTTAAGAAATCACCGGTGGTGGATGCAGTTTCGAGAATGTATTATGTTTTGAAATATTTTAAATATTTTAAATGTCTATATGTGTTAAAAACGATGTATACTTTTTAGGGGAAGTGTGTGTTCTCTTTAAAGCCGTGTCATGTGATTTTATTTTGAATGTATATAAAGAAGGGAGGGCATTTCCATTGCTTTTTTCACACTGAGGAACGACATTTGTCTGAAAGCTCTATGATTAATTAAGCCCTGTTTTCTGGGGTAAATATGTCTTGTTATCAAGTGTTTCCTTCAATCCTTCTACTGGAATATTTTCTGCTCAGGTATGACTGCTCTGACCTCACCACCTCCCCATCACACATACACGTTCTCACTTTCATTACTTAAAAACACACAGACACACACACACACACACACACACACACACACACACACACACACACACACACACACACACACACACACACACACTCGGAGCCCTCTCCGCACCAGATTGCACACACAGACATGTTCATTCACCCATAAATTAGCACACACCTAACATACCCTCTCAGTTAGCCCTACTGAGAAGTCCTGGGCAGACATACAGTCTCACAAGTACATTAACACTATGGCAGTGGGTGACCACAAGCTTTTGTCTGTGTTCAGTAATATGTAAATTTTTGCCTAATTTACTCAAGTATACTTTTCTGAAAGCTTTATTAAGCACTGTCAAATAAGAGATGCACAACTACAAAATGTAAAATTTTACAGCACATCATAGTGACAACCTCATATGTTGAACTATATATATGGTTTCTACTATTGTGGATTTATGACTTCTTTTCAACTTTGGGAATACAATACATATCCAAAATATATATCCATGGAGTTATTATTACCTCAGAAGGAAAAAGTGCATATATTTATTCAATAAAGGAAACTTTTTTATCACTGGAAAGATGATATCAACTAACATCTATGTACCGCCCATGTCAGTATGGTGGTATCATATTCAGTACTGAACTATATTAAGATCCTTAAGGATAGACTGAAAACCTTTGATGTATTTTGTACCCAACCTGAAAGTGTTATTAAGAGCTGCCAAAGAAGAGGATGCTATATGAGCTTTTATGCAAAACTAGCAAATGTGGGATTACAGAGACTGTCAGGATGGAATTTTGTATTATTATTAATTCCCATTAAGGGTAGGCGTGTGACTTTTTTCTGGATACGGGAGTGCAATATATGCCAAGACTATATTTATATAATGTATACTGATTTTTTACATCAGATGAAAATAACAATCAAACTTACACACACACGCACACACACACATACACACACATATATATGTATGTGTGTATATATATATATATATATATATCTATATATATATATATATATATATATATATATATATATATCTATCTATATATATATATATATATATATATATATATATGCAACATACAACAACCATCAAGTCAGATATCACTTGCATCAATAATTCTAAAACCATGCTACGTACAAGGTTTTAAAAGATTTCCCCCAGGATTCAGCAAGCTCTGCACAGCGTGCAGGAGCTGCTGGAGGCAATATGGCCACCATACGATCCAGGAATAAGTGCATAAGTGCTCCTGCACTATTCCTGCACGGACACAGCTCCTGTATCCAAATTACCCCATTTGCAGGTGAAAATCATACAAATGAGGTGAATTTGCGATCCAGGAAGCTGGCAACCAGCCGTGCAGGACTAGTCTAGTCTGCAGAAATGTACTCGGTTAGTAACCGAGTACATTCCTGCAAACTACAAAACGGAACCATGACAGCTCCAAATAAAGGGTGTATATACTGTGGAAAGCATGTCAATGGCCAAATATATGGCCATTGGCATGGAAAACATTTGCAAAAATAAAAAAAATAACTTTTATATTTTTTAGCCGATTTCGGCTGTTTAAGCATAGGGCAGTGGCGCACAAATGGGATCGGGCAGAAAATTAAAAAAAAAACTTGAAATAAGCATTCTATCCATAGTCACAATTTAGCCATTATACTCAATGGCAGGCAGAACACAACATGGCCAGTGAACAGTGGTTGCTAAGGGGGAAGGCTCAGTGTGGGACTTGTAACTAGGCATTAGCAGGCAATCCTATGCAAATGAGGGGAATGATACTGAATCCTAGATTCCCCCTCAAGGCTAGCCTGCACCCAACTGTGTTGTTGCAGGAAGGCCATGGTGCAAGCCTAAGAGCTAGCTGACATCATAGAAGGGTGTGTCAGGCATACTGTAAGCTTACTGTAGCCCTGTGGCTCGGGTTTGCCCTTAGCTTAGCAGAGCTAAGCAAGGGGGTGTGTCTGAGGCTGCCTAGCCCTCTTTATATTGCTGAAATGGGTGTGCGTGCCACTCACCATGTTTTAAAGGAAAAAAAAAAGTAAACCAGGAAATAGCAGCTCCGTGCACATCTGAGCACTGTGTATGCACTGCGTCCCCCTGGGCTTAATCAGGAAGGCAATGGGAAAAGAAAACAGCAGTAGGAAGGTAATCAAAGAGAACCAGCATAGCTGGCAGGTGAAAATGTATCAGAATCAGCCAGTTACACAGGCAGCAGCTCACTATAAACTATGCAAACACCTTACCCTCTGGTTTTTCCCACAAACTCTACACCACCGGTGTACACAAATGGGGAAATATTTCCTAATGAAAGCAACAAAATGATAGGGACTGCTTTTGCTCTCATAAATCAATATGTGGAAGAGGCTGAGGGTGGTGAGGATGAGAATGCTGATGACCAACCCTCAGTGAGGAGAAGGAGAAGAGTGTACAGACCCAGGGTAACCTACCAGGGGCTACATGAGCTGGAGATAGTGGAGCATTATAGGGTGGACAGGGACCTCCTACAGCAAATTGTTGAGCTATGCAGGCCACACTTCACACACAGAACCAACAGAGGGGAACCCATCCCAGTGGATACCAAAGTATGTGTAGGCCTAAGAATACTAGCCACAGGTACCTTCCAAAGGCCAACTGGGGATATCATGGAGATCTCACAGGCATCAGCATCCAAGGTACTCCACCAGTTCCTGGATGCCATGTCAGCACATGCTGGTGAACACGTATATTTCCACAACACCCGTGAGGCATTGGCCAGCAACATGCGTCTCTTCCACCAAATAGCAGAATACCCTGAGGTAGCGGGTGTTATAGACTGCACCCACATATGCATCAAAACACCACCCGGTGAGTGGGGTAGGGTCTACATCAACCGCAAGGGCTTCCCCTCCATCAACTGCCAGGTTGTGTGCAATGCCCAAGACATTATAATGAATGTGTGTGCTGTCTGCCCTGGAAGCTATCACAACTCCAACATTTGGCATCTAACGCAGCTGTACCAGAGATTTGCCAGTGAGGACATCCCTTACGGTCACCTAGTGGAGGATGCTGGTTACGCACTGGAGCCATGGCTGATGACAGCCATCAGAAATACACACACAAACAAGAACTCCATAATGAGACACACGTTCAGACCAGAATCATAATAGAGCGTGTGTTTGGGATGCTAAAGTCACAGTTCTGGTGCCTTGACA
Source organism: Protopterus annectens (assembly GCF_019279795.1). NCBI lineage: Eukaryota > Metazoa > Chordata > Ceratodontiformes > Protopteridae > Protopterus > Protopterus annectens. The sequence goes on from NC_056728.1 coordinate 487,956,044, forward strand.
CATCCGGTAGAGCCTTACAGTACTCACCAGCTACATGTACCCAAATTGTCATTGTATGTGCCATGCTACACAATATGATCCTGAGGAAACAGCTGCAGCAGGAACAGCATGGGCCAGGACCACACAGCCCCCCCACCATTGCCAAGGTCTGCACAGGCACAGAGTGACTCGGAGGAGGAACAACCTGAGCCTGGCCCAGTAGGCAGAAGGAGGCATGCCCAGTATGCCCAGGCCATGGCAAAGAGGCAATGCATAGCACATGCACTGACATGGTATGAACCCAGGGAATGACACCTCTCTCTGACTCACACATACAGTAAAAGGGATGCCAAACACGACACAACCTGTGCTTAACCAAGTATAGGGAGTGTCCTATGTGCATCTGACATAGTCAGCCCTCAAGCACCATCCTCAATACTGGCACAGCCACAAGGTAAGTCACACTTCCTACCAGTTGCCAAATGGAGTAGTATGTGTTTTTACTTGTATCTGTGGTATGGATGTGAGTATGCAAGGGAATCGGGTGGCTGAATGGGATGCCAGCAGATAGTAGACACCTATGGTGGCAGCATGAGATCTGTAACAAATACTGGTGTCACCATAGTAGCCAGTACTAGACAAGGTGACAAAACTCACTGCAGAAAATGTGCTGGGCCACGTGTCCATAGGACACACACATGCCAGTCAGGGAGGCTCACATACCCAACAACAGTCTCAGCCAGCAGGACAGGTGTAGACAAACACAAACAAAGGCTTTGCTAAGGCCTCTGATTGATGGCTATGGAGAACATCCCCCCAGACATACACAGACAGACTACAACAGGTCAGGCAGTGGGATGTTAGTTCTGAAGGGTAAGAAGTCAGAAACTGAAATGCAGGTCAATCAAACCTAAGACAAGTAGTACACTGATATGCCTCTAGTCAGCATGATAGGTTAGAAAACAGAATGAAATGGAGTACCTGAAATGCCAGTACAGTCATAGCAAATGTGTACAAGTGTCAGGTGTGCCCCCCAATCCTATGTAGAACTGTAGTAACAGTCAGGTGTGCCCCCCATCCTGTGTAAAACTGTAGTAACAGTCAGGTGTGCCCCCCAATCCTATGTAGAAATGTAGTAACAGTCAGGTGTGCCCCCCAATCCTATGTAGAAATGTAGTAACAGTCAGGTGTACCCCCCAATCCCATCTAGAAATGTAGTAACAGTCAGGTGTGTGTCCCCAATCCTATGTAGAAATGTAGTAACAGTCAAGTGTGCCCCCCCAATCATATGTAGAAATGTAGTAACAGTCAGGTGTGCCCCCCCCCAATCCTATGTAGAAATGTAGTAACAGTAAGGTGTGCCCCCCAGACCTATGTAGAAATGTAGTAACAGTCAGGTGTGGCCCCCCCCAATCCTATGTAGAAATGTAGTAACATGTATGTGTAGGTATAATATCAGTGGAGCACAGATCACCTGAGCTGGCTCAGGTAGGAGGATAGATTGTAGCATGTGTACAATATGCATGGCTGTGTGTGTTAGGTTGCTGTGTGTCGTATATTGTGTGAGAGTGGTCAGTATGTATGCATGGTGAGGTTTGTCCTGGTGGCCATTGCCCAGTACTGCTGATGACAGGGCCAAGTTCTTACAACTGCAGTGCCAAAAACAAAGCTTCCCAACAAAGCACATTCCAGCAGTAAGCCATAGTAAATGTTTAGAAGTAATATGTGTCACCATCTGAAAGATGGACATGGCATGAATGTGGGCCCAGACATACAAGCAGAACACAGGAGAAGGTACCCCAGACAGACAGTGTATAATATGTAACTGTCAAATGGACACGTCCTTGGAACTGTACATACAGGTTCACAGCACATTATTAGGGCTTGTATAGGGAATACCGATGTCGTCTGGCCAAACACTGGCAGACCACAAAGGGGATAGGTATGAAGTACTGAGAAACAGCTGATGTCTATGCACAAGCCAGCATAAGTGGAATGCCCCATGCATATATGTGAGGCAGATGCAAGTAGTGTCCATAGCACACATGCACCCAGCTCACCCCACCACCACCCACAGGTACCACTCCGGTCTTATCCCTGCTGTTGGGAATGAGTACAATATGACCCCCACCTCTGTATGGCAATAGCTAAAGAATGCAGCATGCAGAACAGATGTCCCATGCAGGTGTGTCATAGCTGTAAGCAGCACCCTGCCAGCATCCACACCACTGGATCAATAATGACAGAAAGTATTGGCATGAACTGGCATGAACACCTTGCACACCTACCCTGTCACCCCAGGGGGAATATAGTGTATTGCAGTCTGAGACTGTAGGAGTGACACAATGCAACGGCCTGCTACAGCTGGCCTGCATCACTACCAAATGGCCTACAGTCCTCTTCCAAAGGCCAGAGTCTCACCCGTACTGCCAATGTATGTTATGTCATGGACTCCCAAATAACAACATAACACAGTCCACAGAACCCAAATGCAAGGCCATGTGGACAAATCTCAGTAACATGTCCATCATGTCCTACTGCATGAACGGTGGACCAACACCAAATTGCTGCTGGGATGAGGTGATAACTATAGGGAACATATCAGATAATGTTTGCCATAATGTATGGAAGAGGATAGAATAATAGAGGGGGCGGGTAGGAGCATGGGTGTCATGGACTGTGCGAAGTCTGAAACCCAGCTGTGTGCAGATACTATCCCTGGCTGCAAACACAAGAATGGGTGGCTACAAGCCTGCTCATAAACTACAATGTGAAGGGGTAATGTCCAGAATTATGACCTCTGCCTCTGGGTAACCTGTGTGAATCTGTACAGCTGTGAGGTAAGGCCACAACAGGATATGGCCATACTGTCACGTTGATGGATGTACAAGCATTGGATCCTCAGCCACCACTGTACCAAGGTGCTGAACCATTTGCACAGACCCAGCAGCAAGTGTCTGCAGCTTCCCCTCTAGAATGGCATGGTTGTGCAAGACTATGTAGGCTGCTGACCACGATACTGGAAATTGCTGCAATCACCCTGTGTTCCCCAGGACATCACTGCAAGCAAATATGTATACCTGACAGTACTTGATGTCATAAAACATCACAGTGTAAACCAGTACATATGTCTGAATATCTCTGCTAACACCAGGACCATGTAGCAGAAGCAGTACAGACAAAATTATCTACAGTAACCCACTATCCTTTGCCCATTTTGACCCCATATTGTCAACCGATCTACAGATATCCCGCAAAAACAGTTTGCTAGCTGTAGGTGTAGGACACAAAAGTCTGCACTGGAGTACAATCTACCTGGAATGGATTCAGACATTCAACAAAGAAGGTCATACTGGGCATGCTCCCACACTTGAGGCCATGTCAGACAACAAAATACTGAAACGTCATACTGGGCATGCTCAGCATGTCTGGCAATATCAGTGGACCATAGATAACTGACAGTCGCAAATGTTAGTGCAATCACTCCTCAGTACACACCGGTCATGCTTTGCACACACATTGGATAGGAATACGCACATATATCCAAGGGCAACACACTATAATAGACCAAAAATACACATACATAGATGTGTGGAAGAGAGTGACAGAGACAAAGAGCCTCCCATCATGAGGCCTGTCCCACCCAGCACACATCCATTTGGCTAAAACCACATGATGTGCAAATGTCAGTCACCGTAGACACTCTGGTATCCCTCAGCACTATAGCGTCTGTGGTGCTTTTGCTAACTGTGTAACATGACTGTATCTGTTACAGACAAAACCACCACCGTAACAGATACAAGCATGCAAAATCTGAAGATAATGCTACTCAATGCTAGAAGTCTAAACCTCAAAATGAACTCTCCCGAGGCACTCCTAAAAATGGAGGACATCGATATCTGTGCAGTAACTGAGACCTGGTTCAAGGCTCCAGAGAGCACCCCTGCAATACCAGGCTACAACTCTTACCACACTTTTCGGCCACCGAACCAAGACCGAAACACTAAAGATGGAGGAGTGTTCATATTCACCAAGGATATTCACACCTCCAGGCTAGTTGCCCAACACAATGCATCTGAAATTCTCCAGGTGCAATTAACACTAGGTAAGACTGCAATCCAAATTGTAACTTGCTGAGCTTATAGTGTGACTACTACTCGTTTTCGGACATCTCATTTGGTGTTTAACTTGCTACATATCCTCACCATGCCCCCAAGATTCTCACTACACCTTTCTAAACATACTCGAAAATATTAAGATACAACCAAACCCCCTAATACTGGGTGATTTCAACTATCCTGTCATTAACTGGGAAAACTACTTGGGTACCAGCACTTTTTCCCAATGGTTCTTGGAATTCATAAATTCCAATGCCCTGGATCAACTAATCCATTGCCCACCAGGGTCTCCAATAGCCTAGACCTGGTCATTACCAACATGGGAGATAGATGCCCCACACCAGTGGTCACCCTCTCATTGGTCAGGTCTGACCATAAGCAAATCACCCTTTACATCCACATCCCACCCTCACCCCCCAGTAAGGAAACCTCCATAAAAAACTTCTCCAAAGCCAACTTCATGCTACTCAAGTCAGAAGTGACAAACTTCATGACACCCATGCAGGCGGGATGTGAAAGTTTGACTGCTGAATTCTACACTAAGGCACTGTACGAGCTTATCCACTTGTGCATGAATCGTGCCATCCCAAATAGAACCAAGATGCTCTCCTCCAAAAAAAGAAAGCCAATCTGGTGGTCCCCTGCCATAAACAAACTATACAACAGAAGGAAGAAACAGTTGCAGAAAAGAGGAAAATCCCAGGATGCAAAAAACTCCCTTACCAGCCTATGTAAGGAGGTGAAATCCCTCATACATTACAAAAATAAAATTGCCAAAGATTCCAAAGACAACCACAAGGTATTCTATAGTTATGTCAAGAATCTAAATGGCAATGCTCAGATCTGCTCTGAGCTACAACAGAATGGCATTAAATATACTGATTCCAAGGATATTGCTAATATCCTAGCAGATCAATTTAGTGCCGTCACCCCCCTCTCACCCCCTAAAGGGCCCATCTCAATACCAAAAGATTGCCAAATTCCAGTAATCACGGCCACACAGGTAGAAACCGCACTCTCCAAAGCTACGAATACAGCATCCATGGGCCTAGATGACATCCCGGGCTGTGTACTACATAAACTACAAAATGAACTGGCACCTCACCTAAGTGTCATGTTTAATCATAGCCTCACCTTAGGCTTCATGCCCACTGAGTGGTGCACAGCTACAGTTATCCCACTCCACAAGGGGAGATCCACCTTGGATCCCGGGAACTAATGTCCCATCAGTCTGATGAGCCTGATCTGCAAAGGCATGGAACACAATATCATGGAACTTATAAACAAAGACATTGGCAACTTCAAATCAGTCTCCAGAGCTGTGGACGTGGGTAAGGCAGTCCACACTGCCTAGCAGGACTTTGCCAAGGCCTTCAACACCATCCCCCACTCTGGAATCATAGATAAACTTACTAAGCTGGGCATAAATCCCTATGTCACTCGATGGGTTGCCAACTGGCTTACTGACAGAACCCAGACTGTAAAAGTAGCCAACTCCAAATCCAGCTCCAGACAAGTGGAGTACCTCAGGGTTCAGTCCTGGGACCGCTTTTGTTTGCATCTACTTTGTGAAGTACAAGCCAACACTAAGGGACTCTGGCTAACAAAGTTCGCAGATGACTGCAAACTGGGAGCCATTATTGAATCCCCAAATGATGTAGCTATTCTACAAAATTGCCTTACAGAAACAGATGCTTGGTGCCAGAGCCATGAGCTGTAGCTTAATGCCAAGAAATGTATAGTTATCCCCTTCGGGAAAAAACATGTACCCATGAATTACCACATAGGTGGCGGTACACTAAACACCAAAAGTGTGATGAGAGAATTAGGGACACAGGTGGACAGTGGTCTCACCTTCAATAACCACATCACCACAACAGTCAGGAAATCCTTCTATGTGGCACACCTCATCACTAAGGGCTTTTCATCCAGAAAAAGGAGGTCATTGTCCCACTGTACTCATTCCTTATTAGACCCATTATAGAGTACAACACACCATTTGGTATGTACTTCACAAGACATCTGCAACAGCTGGAAAGGCTGCAGAAACACCTCACTAAAAGAATCACAGGCCTAAAGCCGATGCCCTATGCTGACTGTCTAAAAAAACTCCAGCTATACTCTGTGGCATATCATCTACTCAGAAGTGATCTCTGCTTAACATACAAGGCCATGTCAAACCCTGAGCTGTTGGACATGCTCCGCTTAAAGAAATCCCGATCCCTCAGATCCACATGCTTCAGGGATCTAAACCTTGATATCACAATGAACAAAACATGCTGGAAGGATAGGTTCCTGACTCCCCATACTCTGGAATAGACTGCCCATACATGTCAAGCAGAGCGCCTCCTTGGCCCTCTTCAAAAGAAACCTTGACGATTGGATGGAAGATAGGAAATTCACCCCAGGGATCATGTCAGTCACCCTGTTAGACAGGGGTCGAGGGAAGTAAATATCGTGGGAAGAAATATCCAGGGAATTGTTATGGCTAGGCTTGTATAGGCCCTAGGGCCAATAGCCTAGTACCAACCTATGAACCTATGAACCTATAAGTAGTCATCTGCAGTTGTATACATGTACCTGTGGAATATAAACCTGTGTGTGCCTGAGTGTTGTGTGTCTGCCTCTAGATGAATGGGTTATGGCCCATGCACACACACTGCACTCCCCATAGCCCTATTATGGCAAGCATGCTGATCTCTTCACCTTGAAATACACCTTTGGGGAAGTAGTAGCCCAGAAATTTCTGTGGCACATCCTACTTTGGCAGGGCTGCCGATGTCATTCACTTTGAAATAAACTTTGGGGAAAGAGTAGCCCACTAATCTCTGTGGTGCAGCCTGTAACTGCGTAATGCTGTAGTGTGATAAACTAGGTAGGTAGGAGTTCTGTTCCCAGACATGGAAAGTATAAATGTTTGTCTGTGTTGGGATCAGTGCTCTTTAGGCCACTCACTACAATTTCAAATGCCCTTCTTTGGCAGGGCTGCTGATGTCATTCACTTTGAAATGCACCTTTGGGAAAGAACTAGCCCTGTAATCTCCATGGTGCATCCTATAACTGCATAATGCTGTAGTGTGAGAAGCTAGTTAGGTAGGATTTCTATTCCCAGACATGGCAAGTTTAAATTTTTGTGTGTGTGGGTTTGTTTGTCTGTGTAGGGATCAATGCTTTTGAGATCATTCACAGTCACTACGACTTCCATTGCCCTTCTTTGGCAAGCCTGCTGATGTCATTCACTTTGAAATACACCTTTGGGGAAGGAGTAGCCCAGTAATATCCATGGTGCATCCTATAAGTGCATAATGCTGTAGTATGATATATTTGTTAGGTAGGAGTTCTATTCCCAGACATGGCAAGTGTGGATGTTTGTCTGTGGAGGTATCAATGCTTTTGAGGCCATTCATAGTCACTACAACCTCCATTGCCCTTCTTTGGCAAGCCTGCTGTTGTCATTCACTTTGAAATACACCTTTGGGGAAGAAGTAGCCCAGTAATCTCTGTGGTGCATTGTATAACTGCATAATGCTATAGAGTCATGTACTAGTTAGGTAGGAGTTCTGTTCCCAGACATGGCAAGTGTGGATGTTTGTGTGTGTGTGTGTGTGTGTGTGTGTGTGTGTGTGTGTGTGTGTGTGTGTGTGTGTGTGTGTGTGTGTGTGTGTGTGTGTGTGTGTGTGTGTGTCTGGGTAGGGATCAATGCTTTTGAGGCCATTCACAGTCACAACCTCCATTGCTCTTTTTTAGCAAGCCTGCTCATGTCATTCACTTTGAAATACACCTTTGGGGAAGGAGTAGTCCAGTAATTTCCATGGCACATCCTATAACTGTGTAATGTTGCAGTGTGATATAGTAGTTAGGGAGGAGTTCTATTCCCAGACAGGGCAAGTGTGGATGTGTGTTTGTTTGTCTGTGTAGGGATCGATGCTTTTGAGGCCATTCACAGTCACAACTTCCATTGCCCTTCTTTGGCAAGCCTGCTGATGTCATTCACTTTGAAATACACCTTTGGGAAGTAGTAGCCCAATAATCTCCATGGTGCGTCCTATAACTGTGTAATGCTGTAGTGTGATATACTAATTAGGTAAGAGTTCTATTCCCAGACATGGCAAGTGTGGATGTTTGTTTGTCTGTTTAGGGATCTATGCTTTTGAGGCCATTCACAGTCACTGCAACCTCCATTGCACTTCTCTGGCAAGCCTGTTGATGTCATTCACTTTGAAATACACCTTTGAGGGAATAAGTAGACCAATAATCTCCATGGTGCATCCTCTAACTGCGTAATGCTGTAGTGTAGTATATTAGTTAGGTAGGAGTTCTATTCCCAGACATGGCAGGTGTGGATGTGTTTGTTTGTCTGTGTAAGGATCAATGCTTTTGAGGCCATTCATAGTCACTACAACCTACATTGCCCTTCTTTGGCAAGCCTGCTGATGTCATTCACTTTGAAATACACCTTTGGGGAAGGAGTAGCCCTGTAATCTCCGTGACACATCCTCTAACTGTGTAATACTGTAGTGTGATGTACTAGTTAGGTAGGAGTTCTAATCCCAGACATGGCAACTGTGAGACTTGGTGTGTGTGTGTGTTTCTCATTTGTATCATGTGTTGAGGTGACTGTGAGTGTGTAACAACTGGACTCACTGTCGAGTGGGTTTTGCAAATTTCTTATATGGTGGGCCAATTATATGTCACAATGTCCACCTTACAAGGATAACAGATGTCAAACAGCAGAGAGGCTGAGGTAGACAATCCATACCCCTACATGTGACATCAAGGCCTGGCGAACAATTTAGGCAACCCTTGTATTACCCAGAGAGCACGCTCAACCCATGTCTCATACACAAACACACTTGGCTAGGCAACAACCACTATGTTGGTAGTCCCCTGAATATTGCCCACAGATAGTAACCATGGTGTGATTGCAGTGGAATACAGAGGGCATGGCACCCTGTCCCATCATTACAATAGGCACATAATTGCATACAGTGCTCCTTCACTATGTTCCCTACTGGATACCTGCAACAAGTGTAGTGCCAGCAAATGTAACCCACAAAGGACATACTATGCCTTATGCACATGTCCTGTATGGACAGATGCCACTGACACCAGGGAATACCTGTATCATGCTGTCAGTGTAGGTGCAAGGTCAACCTGGTGTCCATTGCCAGTTCTCACCACATGAGGCCAGGAATGGCACTTCTGATGATAACAATCTGTATACATAACATGCCCCAGACAACCCAGGTACACTTCCACATGTCACAGAACATGCATGTGGGATGTGTGCACATCCCAGACACTGTCCATGTCATGGACTATAGAACACATACATGGCAAGCATTGCACAGCAATGGCCACCCACAATAGTAACCCAGATGACTGGATGGTAAATACAATACCCACCTGTATGGGCAAATCCAGACACTACACCCCTGAGCCACACAGCAGACCATTGTCATGTGGCCTGATGCCAAGGTATACCCTCTACCTAGCCTTGTACAGCCTTCTGGCACAGTCAACTACTACACACCTGTGAAGCAATGCATCCATGCATGCCAGTACTGGCAACCTGTGTCTGTGTGTGTGTGGAGTATAATGATTTGGATGCCATTCACACTCACTACACCTCCCACATTGACCTACTGAAGCATGTCTTTTGATGTCAGACACCCTGGCATACCATTTGCCCATATATCATCCTGATAACCCCTGTGGTGCATGTAATACCTGAGTTTCACTGTATTGTGGCAAACTAGCTAGTTAGGAAGTCTACGCCTGACCCTGCCAACTGTGATAATGTGTGTGAGTCCCTGAGAGAGTGTGGCTGTGTCAACCTTGACACCTGTTCATGTGGACAGGCTCGTGTACTACACCTTCCTTATCCCTCCTTTATCATTGTTGCGGATGTCAGTCTCCATCGAATATACCTTTGGACAGCTTCCCAACATATAATCTCTGTGGCACATGCAATAGCTGCATAGACATGTGATAGCAATACATAGTCAGGCAGGGGTTTGTAACCCTGTGCTGGTAAGTGTGTAACACAAACATGTTTACTCTCCCACCCCCTCCCTGTCTTACTTTGTCTATGTCTGTCTCTCTCACTCCCTCTCTGGTGGATGTGGAGAAGTACACCTGCTTTATTTGGGCAGCAGCTTGTGATTTGTAAGGGATGCTCATGATCAGCTGATGGCTTCTGCACGAATTGGAGTCCCCCACTAGCTGATTGCACGTGGGACAGCTGTGGTAACATTCCCATAACCAATTACATGGAAACACACTCCTATAACTAGGAACATCATGTGGGTGTTGGCCCTTTTCATTTACTGTGAGCAAGACTTCATGTCAGTGTTTGGCAAACAGCAGCACAGGTGGTAGTGGAATATACCTCTAACAATATACACTGTGGAGACAGGCCAACAAACAGGAGGGGGATGTTCCAGACATGACTACAGAATATAAGTGTTGTTCTTCTGCCTTTGGAGTAATGTTGATTTAACAGAGTTTGTGTGGATATGGCTGGTCGACATGATTTAATACCTGTCATGACAGTGTTATGTACTTGAGAAAACACCCACCTATAAGGTTATCTGCAGACTGGCCAGTGTTTGGAGTCTTATGTGTCTTGTGTTACTCACAGTTCACTTATCTTAGAACTGCAGAAGCATAGTCTGAGGACTGCAGTCAGTACATGGTGACAGCCATGAGAGTTACTGACTTCATATCCCTCACAGGACATGTGTCAAAACAAACCCTGTTACAACAGTAAATGTATGAGGGTATCACAGCAACATGCCAATATTGGCCCAGTGTTTGTGGCTCCAGCCACAAGTCTGTCAACATTTGTACATATGTCATGCAGTAAGAGGTGCATATGTTCTGTACACCATTATGTATTGACATCATACCTGATAACAAGCCATTCAGATATCAGACTGCTAGACATGTTATGTATAGTAGGGATTATTTCTGAGGACATAACCTGGGCATTCTGTGGTTGTGTGTACAGTAGTGGGGTCTGTGTACTTATGGTGATTGTCAACAGTGTGTGTATTACGAATAAGTACCTTGGCCTGTGTATAGACTGTGGTAGATGTCATTGTTCTTGGTCCTGTTTTATCTGATGTTACATGCTGCTCCAGTGTATGATACCCTATCGGCTCACATGTTTGTAGGGCCAAACACACACGTGTCCCATACCAGAGACAGGCATTGGACCACACTGTGTCGTGACCCAGTATATGTAGGATTAGTGTGTGAGTGGCACATATGAGGAGGGTGTTGATCAGACAGTCCATATAGTGTAATATTAAGCTTGCGTACCATATGTGGCTGTGGCTATATTCACATTGGTTGTGTGTATGCACTTTCACACAGGTGTCTTGTTACTCTGTGCTGTGACATGCCTGTAGAGCCTGCTATATTTGCAGATACATGTGTATTCCCCCATACGAAATGTAGGCCAGTGTTGTGGCAGTCTGCCTGTAGTTTACACAGTGCTTTGTTACATGCCTAGCAGCTTAGTGTAATTACCCAGTGTGATGTTATGTCCAGATATTTGCAAGATGTACTGCTGATGGGCCAACATGACTGCTGTGTATTTCGGACAAAGTTGTGGGATGCTGTACAGATGTATGTCACTAACTAGTGGGTAGTATGTGGCCATGTGACCTCTGCACCATCAGTTATTATGTGTCAAGACAGACAGGAGTGTGTGAATGCTTAAACTGTGTGGTCATATGTAGTCCAGTATTTACGTGATATACCCATGTACATGGCTGTTAACATGCACATTGTCAGGCTTGGTCCACATGTCTCACACTAAGGGGATCTGTGTATACCACTGGACTGACCAGAGTGTGCCAGACTGTCCACATATATTGGTCATATCTCTGCTGTAGTCCACAGGATTGTTACTGTGCTATTAGTGGTATTGTACTATGATGTCTTTAGGATGCCTGTCAGTAACTGGTGGCGTACATGTCAACATAAGATGTGACCTCCCACACACAACATGTCGGTTAAGACAACCCCTGTTACAGTAGCAACAGTCTACATATATATCTGCTATACATACACGACATCCCCTTGCACTAAGAGGTTGAGACTATTGGTGCTGAGGTATGACTCCACTCCATGTTCCATATACATATATACATATATCTATATAGATATATAGACATATACTTATCTACATACATATATATATATATATATATGTACATATATATATATATATATATATATATATATATATATATATATATATATATACATATACAAATGCATACATATACATATACACATCTATATGTGTCTACACATATACAGATATATAGATATATATGCACATATAGTTATAGATATCTACATATATATTGACATAAATAGATATATATGTACATATATGATGTACATACACACACACACACACACACACACACACACACACACACACACACATATATATATATATATATATATATATATATATATATATACAGCGTGATCTATAAATGACCATATATATGAGGCACTATACAGATGTGTATAAATACATATATATCAATATATATGTGTATGTACATGTAGACATATAGCTACATATGTATATGTATATATCCATATCCTTGTCATGTGTAAACATTACTGTTGTGTATCCCTTCCCAGATGTATCACACAGTATGTATCTGATATGTGTATATTTAAATATAACAACATACGTAATGCAACAGTAATATCACTAACATGTATTATACAATTGTAGAATATGTCTACTGACAGATATATTGGAAAAACAACAACTGTCTTCACAGCTGTCATGGTGTCATGGTTAACTGTTGTGACTATAGTGTACAGGGTCCTGGGTTCAAGACTTGCAAGGGCTATTTATTTTGTTGCTGGGCAGAACAAGGGGTACTGGATACAGAGTGGTTAAGGCAGTTTTGAGCAGCTTTAAGTGTGTTTGCATGGGTTTGCGCAGTGGTAAGCAGTGTTAACATAGGTTAAATGTACAGGCACTTACACCGTGTAGGCTTCTCTTACCAGTGCGCAAATGTGCTTAGCTGTAATATTCCAGCAATGCTGACACTTGCTAAGCATGGCCCAGCCCTAGTAACAAGTGCTCACATTCCGGTCTGATAAAATAGCAGGGTAATGACATCTTTAATAAGTGTATTTAATTCCATGTACATAACATGTGTCTATGTGCTGTCAGTACAGTAGCAAGGGGTGTGAGTCTCCTGTCTGGACACTTGAGTATATATGACCTGTACAACACTCTTATCCATGTGAATGTGTTACATACAAGGGTAGTATCCCAGGTTATGTGCAGTCACACTGGCATGTAGTGTATCATGACGTTACTACTGTTGACAGTGCTTTCCCAAGCAAGAGTAGATTTCTAATTGTAGTACTTGCAACAAACACCCCTGCATGCATAGATGGACTCTTGAGCCCTCACTGTCGTGTTCCTGGTGTGTGAGCTGTGTCACATTATATATTTCCTACTGGATAATGATCTGACATGTGGAAATTGACTGTAGACTACTGTCTGTAGAGCATATGTCAGTGAGGGCTACCAACATGTAGTAATGGCATACCTATCGGTGTCAGACATCTATCTGTCAACACATTCATCCTACTTCATAGCTAGTTGGTGAGTTGATGTCTGTCAGTCCCTGTATAGATGTGCAGATGTCAGGTATCCAGCTTGGATATGTACAGGCAACCTATGCTTGACTGACACTGACATGTCAGCCCAGCTGTGTTATAACTGGCACAGATAGGACACAACACCCTGTATGCACCACATGCCACGGGTACCTCCACTAAACTACCACAGTCAACAGAACATGCTTGGGTACAGGTCTCCAACACAGACACTAACCATGTTTTGTAATACATGTTGAAACACAGGTGCCCAGTAGGATGGTAGCTGGAATAAAGAAGCTGAACTATGAAAAAGTAAAATCTTCTTTTTTAATACAAAATGGTGAGCACTTTCACAATGGTAACCATTGCTTCATCAGACAGTTAATTCAAACAGCAACAGCACTTAAATACTTTAATTCATTACTAAAACAACCAGTCCTACCACTCAAAGTTAATTCAGCACTCAGCAATCAATTACTTACTATGGTTACGTTTTGCCCTTAGTTAATTGCTGAAGTCAGAAAAACACTGTTTAAAAACCACATGCACAAAATGTAAAAACAAGAACATGTGGATGAATATAAATAAAATACATAAAAAGTCAATGAATAATTACATATACTCATGTTCCCCATTTAGTAACTGCTTGTGTGTGTGGGTGTAAGCATAAAAATATAAAAATATACATATATTTATATAAAAATATAAGCAGTACACACTCAACAACTTAATACATATATTCTACCTAATAAATACACATGCTGTCCACCTAGTGAATACATATGCTTTAAACATACATCTCAACAAATACTTGTCTTTAGTGATATCTATGCTAGAAGCAGCTCAAAAAATACTGTCATATTGACCCAAAGCCCTGCATGTGTTTATGTAGTCTTCTCTTGTTAAGATAGTATTATTATTATTATTATTATTATTATTTATTTTATTTTAACCTTCTATATTTTAGCACTGGCTTCAATGGAACACTATCATTCAAACCCAAACCTCTCTGTGCTCCTAAACACAAAATCCATTTTACTTCCATATTTTCAGTAGTATTGACTACATCCCCCATCCTATTGCTGACATTCTGAATGTGTAAAACCTGAAACAAAAATATATGGTCATCCCCTTATCCAATGTGTGCTTAGCCAAAGCACTATACAGTTGCCCTTTTCTAGTGCAGTAAAGGTGGTCCCTTATCCGTTCCCTAATGTGATGGTTAGTTTTGCCAACATAGAAATGGAAACATGCTGTGCATTGAGCTACATACACTACATTTTTAGTATTGCAATCAGCAGGATTCCTTAGCTCCCATAGATGCCCTGTTTCAGGGAGCTTAAAAAACCTTGATTCATCTATATAAATGCACTGTGTGCATTTTCCACATCTATGGGTACCATTCACTGTGCTATCCATCAGAGTAGGTATCCTTGGATAGCAAAGCTGCTGTTTCAGATTTTTCTTATTTATAAATGCAAAATGTGGTTGTCCACCCACTATGTTGGTAGTATCATCATCTACTAACAACATATGCCAATTTTGTCGTATGATGGTTTCAAACCTTTTCACATCTCTTGTATAAGGTAAAACCATTGGAATATATGATAATACACTATTCCTGATACCTACCTTGTCACTATCTGCTCTATCAGAGTAGTAGGGCTTAGCTTTACCTTTCCTTTCCTTGTGTACATTATGGTACACCTTATCAATTTCATGTTCACTATACCCCCTATTAATGAAACCTGTTCTTAGCTTAGTTAACTCATTTCTATACACTTCCTCTTGACAACATAGGCAAGATGTTCTCATTGCCTGACCTCTGATTATGCTAGGAAAAATCTTAGGATTATGCATACTGTTTCTGTGTAGAAAAGATGGTCTGTAGCATTATTTCCTATGTAATTTCGTACACCATTGCTCATTTTCTCTGTATATGGTTACGTCCAGGAAGTCTAAACTCATTTCAGAACAGTCCATCATAAACTTTAAAAAGTCACTGGTAGTATTTAGGTGTGCACACAGGGATTTAAGTTGTTCACCATCACCTTTCCAATAAAAATATCATCTACGAAATGCCTATAAAAGGCTATTTGGGGATTACCTAATAGATGTTCATGTTCCCAGTTAACCATAACCAGGTTTGCATATGTGCTGGCACAACTTGTGCCCATGGCAACCCCTGACAACTGCTTATAGCATATGCCATTGAACATAAATATGTTGTGCTCTAGTACCAATTCTAGTAACATACAGAGAAAGTCTATCTTGGTATTAGAGAACTTTCCCTGCCTTGTCAACACTGATTTCACCATGCTTATCCCCTGGTCATTGGGTATACTTGTAAATAAAGACACTACATCTAGTGTGGCCAGCATCCCCATATCTGCTGTTCCCATTTGCTTCACTGTCCCATAAAGGTCCACTAAAAACTGTTCTGTGTCTTTCAAGACATATGCATATTCATTGAGTGCTGTCTTCAATTCCTTATCCAGGTATATAGAGATGGGTTCTGTTAGCCATTCTGCCCCTGCTGCTATAGGTCTAAATTTCGGGTTGTATGGGTCTTTGTGTATCTTGGGGAGACCATGGATTTGAGGTATGAGTGGATTTTCAACAGTAAAATAATTAAAAAGATCTTTACTTAATAGTTCCATACACATGCATTCATAAACGGTACTGGCAATCTGTTCACTCATTTCAAACACAATTGTTGTTGGTACTTCAACATATACATTTGGATCCAGTAACATTTCTTGCATAGCTGTATTATAAAAGTCAGTATTCAATATCACCACTGGTCCCCCTTTGTCAGCGGGTCTTATAACTAAGCTATCATTAGTCTGCAAGTCACACAATGCTTTGCGCTTACTTTTTGTCAAATTATACTTTCCTTCTTCTAAAAAACTAATGTTTCCTTTGCTATAAATGGCATTTTCACAAGCTTTTAAGAAAGTTTCTATATTATGCGGCAATATTGGTACATACAGACTGTTTTTTCTTAAACTGAACATCCCTTGCCTCATTGCCATTTCCAAACTGTTGTTTCAATGTTACATTTCTAGTAAATATACGTAAGCATAACAGAAATTCACTAATGTCCATTTTAGTCGAAGGTATAAAATTTAAACCTCTGTTTAATAAAGAAGTCTCAGCTGCAGACAGTTCATATTTGGAAATATTCCATATTAACTCTCCTGCCCATACCCTCACATTTTCTTCAAAGTGTGAGTTTGTAACTGACCTGTTGCTTCTTTCCGTTTCTGGCCCCTGTAGATGGCCTGTTCCACAGATTTTCTTCTCCCTGCTCGAAACGGTAGGGGTAGAACAGGAAAAACCTGTTGTTGTCCTCCTTCTATATTAATCTTCCTTCTTACCACGGCTGTAGTTGTGGAGGCAGTAGTTACCTTATTATTGGTTGCCAAAGACGATGGCACTTCCATCGGTGTAGAATAGACGGAATGTGCCTCATTTGGTGAAAGGACACTCCCTCCTGGCTGTTGATTCAGTGTTTCCTCTTCCTCCCCGAGTGCATCGGTCGTCTCTTCAGACTGTACCCGATGCTCCGCCCTCGGTCTCTCATGCTGCTCAAATGATTGAACTCACCCTCTGTTGGTAGGCTGTTGGTGGTACCTCTGACTGCCCATTGATTTCTCTCATAAATCTCAAATTGCAGTTGGTATTAGACTGCTCTGCAGACTGTGCAGGTTTTGGCCAAGTACAGACATGCTGGTTGATGAAATCTGTTAAATCCCTACACAGTTTCTTTTTCTTTTGCTCAAGCAGTCTGGTTTCATAGCGGAGTATCTTATCAATTAGTTCATGCATGAAAACTTCAGTAGCTGCTTCCCCATAAAGTGCAGACAGTTCATGTTGTTGCTGACATATTTTTCATTAAGCTCTTGTTCCACTGGCTTGAAAAAGTCCAGCAACAATTGTATATATATGCTTTACTGGTGTTAAGATTAATTTGTTGCCACTGGCCTAACAAAGTAGAATAGGTGTTTCCATATGTGGCCAAGTCCCCTTGGTATAACATTTAGGTTTAAGCAGGCTTCAAAATGGAACCGTTGGCTCTGGAGCCACTTAACCTATACAAATCATTCTCCACATTTCTTTTCAAGTTGCATATCTCAGCTTCATTGATGTTGTTAGTATTAACAGTCTCAGAGTTCATATTAAGAGTGCCTGTTTGTAGCAGTGGATTATCTTGATTTGTCAGCAAATTTTGAAGTCTCCTTTCCACATTTACACCAACTGTTGCATCCTCTGCAATGTTCACAGTACCTTCCGCCATCATAAGATACACAAGCAGCAAACAAATAAATCCAAACCAGCCCATAAGTTGAAAATGTTGAAACACAGGTGCCCAGTAGGAAGGTAGCTGGAATAAAGAAGCTGAACCACGACAAAGTAACATCTTCTTTTTTAATACAAAATGGTGAGCGCTTTTGCAATGGTAACAATTGCTTAGAAATAAGAAAAATCTGAAACAGCAGCTTTGCTATCTAAGGATACCTACTCTGATGGATAGCACAGTGAATGGTACCCATAGATGTGGAAAATGCACACAGTGCATTTATATAGATGAATCAAGGTGTTTTAAGCACCCTGAAACAGGGCGTCTATGGGAGCTAAGGAATTCTGCTGATTGCAATACTAAAAATGTAGTGTATGTAGCTCACTGCACAACGTTTCCATTTCTATGTTGGCAACACTAACTGTCACCTTAGGGAACGGATAAGGGATCACCTTCACTGCACTAGAAAAGGGCAACTGTATAGTGCTTTGGCTAAGCATACATTGGATAAGGGGGATGACCATATCTTTTTGTTTCAGGTTTTACACATTCAGAATGTCAGCAATAGGATGGGGGACATAGTCAATACTACTGAAAATATGGAAGTAAAATGGATTTTGCGTTTAGGAGCACACAGAGGTTTGGGTTTGAATGATAGTGTTCCATTGAAGCCAGTGCTAAAATCTAGAAGGTTAAAATAAGATAAATAATAATACTATCTTAACAAGAGAAGACTACATAAACACATGCAGGGCTTTGGGTCAATATGACAGTATTTTTTGAGCTGCTTCTAGCATAGATATCACTAAAGACAAGTATTTGTTGAGATGTATGTTTAAAGCATATGTATTTACTAGGTGGACAGCATGTGTATTTATTAGGCAGAATATATGTATTAAGTTGTTGAGTGTGTACTGCTTATATTTTTTATATAAATATACGTATATTTTTATATTTTTATGTTTACACCCACACACACAAGCAGTTATTAAATGGGGAACATGAGTATATGTAATTATTCATTGACTTTTTATGTATTTTATTTATATTCACCCACATGTTCTTGTTTATACATTTTGTGCATGTGGTTTTTAAACAGTGTTTTTCTGACTTCAGCAATTAACTAAGGGCAAAACCTAACCATAGTAATTAATTGACTGCTGAGTGCTGAATTAACTTTGAGTGGTAGGATTGGTTGTTTTAGTAATAAATTAAAGTATTTAAGTGCTGTTGCTGTTTGAATGAACTGTCTGATGAAGCAATGGTTACCACTCACCAATTTGTATTAAAAAAGATTTTACTTTTTCGTGGTTCAGCTTCTTTATTCCAGCTACCTTCCTACTGGGCACCTGTGTTTCAACATTTTCAACTTCTGGGCTAGTTTGGATTTATTTGTTTACAGTTTTGTAATACATGTTGCATACATGTCAACTGGAGCACCTCATCGACCATTTGCAGGAGGCACCAGATGATTGGCTGATGCATGTCACTCTCATCTTGAGGGTCACCACAGTGGTGTCTGTAGATAGATTGCCTGCTGGCACATGGGAAGTGGCATGATACCACTGTACACACATCCCCTACACTTCCCATCTCTCCATGGACAATAGCTAGGTACACACCTATGAACACCTGCAGAGATGCACCCCAGTACTGACAAATGTGTATGTGTGCATTACTGAGGATACCAGTGTCTGTGTGTTAGTACACCTGTAGTTGAAAATACTCTGAGGCCCTTCACACCCACTGCAACACCCATTGCCATAGTTAGATGTGGCTGCTGCTGTACCAGACATTACATGTACCTTGTTACTCACTTCTCCCTAAAGGCTACCTGAGCCTTGCAATACCAGCACAACACTGTTGTACAAATGGTGTGACAGGCATGCGATACCCACTGAGTTCTGGCAAGTGTAAGTGTGCATGTGTGTATATATGTAGGGTACAGCATTCTGAGGCCACATTCTCCTATTACAATACGTATTGCCACACAGTATTAGGGATAGTGATGTTGCTGCCCATAGGAGAGGCATGACAGTGCATCACCCTGCTATGCCTATGGCATGTGCATTAGATGCATATCCTTTTAGTAGCACTCTTGGGATGGACAAGGGGTTGTATTGCAGCCCTGGTCAATGTGTGATGGTGGGTATGTCAGAGTGTCATCATGGGTTCCAGTGCATACAATATCCACAGTGAGGTGTGGGTGCTGGGTATACTGTCATTACACCATGGTACCCCCGGTACATGTCCCATGTACCACTGTATGGTGACCACTGTCACCATCAACCATACAGGTAACTGATAACACTATCCAGCTCAGTTATGCATGTGCTGTATGAAGCCTACCTGTAACACATTGGACACACTGACAAGTTAGTTAGCACTGATAGGCCCAGGTCTCTTGGATGTGTGTCTGACTGTTATGTGTTTGTTAATGTGTATATGATGGTATGACACACTATGTATTGTCCATATACAACCATTACATCCCCCATTACCATACTGTACATGCCTACTGTACATGCCTGGGGATGTTCTGCATGTAACATGTAACCAGGAACACACCTCATCCTAAACGCTGTGTGCTGTGTGCAATTAAAGCTACACACATCAATAGCACTACATACCTAGGTAGGGGTCTAGTCCCAGTTTTGTCAAGTAAGAATGTGAATGTATGTGGAGGGATCTACTTCAGGTTGCTGAATATACATGTCCCAGGGGGTCATCTGTCCATGTGGCACAGGCAGTAACTGTTATACAGACCTGTGACATGTGTTCAAATGTACCCAGGATATGGAACAGCCATGGTGTCACCACAGTGCCATACCCCTTGTGAGATACGACAGCAGACCATCCTCCTGCTGACACATGTACACCTACAACACAAATGAATAACAATATGGAGACCCCAAGCACTCAGTGCTACTAACAGCCATAACGCATCATGGCTGGACAGCTACACTACCTGACATGTAAGCATTAAACATTACTGCTGACAACATGTTACACAGCAGTACATTGGTACACTGTAGTACAGTCACCATGTGCATCTGAACCATATTAGCCTGTCCCTGCATCGATGTTATGGATGACGGGGATGTGTCACAGGTATCATCATATGCACAGGGTGTGTTGTTGGTTTGCCAGAGACCTAGGGTGGGCCATACATTTAACACCATGTGTGTGAGTGAGGGGTGTAAGTTACTGATATAGCTGTGGTGATGTGGTGTGTGTATATATGGGGTTGTCCTAGGTGTGTTTGTATTGTGTGTGGATATGCATGCAAACAGTTCTGCCATGTGAAAGCCCTATACAGGTGTTTCTTGGACAGCTGCAGACCATACCTGGCAGGGTGTGCAGTTCACCACCTCCGGCCATGGACACGTGAACTGTGCCTGCCAGGGGTTTCATGGGCATGGCCAGGTGCAAGCCTTGATATGCTACTCTTCCCTGATGATGACATATGTCCACTGGAACCAGGTCTCTCCTGGGACTGACCAGGACCACGTGCATGTGGCCTGCTGTGCTGTGGTGTGGACAGCACCCCCCCTGCAGTGCTGGAGCTGGTACTGCCACTACGGGAGCAGCTTGGTGTCCTTGCATGTCCATGTCAACCACCAGATGTTGGTGTTGCTGGCCTATGTCCACATGGCCATCACCCCACTCCCACCACATGCTCTAGCACGGACAAACCATGGTCGATGAGACGCACCATCTCACCCAACCATCTATCCATGACCTCTGTATAATCACAGAGGGCACCTGCAAGATCATGGATGATGTCACTTACAGATGAAAAAGCAGCCCTCTGCAGCCTCAGACCCTGTCTGGCATACAGTTCCATACATGCCTATGCCCCCATGACAGCCTGAAACATGCATCTGGTGGTACCAGATGTGGCACTTCTGCCAGGGGCATGATGACCAGTGGCCCTCCCATGAGCACCCTGGTACATCTGCCTATGTGGTTCACTGCCAGACATCTGGCTATGCCTGCTGTGTTCAGACATAGCAGCCATAGATACCACACTGTCCTGTGCACTGCCACCAACTGCCAACTGTCCCTCTGCTATGGCCACTGGTGATGGGGTATCTATAGGCACTGTGACTGTGCGGGGATGGGGTGGATAACAGGGAGATGTCAAACGATGGTGCAGTTTCGGCCCCTGACAACCCTGCTTGTGCCTCAACACACCTATCATCATTTTCAGTGTCGGTATGGACACCAACATCAGATTGCATGCAGGAGGGACCCTGACCCACCTCGCCACCTGTGAGGCGAAAACAAGAAATGCACTTTAAGACCTGTATGGCATTGCTTAACAGTACACGCATACACACACACACACACACACACACACACACACACACACACACACACACACACACACACACACACACACACACACATACTGACATTCCATCATAATACCTACCAGTCCCTGAGTTTACAGACTGTCCCAAGTGTATTCATGTAAGTTCACCATCCTGCATCACACTTGGAAACCAATCATTAACATATCATTTTTCTACTTTCCTAGACAAGTGATCACAAAACATAACCTGTTACTCAATTTCCTCTTTGACTTGATTGGAGTACGTTTTACAAGGACTCACTGCTGTCATCCAGTGTTCACCCTGGGTATGTCCAGACATCATCAGCATGGCCCCCATATGTTAGGGGCCACTGCAGTCACTCAATAATGTCACGCACTGGAGTGTCATACATAACTATTGCTCAGTAGATGCAAGATCTGTCGCTCAAGCAATTTATTATGTGGACAACAGTAATATTTGGATACACTCACTGGTGTTGTCTAGTAATTCCCCAATGCATCTGTAGTGCTGCATAAGTGGGTAGCCTTTCAGCTTTCTGCTGATTGCAATTTTAACAGTATACCTGGTGTCTAGTTTCCTTCCCAATGCATGTTCTATGCTACAGACCTTATTATACTATCAGCTGTCCTGAGATTACATATCAGACAAGTATTCCTGGTGGCTCATGTGTCAGTCCATTTACTGCACAATTCCAAAGGGAAGTACTGACGTATGAACAACCCCACAATCACACATGTGCATACAAGGACACCCACACAAACACACACACACATACACACACACATCCTACATGCATCAACCCCCTCCACTCCACCAGATTAAACATACAGACAAAATAACCCCCACCCACACATACACACTTACAGGTGAGGTTGCACAAAGATATTACACACAGACCTCCCATTACCCATCTGTCAACATGCATAATATATGGTACTCAACAGCATGCAGTGCAGCTATAGTCAATCCATGCTAGTAACAGTATACATGTGTGTGATGCATGGGCTGTGTTAGGTGATGCCCCTTCCACTGAAAAACACTGCACCCATATACACAGTATTGCTGTGCACCTGTTTAGCACCCTGCCATGTACTGTGCACCATACCTCACAGGTGTACACTCCATTGCTGAATGTGTATTACTGTGTCAGTTATGTCTGCTCTAATGCTCACAGCCCCTATGTGTTTGTCTGACACATACCTGGGATGATATGTGTACAGATGTCATTTGTGAATGCCTGATGTCTGATTTACAGATGTCATCATCAGAGGTGCATGTATGACCAATTCGATACTATTACACTGACAACCGTCAAGCATTACTGTGGCTATGGGGAGTGTACACACCCTTATTGATATGATGCCCTCTTCCTTGATATGCCATGGGACCACATTACTGAATATGTTAACATTACATGAGCCTGATATGTGGTATATGTCCTGTACAATCAAATGCAGTGTCAAACAAATGTGTTAGTTGTGCTGATGCTGATTGAGATGCATACATTTTTGTGGGTGCATATGTGTGCACGCCCTTATCATGACGGTTTGTTGCACCTACTGTTATGTGTTCTATAGCGGTCACTATTCCTGGCAGGAGTATTCTAGCATGGGCCATCTGCATTTGCTAGTATATGGTCAGTCTGCCCTACACATGTCCCCCAGCTCTGCATGATTGCAAGGTCAGCTCATGTGCACATCCCTTGCAGTTCACACACTGCTGTCACTATTGCTGTGGAGTCAGGGTTACATCTCCCACAGTTTCTGACCCTGACTGTGTGCAAATACAGCCATTCATAGCATCCTTTGAATCCCTGCTGCAGTGCAGTGGTGTGTCATGATGACACCCCCTCCCCACCTTCAGCGTTTTTGCAAATGCTTGACTACTATGGCCTACACGTGTGTCAGTTTGCAGTGTCCCAAACACTGAACACCATGTGTAACAGCCTAGTCCCAGCTAATGAATGGCAAACATACAGATGTACACTGGCACCGGCACAGTACAGATGGGGATGGTGGGCCAGAGGTGGGTTGAGGCATTGGTTGTGCAGCACATGTATCTTACATGATACTGTCTGTAGGTTTTCAACGTGGTCATGGTACACCAGTACACATTGCAACTCATGCCTTTTGGGAACCTCTTCTGTTATGCATATGCTACCTGTAGTGAAGCCTGGCTGATGTTTCCTGTGGTACAACTGTCACTTCTGATTACTCTAACCCATAGGCCACACGTTTGCAGAGCCCAGGCAATTGCTGACATGGGTACTGCGCAGCCAGTACTTGCTAGACATTCCTGCAACCCCCTCAGTGTTGTGGCATGTTACTAGGCAGCCCACATGATCAGTTTTGTAGATGTGACATCATCTGTCTTAGACGACCATCTTTTTATTTCCTACATCATTCCTGTCTCATACATCCTTGCTACATAAATGACTGCCTGCACTGTTTGCCATGGTATATGCAATGGTGAGGTATGGCTACATGTCCAGCTCATGGGTGCTATTTGTTGGGTATGGGACCCACGCCATGTCATGTAAGATTTGTGCAAGCCATGGCTGCCTCTGTTGCAGGTAAGTGTGCACATTTGATGGCCAAATGTCTTGGACAGCAGACCAATACTTGGTGTGACATTGGGGATGTGTACTTGCTGGAAGGTGCATTTCCATGACAAATGCATGCAGTCAGTACCTCAACAGCTGCTTCCACTATATTTTATCTGGAGTGTGTGCACAAATATGCTTCCAGTGTGAAGGTATGTATTCCCCATATTTGCTGCCCTAAACTACAATTCCATATTACGCACTCATTGCTCATGTTGGGACCATATTGCAGGTTAGATCTATAACAGTTACCATTGTAATACTGGTATATGCACTGTTGTAGCACTGTATAAGGGTGATGTTTCACATATGTCCCTACTGTAGGCCATTTGTCCCACCATTATTTTCATCTCTGTGGACACATTTTGCAATGAAAGGATGTTAGTTATATTGCAGGAGTCTGACATACTCTTCAGATACACCATCATGGTCACCACTGTGATGCAGTGCAGTTAGCAGCAACAATACGTGAACATGTATGACATGCCTTATGGGTAGGTGTGTTAAATGTGTGCATGGAATATACCATAGCCATAACATGACCGGTGTATTGGCAAGCCTGAACAAAAACCATACTCACCAGCTACAGGGTGCTAACTTGGAGGTATACCTGAGGGACCTACATAAATGTGTGAGAGATGTGATGTCAGTAGCCACAGCTGTGGCATTGGTACATCAACAGTACAAGCCCACAATACTACACCTTATGCACATATGTGTATTACTACTACACAGCAGCAGACTATATATATGTCATCTCACATATGCATGACCTACCTGTACAGATGAGGATGGGTACACAACAGTGGTCTATTGATGTGCCCTGTGGCCTTACCTGCATGCTCCTCTGCCAGTGTGTGGGTAGCACCCACCTCCACTATACTCTCTGCCAGTTGTGTGTGTGGGCGGGCAGGTGCCACAAGGCTGGCAAGGAACTTCTCAACACGTGTCAGGTGGATGGATGGCATGACCCCCCCCCGTTTTGAGGTGATCCCCCCAGACTGCAGCAGCATGCTGACAGGCATTGCAAAGTAGGTCACTGCAATAATGCTGGAACTGCTCATAACTGTGGTTATGCAGGCCAACATCATTTACCCTGTGGACAAGATCATTCCACAGGGCAGTCCAATCCTGCTGCTCATGGGCTGTTCTGCTGAACAACACTTGGTAGTGCTACACCAGGTGTGTGATGATGACCTCATTTTCGTCTGCTGTATAGACAGGGAGTCTCTCATACAACATGTTGCCTGAAAGACATAAAGATGGAAACAGGTCTGAGCAACTCATACAGCAAGGTTACCATAGTTCTTAATACACATCTCTGTCCCCCCACCATATCTGCAACAACAATCTGATCACAAAACTCAATAGGTATGGCTACAGAATACCTACCATTGGGACATATATCGTATTATACCACACTTTGTGCTATGTGTTTGTAGCCATTCCACAGGGCAGTCCAATCCTGCTGCTCATGGGCTGTTCTGCTGAACAACACTTGGTAGTGCTACACCAGGTGTGTGATGATGACCTCATTTTCGTCTGCTGTATAGACAGGGAGTCTCTCATGCAACATCTTGCCTGAAAGACATAAAGATGGAAACAGGTCTGAGCAACTCATACAGCAAGGTTACCATAGTTCTTAATACACATCTCTGTCCCCCCACCATATCTGCAACAACAATCTGATCACAAAACTCAATAGGTATGGCTACAGAATACCTACCATTGGGACATATATCGTATTATACCACACTTTGTGCTATGTGTTTGTAGCCATGTTCCCTGTGGGGACACTATCATTGCTGGCCTGTTACGAACAATGTCACCTGCATGCCATTGTAAGGGCCACTATAGTTCCATATATGCACGTGGTCTATTTGCTATGTGATTGCTGCACATCTGTTTTGTGTTATTGGGGATATCTATGCATGCTGTTGGACATGATCCAGGAATGTTCTATAACAGTGACACGATAGCATGTTTAGGGAATAGTTGCCAGCATAGCCACCTCTACCACCTCATCTGGCCATGATACCAGACCACATCACATGTTTGACCCACCCTGGGGCCACATCATCTACTGGTCCTGCACTACCTTCAGATGGAACCACCTCAGGGGATGGTGTCCCCCTCCCTGGGAGCACACACAGACATGATCCTGTCAACTGAGGTCAGGTCCAGGGTCTGG
This sequence comes from Protopterus annectens, assembly GCF_019279795.1. Lineage (NCBI taxonomy): Eukaryota > Metazoa > Chordata > Ceratodontiformes > Protopteridae > Protopterus > Protopterus annectens. Next base: position 487,983,234 of record NC_056728.1, read on the forward strand.
TGCATAGGGAGCTCCACAGAGGCATGAGAGATGTGCTACAGCACCTTGAGGCCTTCAGGACACATTCCCAGCTTCCACATGCTCCTCCTGCTCAGCCTCCAGCCAGGCACCTTCAGGGCCATGAAGCTGATGTTGTGACTGGCAATGGGTGGGGGCCTTATTCTCATTGTTTCCATATGGGGGCTCATGAGGCTTCCATATCACAGACAACACTCACCATCCAGGGTGTTTACCCACCACGTGTCATATACCGCCCCTGTAGGCTTTCTCTATCTACCAACCCAACCCACCCCCACAAATATACCTGCTATCCTTCCCCAAATTCCCAATCCCACCTTCACAAGCAAGGGCAATGTGGTCCCAACAAGGGGTTCACACATGACATAACAGTCCATAGGTTCATAGGTTCATAGGTTAGTACTAGGCTAACTGCCCTTGTGAGCCATTTTAAGCCTAGCCAGTTATCCCTTGTGAGACTCAAACCCTGCACCTTGTGTTTGTAAGGCAAGCACCTTAACCATTAGGCCACCCTCCCTGTTGCACACACTTACTGCTGTGTATATATATATATATATATATATATATATATATATATATATATATATATATATATATATATATATATATATATATATATATATATATATATATATATATATGTGTGTGTATTGATTTCTGTGATGTTCCCTCACACATAGCATGTAGCACTGTGATGCAAAACTAGGGGACATGTATTTATATACATATGTGTGTGTGTTTGCATATATGTAGACATACACATATATATCTATATATGTGTAAATATATATTATGAGTTGTATATATATATATATATATATATATATATATATATATATATATATATATATAAATATATATATATTTATATATAACCAAAAAGGAACCAGGAGCAGTACAACTTTTGCCAATAAAACCATGGTCTGATGAAGTCTGCTTTTTGAGCAGACGAAAAGCGCTTTACGTGTATTTAAGTCCAGTGTATTAAAGTCTAGTATCCTGTGGCGTTTTGGTTTTATTGGCGAAAGTTGTACTGCTCCTGGTTCCTTTTTGGTTTTCTCAGTTTGTGTTTAAAAGATTAGTATATTTATATATATATATATATATATATATATATATATGTATATATATATATATATATATATATATATATATACATATAGGTGTCTGTATATCTGTAGACATACATGCATGTATATATATATATATATATATATATATATATATATATATATACATACATACATACATACCTATATATATATATATATATATATATATATATATATAGGGTGCATTCAGACATCAGGTCCACACTCTCTGACTCTCCTTCCTGCACAGCTATACTGTTCTGCCTTGCTACAACACAGACAGGTGCCACATGTGGACACAGCCTAACATTAGGGGGTATATACAGGGACAGATTGCAGCTAAGCCTATTACACATCCATGGCATTTCTGCATGCTACATTACATGTTAACTTGAGTGTCCTGCAAGTGGTGGGCTCTGGAACCCACGTGTCCATCATACTGGCATTACTTCCACCACCAGCTATTGGGCACACTAATATACATGTTTTCCATTACACAACACACACTATGATGGCTTAAATCTTGTCAGTCAGTGCTGATCTGCACAGTTGACAGGTATGGCCCACTGCCCACAGGGACAGACACTATTGTCCATAGCAGTTATTCAGCTGGTCATCATTACAACAACAACACTTGATGGCACATATAAATCATTCCACATCATCTATCCCATTATTATGGACCAAGTACTACATTCAATTACATGCATATATACTTCACATACCTGTTGTGGGAATGCTGTCTGTTCTGGATAGTGTACTGGATGTATTTTGTTTTTTGTTCTTCTTTTTTTTGCTTTGGCTTTGCCTTTAACTTTAGCTTTCACTCTCTCTCTCTCGCTCTCTCTCTCTCTCTCTCTCTATATATATATATATATACATATATATATATATGTCTCTCTCCAGTAAATGGACTGAGCTGCTTTGAATAGATTGCAGCATGGATTTTGTAGGTGATGCACATGCTCAGGTGATGGCCTCTGCACCAATCAGTGCCCTCCACTTGCTACATGCATGCAGCATGCTGTATAGTACTTCCAATTGCCACTGTCATGGCAACCCACTACTATAAATCCCTACATCATGTGACATGGTCCCTTTGCCTTTCCTGTATGGTGGACATCCATCCTGTGTGTGGGCAGCAGTGCTACAGACAGCAGGTAACAAGACCCCTTACAGGAGGACCTGCAGACTCATTCCAGCTACATATTTGTATAAGGTTCTAGAACTACAGACAGAGTGTGAGTAGTGTTGTTATATGCATTGTATAGCACCCATGTTACAGGGTTTGTGTGTACATAGTAGTTTAACATGGAATGCAGTCTGTCGGCATAGCTCTCAACTGTGGGCCTATCCAAATGACGGCCAGAGGTGTGCCTGTTATATTTTGTCTGTCCACCACACAGCTCTTGTGTCAGATATATCACTGACAGATTGTGTGTTGAGTGCCATCAGTACATGGCTACATCCATTTGTGTTTCTGACTTCATATTCCTGACTAAGGGTATGTTGCAGACTATTCTGTAACACCAGCAACTTACTCAGTGTATGACAGCACTATTTTACATATGGGTCTGTGTTCCGGCCTCTGTCCTCCACCTACATACCAAGCTTTGTCCATATGAAATGCAGTAAGGGGTTATGTAGTGGCCTGTGATTATGTCATGCTGCCATTCCTGCCATCATTCCAGGGCTGTTGTGGCCCCCGCACATATTGTGGGGAAGAGTCCATATAGATCTGGGCTTCAACTGCACAAAACATGTGTGCCCTTCTGCAGTCAAGAAGTCAGTGTATGTAACAGTGTTATATGCCCCTGTAAGTCAGTCTATGAGGGGGGTATGCACCATAAATAACCTAGGCTGTTACAACATGTGAGGGATATCAGTAGTAAGCTGCCCTAAGGTATATGGCTGTACATTACCATACATTTCAACTTGGGAGCATTGCTGGCCTACTGCTTACTGCCGTACATACTGTTCTGTTTGTCAATGTGATTGCGATGTTTTCAGTTATGCATTGTTATGTAACAGATACATCCCATTGTGTCAACATAAGTCTTTTCCCCCTAGGGATTGAGTACAGAGTGTAGTTAGAGGCTTCTGGACTATACATCTCCATTACTTACTCTTGATTGATTGTTATCCTGTGGCCTAGTCTGTCTTTACTGTTGTACTACATGAAGGCCTTGGCCTGGACAGCAGCATATGTTATGCTTTTAGATTACTGTATAAAATGATCTGCTTGAGAGTTGCATTAATCAGTTAATATGTATTTCAAAGTTTAAACAGCTATATGACATGGTATACACAAATGTAATAGTACACAAATAAAACTTTCTTATGTATGTAAACCTGTGTGTGGTGTCATAAGGGCTTTTCATCCAGAAAAAAGAAGGTCATTGTCCAACTGTACTCATCCCTCATTAGACCCATTATAGAGTACAACACCCAGTTTGGTATGTACCTCACAAGACATCTGCAACAGCTGGAAAGGCCACTGAAATACCTCACTAAAAGAATCACAGCCCTAAAGCAGATGCCCTATGCTGACCATCATATACTCTGTGGCACATTGTCTACTCAGAGGCGATCTCTGCTTAACATACAAGGCCATGTCAAACTCTGAGCTGTTGGACATGCTCCACTTAAAGAAATCCCAATCCCTCAGAGCAACACGCTCCAGGGATCTAAACCTTGTCATCACAATAAACAAAACCGGCTGGAGGGATAGGTTCCTGACCCAGAGACTCCCCATACTCTGAAAAAGACTGCCCATACATGTCAAGCAGAGTGCCTCCTTGGCCCTCTTCAAAAGGAACCTTGACTATTGGATGGGAGATAGGGAATTCATCCTGGGGATCACATCAGTCACCCTGCTAGACAGGGGTCTAGGGAAGTAAATATTGTGGGAAGAAATATCCAGGGGAATTGTTATGGCTAGGCTTGTATAGGCCCTAGGGCCAATAGCCTAGTACCAACCTATGAACCTATAAACCTATATATCCTTTGACTTCTCTGTGTGTATATGTTTCAGGCAACAATTGTCTTTTGTATGGGTGATTCATACACTGTCCATTTGATAAGGTGGCAACTATAGAAATACTGGCTGTTAAGTAAGCTGTGCACCCTCTAAATATGTATTTTCCTATACATATCTCTGTGTGTGTATGTGTAGCTACATATATATATCTATATATCTATATATATATATATATATATATATATATATATATATATATATATGTATGTATCTGCATATATGTGTGTGTATATGTATCTTTGGAATATTTATTGCTTCCACATTGTACATTCCCTATGGTAGCCAAACTGTACTGCATGATATGTTATTGATACCATCCTGACATCATACAGGTGGGATGGATTACTGTTAATGTCTTGTGCCCATGTTGTGTAGGGTCCTGGATATGGGACTTGCAACAGTTGGTATTGTATTGCAGAGCAGATCTGTTTCACTGCGGGGGAGGTGGTGATAGCAATATTTACAAGATGTATTTAACTTGGGCCCCCTCATCCCCATTAATGGTGCCTTTGGTCATATATGTATTTATGTTCTCTTCTACACCCATATATATATATATATATATATATATATATATATATATATATATATATATATATATATATATATATATTTATATATATATATATATATATATATATATATATATATATACACACATATATATATATATATATGTAGACATATATATCTATAGATGTATGCATATGTGTATATATATATATATATATATATATATAGCGATATAGATATAGATATAAATATACACACACACACACACACACACACACACGCACACACACTCACATACATGTATAAATACATTTCCTGTACTGTTGAATGACTGTGCTGGATAATATTTTTGTGAAAACATCAGGGTTAAGTATATCTGACATGGCTTAGTGGTAAATCACTTTGGCTATGTTGTGCAGGGTCCTGGGTTCAAGACTGCCAGAGGTTGGTTATTTTGTTGCTGGGCAGAACAAGGGCCACTGGATACAGAGTGACTAAGGCACTTTTAAGCAGTTGTAAGTGGGTTTTTGTGGAGGTAAGCAATGCTAACTTCCAGTTACAGTTTCTTATACTGATTTAGCTTCTCATTTGCTTACCCCTGTGCAAACAAGCTTAAACCTGCTTACCTGCTGCTTAAAAGTGCTTACTCCCACTTACCCCCGCACTAATTTCTTTAAAAGAAATGAAAAAGGGTTGACAGGAAAATGGTGAAAAAGGGGCACAAAGAGGGAAAGACAGTAGAGAAAATAGTTAGGGATGTGCAGGATGGGTGTAGGGAAGGCCCATAGCTGCCCATTTCTTATACAGCAACAGCTGTGCATATACACTTATTTTAGGTCGATTTGGACACTCATACTCCTGAGAGAGGGGTGAGGACAGCAATAATATGTTGTGAAGCCAATTAGACCAGATTACATGTGTCCACTAGACATGTGTGCGAAATGGACAGATCTGTATGGGGCGAGATTTTTTTGGGGAACAGATTGCCCCTTTTATTTCAGGTGAGAGTAGGATGTTGGGGAGGGATTGTAGGTATATTCGGGTAGGTAGGTTGGGTAGGATAACAGACAAGACAGACAAGGCAGCATACATGGGTGGTATATGACACATGTGGGGGCAAACACCTTGGATGGGGAGGGGTGTTTGGAAGTCAGAAGCCCATGAGCTCCCTAGTGGAAACAGTGGGACTGAGGTCCCCACCCATGGGCAGTCACCACTGCACCTTCACGGCCCCAAAGGTGGCTGCACTGGGGGCTGAGTAGGAAGGCCAGGCTGACCTTCTAGTTGCACCATGCAGCCCTCAAGCTGACATAGCAGATCTCCAAACTCCCTCCTGAGCTTGCTGTTCACCACGCCCTGGACCTGGCGATGGGTGACAGTGTCCTCTCAGTGCCCGCTCCCGGGGGGGTGTTAGCCCCATCACCTGAGGCAGTTCGACCTGAAGGTGGTGCAGCACCAGCGGACAAGGAAGTCCCAGGGTGGGCCCCAGATGTGCTGGTGTCCGGTGCCATAGCCAGATGAGGTGGGAGAGGTGGGTCTGCTGGGACCGGCCTTCCGAAACGTGCTATGGTGTTTCAATTTTACAACATATGTATGTTAGTAATAGTCAACATATTCCAGGATTAGGGATAACAGCATGCATAGATATTCCCATTAACCCAAAACACCAGATATGGAGCAGTTGCATAGCAAACATAATACATCCATATATGGAACCACAGTGGCCATTACAACAGCATGCAGATACATTGATGGCAGCATGCCACCAATGTGGGAGTATTTCAACATGGCACATGCATAGAAACAAATTTAAATATTTATCAAACAGTAGGACATATGTCACAACAGTATATTTAATGGAGCACATACCAATTGAGTTGTGTATTTAGTTTATTGCTGTAGATATGGTGGGGGGGAATATATCAGTTAACAACTAGTATATTCCTGTAATTCTCATTACTTTCCTAGTCAGTGCTGTGATCTGTACATTACAGGTATTAGTACACTGCCCTATGGCCTTAGTTTGGACAGTGGTATGGATGTGGACAACTATATACATGAACTGAGTTTTACCTGCAGTATATACCTCTTACGTGGTATACCTGTGGAGGTATTGTTTGTTAATGCTGTGTCTGCTAAAAATAAAAAAGTGTCCATCACAGTTGAGTGATATATATATATATATATATATATATATATATATATATATATATATATATATTTCTGGGTATTTCTTCTCTGATTTCTGTCTATAAGTATCCCGTGGTTTTACAATCTGACCCTGTAATTACAGCACTATTATACAGGGATTCCCGGACAGTTTTATTATGTAGCACAGTGTGGATGACAGTGATGAGTAATACTTTATTATTCAGAGCAACTGCAACACTAACAATGCCATACAATACCAGAGTAAACAGTACCAGTCCAGGATTTCAATCTTTTATTTCTAGGCACAGTTTTTGTATCTGACAGAACTGTGGGGGCAATGTTTGTTATCACAGCCTAAATGTTGCCACACATATTACCAGATTCCACATTAGTATTGTGCACATACATCTCACTCTGTTACTGCACACACTCTGGTCACAGCTTTACAACATGGGGGGTGAAAATGGGACATACTTGGCTTATTACTCTCATAACATTTTGGGGACTTGCTAGAGTGACAGGTTTGTTCTTATGGATGTCTGACAATCAGTTTATGTCATTATTTGCTGCCTAAACATCTGGGATCATCCCACTGACTTGCCAGGGGGACAGGCAGTGGATATGGGCCAATTAACTGGACATTCTGGACATATCTGTACAGTTGTGGGGTATGATTCTGTATACAGTTTACTACCACTCCCAGGATTTGAACCATGGCTGTGTGTGCTAAAAATACAACAGTTCACATCTCAGGTGAGTGTGCTATTTGGATTATGTTGTCTATCTTTTCACTGTTTTCTAAGTCTCTCTCGGTTGTACAATATGACCTTTTGTGATTACAACAGTCATATACAGACATTCCTACACATTTTATTTATGTAGCACAGTGTGGGTAACGTGCTTAATACAACAGTACTATTAAGAGATTGCAACTCTACATTACCATATGATACCAGAGTAAACACATGCAGTCCAGCAGTTGGACCTTTGTTGTCAGGCTGTTAACCTTTTATTTACATACAACCTATATGAGACTCTTCCTGCTATAGTCTCTGGTGTATTCAGTACATGCCTTAAACAATACTGGTTTTATACTGGCAATTAACTTACTACTACTTTTAGATTTATTTCTTATGGCAGTACATGCAAGAGTATTACTAACCTGCCTCTTGATGCAACCTCTGCAATCTACAGGCATGGGCTTCCCAGTTCACAGCCCACTCATCTGCCACTGTCAAAGACATAAGAGGAATATTTAGCTATACCTATCCATAATATACATGAGCTGGCAATTATTAAACAGGTAGTGGACTGATACCTACACACAGCTGGCACATCCCCCGTCCTCCTAGACTCTTGGAACCACTGATCCAAGAGCTCCCTCTTTCTCTCCTTCAGGTCAGCATAGTGATGCCTGACCTACTCACCAGTTCGGGGTATACCAGTTGCACTGGTGAGGTCATGGGTGAGATGGTCCCAGGCTTCTGCTTTATATTGGGAACCCTAGTACTGGCCCTGCAGCAGTCTCTGGTCATGGTCTTTAACAAGGATTCCTGCCATGACCTTGGACTCCTGGATGCTCCAACACTGTGCCAGAAAGCACACTCCCTCTCCCATACAAGTCATAGTGCCTACAGAAGGAAGCTGCAACCAGTTATGAGATGTATTCCCGCCTGTTGGGTTTAAATAGGGCCGATTTCCCGCACTTTGCTGTGATTGGACGGTTTTGAAAATGCTAAGCTATGGGCAAACCTGCTTACCTAAGGTTGGCATTGCTTAAAAGGGTATACCAATAGGCAAACTGATTTAGCTGGCTTACACATTGCTTGCACCTAGTAAGCAGGGCCGTGCAAAGCTTAGCATTGCTTAAATTTTAATTTGCATACTATTTGCTGTTTGCCATTGATTTATTATTCATTACATGTTATATATGTGTTTGGTATCTATGATTCATGTGTACGTACACTGTATGGGGTCCTTGTGTTTATTAGGGAATTTCAACCCTTTATCACAATGACACCTCACATCTGGACTTAATGCAGTACTCCAGTTCACATATTTATGTTATGTAGTAGGTTACACAACATAAAACTATATATACATTCCTTTCACGTGTTAAGTTTAATATTCCTATAGTGAGGATCTGTTTGGTGATACCTCAATTGTATGTACAGCTGTGATGGCTTAGTGGTTAATTACTGTTATTATAGTGTACAGGCTCCTGGGTTCAAGACCTGCAAGGGCTGTTTATGTTGTTTCTAGCCAGAACACAGGCTGTTGCATACAGAGTGATTAAGGCACTTTTAAGCAATTGTAAGCAGGTTTGCGCAGGTTTGTGTGAAGGTAAGCAATGCTAACTTCCGGTTAAATATGCTTACAGAGTGTTAGCTTCAATATTGCTTAAGCTGTGTGTGCATTGCTTACCCCCGTGCAAATGGGCTTAAACCCGCTTACTACTGCTTAAATATGCGTACTCCCACTTACTACAGCTTAATAGTGCTTACTCCCGCTTACCTCCGCACTAATTTAGACAGAAATGTAAAATGGTTCTTGGGAAGGTGGTTGATTTGGACACTCTATGGATTTATCATTCATTACACATTATGCCTTTGATATGTATCCCTGATTTATGTGTACATATACTGTATGACGCACTTACGTTTATCTGTGGATTTTACAACATTATTACAATGACACCTCACATCTTCATTTAATGCAGTACTCCAGTTCACAAATATATGTTATTTAGTAGCTTATGCAACAAAAAATATTGTTCATAAGGTGATTTGACATGGAATGTACTGGAGTGAGACTCGAACCGGGAATGACTGGTTGTAAGACAAATGCTCTGCCCACTGCATTATTGTAGTACTGCTTCATTTGCATATATCTTGATATTTATCCTCTTGTGCCATTTAAACTGCAGTATACATAGCTAAGCAATGGGCAAACCCACGGATCTACGGTTAAATGTTATCTGTTTGATAGATAGAAAGAATTAACTTGTTTTTATTATTATACTTTAACTATTGCTCTTCCAAGCCGCGGTGGTACAGCAGTAGTGTTGTTGCCTCACAGCAAGAGGTTCTCCTGTTTAATTCTCGTCTGGAGTGCCTTCTGTGTGGAGTCTGCATGTCCTCCCAGTGGTTGCTTGGCCTCCAAAAGACATGTGTGAATGGGTGTGCCTTCGCTGAAGGTTGGGCGTTGGGCTGGCAACTTGGCACCATAAAAAAATCTACTGCCAATCATCAGCAGACTGGAGTTCTGCTGTGGCGACCCCTAACCGGGAAAAGCCAAAAAGACAAACAACTTTAACTATTGCTCTTATAAACTTGGGGGGATGTTGCTGGGGGTATGCAACCACCTATGAGCGGTTGTGCTCATTGTTATGTCTAAACTGCTTTTCTTTATTGCAGGGCCATGTATATTCTGAGAGCTCTGCTCTCAGACGCGCCCCCTGCACTCTTACATGCTCCATGTCCGTTTAAGAGTTCAGGCAGCACACCTTCATTAATATGCATGGCACGCTGTTGTGCTGCCCCTAAATGGTCGCTTCCATGCAGGACTAAGCTGGACCTGCACAGAAGATTAGTGAATCCGGGAGTTCATCTTAAAGCTTACACAGTGTCAAACTCAACTGCATTAACATTTGACCTTTGGCTAGTGCAAGTAATAGATATTATGTGTTGTTTTTCTGATATTACTTTATATAATTTTCACTTTTTCTAAATATGTCAACAACCTAGTAACACAGACAGAACTCCTTAGCCTCACAGGAAAGCTCTCCTCTAGATGAATAAAATGCTGCTGACAGTATATGTGTAACTCGAGAGGTTGCTGAGAAATTGTAAGTTGTTTACAAAATATTATAAATGTAATAGTGACTGTGTGTACTGTGACTTATAATATTCAGTTTAAGATATGGAACCTAAAGAATACTACCACTATAAAAATAGTTTGTGCTGAAGAGTTTGCCATTTATTCTTCTTTCATAATCCCTGTGACTCCAGAGATATGAACATTTGTTTGAAATGTAAGGACATAATTTGATTCTGTCAAAAGACTTAGGCACCACCCACTGGAAGTTACAGTGCCAAATTCTTGAGGTCCATTGGAGTGAATGAGTTAAGATCTCATTCAAAGTAGGACATCAAAGGAATCCATGAATCGCTCCCCATGCTGCACAGTAATGTCACTACTAGCAGGAATCCATGCATCGCTCCCCATGCTGCACAGTAATGTCACTACTAGAAAGTAAAAGCAAATGTGTGGTGTAGGGACAAAACCCACAATCATTTTTTCTTCAGTTATCATCAAAGAATTGGGTAGATCCAGAGCATTCTTGTTATTACCATATATATATATATATATACATATATATATATATATATATATATATATTTATCTTTATATTTATATATATATATATATATATATATTTTGGAGCTTTTCTCCCTGGGCCTCCACTGAAAATGGACCTATGTCCAGTCGGACTCTCCCGGTCAACAAATGTAAATAAATAAATAAAATAAATAAATAGTGTGTGTGTGTGTGTGTGTGTGTGTGTGTGTGTGTGTGTGTGTGTGTGTGTGTGTGTGTGTGTGTGTGTGTGTATGTTCTTTCTCTGTACACCAGTATTCTAGCACTATTCTTTAACACCACTTGATTAACTCTGGTTAATTTGATATGAAAGTCCAGCAGGTTATTTTCATCCTTTTGTTTTGTTTCCACTCTGTTTCCATCTACTTATTCCTTTCCTGGGATCTTGCTTCGCATGGTGTATTATTTTACATTTTTGGAGGTGTATGCATTGAATAAAGTGTGTTTAGTTGTACTGCTTTAATTGAATCTCAATTTCAGGTCTTTATCAGAGCACTTCATGATTGGTATACACTACTCTTTAAAATACAGTGATGGATGATATGAATAAAATAGTCGTTTTGCCTTACAGTGGGACGCCACGGTGGTGCAGTGGTTAGCGTTGTCACCTCACAGCAAGAGGTTCTCTGGTTTCATCCTTGGCTGGGGTGCCTTCTGTGTGGAGTCTGCATGTCCTCCCTGTGTCGCGTGGGTTACCTCCAGGTGCTCCAGTTTCCTCCCACATCCCAAAGATATGCTGTAGGTGGATTGGGCAATCTAAATTGGACCTAGATGTGAGTGTGTGTGCCTTCTGTGGAAGGTTAAGTGCCAGGCTGGTAACTCAACACTCTAAAACTCCACTGCCAATCATGAGCAGACAGGTGATCTGCTGTGGCAACCCCTAACTGGGAAAAGGCAAAGGAAGAAGAAGTTGTTTTGCCTTACAGTCCTCTGACTAGTTTCAGATTTTTGGGTTGTCACTCAGAATATTCCATTCGTATTTGGTTCTATATATTTCTCGTCTCAATTGTTTTGAATAATAGAATGCATTTACTCTTTTTATATTTATTAGCCATTTACCTATAGGTGATCTAGTGGCCATTCTTAGCTTTTACTGAAGTTAACTATTTCGATTAATAAACATTTCAGTGAACATTTGTTTTATATAGAAATGAACAATAAGATGCATGGTAACAGTAAATGTATTTATTTATTTATTGCTTTGATGGAGCCCATTTTCATCAGAGGCCCAGGAAGTAAAACTCCACAGGAATTTTCATATTAAAATCAGGATAAGTTGTTTCAGATTACAAATCAGTTATGACACAATAGAGAAGGGGACAGTATATGCTTTATATACAGTACCTTCAAACTGAAATGGTAGTGGGGGATAATTCTACAGGATAAGATAGTAATGATAAAGAGCTGGCTATAGATCAGTTTTTACTGGGGGCAGTGGGAGAAGTGGGAGGTATAGTAGTGTTCTTTAGTAATATTTTGAATACAGGTCTAGATTTGGTTTGCTTTAAGAGGAGTGGGCTGGCATTCTACTTGTTTGATACATCGCTGGAATATAGTGATTTTCCTTCTGAATTGTTTGTTTTGCTTGTGCACAGTTGGAGTTTGGATGTAGAACATAGAGCTTATGGTGGACTGTAAAGTTGGATAATGTTTGATAGACAGGGGTGTAGCTGGGGTTATAGATAAGACAATGAGTGATAAGAAGTTGGGAGTCATTTAATTATACTGGTAGTTCTAGTCATTCAGATTTCCTTAGGGTGATGCAGTGGTGGGTCCTATAGGGGAGATTGGTAGTGTATTCAGCAATTTTATGGTCACATTGTTCAAGTTTGCCCATTAGGGAAGTTTTTTAAGTTGTTAAGGACTGGAGCAACATAGAGGAGAGCTGGAAGTAGCTGAGTAATGGCAATGCTTTCTTGGCATAGTGTGATACAAATTTTTTTTCTCTCTTTTTTTTTTTTTGTTTTCACTTTATAAAGGGAGCCAGTCCTTTGGTGAGTTTTCTTTAGCACATACAGCATGTGTTAGTCAAAATTTAATTTGTGGTCAAAATATATCTAAATTTGCTAAACAAAGTAAGAAATAGCTACCACTGCTAAGGAGACAATAGCAGAGTTGAGCTAATAAAATTGGTTTAGATTGAATCTAAGTAACAGATTTAAAGAGATGGTTTAGAAACTAAGTAACAGTCCTGAAGATAACTATATTACTAGTTTCGACTAAGTAGGAGTCATAGGTCATTAGGGAATAAAAGCAAATATTGGCTGTCGTGTCTATCCAGCAAACATAAATGTTTCTCTACAATAGGAATACACTTTATGGCATAGTGGAATTGTAACCTGCTAAGAATGACATTTAGTAAGAAACTCACTCTAAAAGCCAAGCAACCCAACACTCCATCTCAACAGAACTTTGATATCACTTGAGTCTAACAAGAAAATGAAGGGAAAACTAAACAGCTGGGCCTACCTGATTACCAGTAGGAATTGGTGTGCACTAAAAGCTTTATTGGGAAAGAGAATAAAGAAATATATGATGCAGACCAGGTTTATACTGTGACCTAGGTAGGTTTATCTTGATCTTTAAAACAGATGTATAATTCTTGGTTAAAGAAAAGTGAGGGCAAAAAAAACAAAAGTATATGGTGCTAGAAATTGTAGAATAATGCTAGAAAAGGTTCTCAAATAGTCCAGACAGCTGATGCTAGAGATCAGAACCATACTGCTCAACCTCTTACTGCAAGAAATCTGGACAAAGCCTCAAATAATGGGGGGACTAAGGCCCAAAAATTGAGACAGAGTTTAAATATTGCACTTATAAACTTAGAAGTTTACTAGAATAACAAGATTTGTGTTAGCATACATTTTTCTGAAGAATATGAAGTCTGAAACTCAAATGTATGTCATTATTTATCGACTTCAGTCCTCAGTGATTTGTCCGGAAAACACAAATTTTACAAGGAACACATTATAATATGTGGCATAAATCTGGACATTTTGTCAAAATCTGGAGAGTTGATAAGTATGCTCAGAACCCCCTCATATAAACCACCTATTGGCTCAGGTGAAAACAAGTCAACAAAAGATGTCGAATGGATTATCATTTCATGCCAAGTATTGGGCTATCAGAGGGTACAAAAAAGTAATAAACAAAATGTATGAAAATTTCAGAAGAAAATTGCTTCAGATGTTATTGAACTAAAAGGACCAGAAACAAATATAATGTAGGCAGTGTAATTCTACAAAATAGCTAAATTGCCTCAAGGCTTTGCATCAACATTTCATATAAATGAAACTAGTTTTAGAAATATCTGTATCTCTAACTAGCCAAGCAAGCAGGAAAAGATGGTCCTTCCATTGTATCTAGACAATAGTTTTATAGTACCAGACACATAGTATCAAATGTTATTTTTTCCTTGATATTTACTTGGGAAAAGTCTCACAAAATGTAAATCTGAATAGACTAAAAGGTAGAAATAGTTAAATATGGGGACATTTTTTTGTCTGGAACTTTGGCACAGAGGATTAAGGTTATGATCTCCTCTAGAGGTTCATTTTGTAGTCTTAGGTTTGATTCTCAGCCTCCCTTTCTGTACTGTGTGACTTAAAACAAGTCACTTCCCAAGACAGTACTCCTAAGTCAACCTCAAAAGCAGAAACTTGTACTTAGTAGAATTACCTAGTTAACAAAACAAAGAATGACTTATGCAGTGGGGAGATGCATTCACATTCCCTAAAACTTATTGAGTATGCAGGAGTTAACACACATTTAAAACAGTTATTATCAGCTACCAGGGCAACTGTTAAATCCATCATGTGAGATAGTTATTAGTTGTGATGTCATATTTCTTTGTCATGAAGTTAGGAACTGAAATGAGTTTGAGAAAGCCCAAGGAAAAATTAGCTTTGTTCTGAATTTAACAATAGGATGTGGTTTGCTATTAAGCAAAAGAGATTCCTGTAAATGACTATTACACTCCAAAGTTCAAGCCATACCGGATAAACCACTGATCGTTTATTGACAAGTACTACGGAGACACAACGTCATCTAGATAACTAGATTTCCTCAGAACAAACAATACAGATTCCATGACACTTAAATACTCATCAATTAAACAATTAAATATATTACATCACTATAAAATTTAAAAAATCAAATTTGTATACAACCATATGACTAGTTGATATCATTCCTTAAAAATGTATGGCTTTTAAAACACATTCAACATTTGTCTAGCAACACATGTCATACTCATAATATGCATCTGATTCTGTGTGTTAAATAACATAAAATGTATATCTAAACCTATTATATACCCTTAGTCCTTATTAGGTGTACTGGTTGTATCACCTACAATTTGGGCTAATTTTTCCTAACACATGTACTACATACTATTCTTTTTACTCCTACGCAAGCTATTCATTCTATCTCTATTATAATAAAAACTCCTTATATATAATTCATTGTATATTTGATGTATAACTAAAAACACATAAACTAGCGCATTATGTGCTATATTAAATACTATTTCATTCTACACATAAATCTAGCTACACTTACAAAATTGTGTTTTACTATGTTCTTACTAGTGGTTTTGTGGGGATGACTTCATTTAGTCCCGGGTGTGTTGCTGCATCTAGTGGTTTGCAAGAGAACAGAGTCTTAAAGCATTGGTTGCATTATCACATTTTGTTCCTATTATTTGTTGTGATGTGCAAAAAGGTGTGATATTACCATACAAGCAAAGCTTTGTTGCTGCAATATGCTTCTTTCCCGGTGTGCTTGTATATGCCGGATATTGGCCTATAACAGACAAGAAGTGTGATGAGAAAGAAAGGCCACTTTGATAACATGATAAATCTGATATGCTTTTAAGAGATCATGACCCTCCCCCATCCCACACAGCAAGAAATGTAGATCAACTTTTTTCGCCTGAAGTCTAACAGCTTGAACTCAGATGTAAGGATGGGTGGGCCAAAGAGAAAACATGTTATCTGATAATTTTAATGCTAGGGTTAAAAGAGATTTAATAGTCCCTGGAAGTTGTTAGATGTGCCTCTGTTGACTTAATAATTGATAATGGACTTACTTTTACAGTTCACTTGATAGGCACATCAAAACATCGTTATGAATCATGAGCAGATAGAGCATAGAATTCTCAACCTCTTGAAATTAGACAATCCACATTTCTTACAACGTTTAAAGACGTGCTGGAAAAAGTGTATGATGCTAAGAACTTGGCAGTGACTTCTAAATAGTTAAGGCTCTGAGTTTGCCAAGTGACTACATTAAAACATCAAAGATCTGAAGGGTAGGTAGAGACAATCATCAGATTTGATGGCTAAAAAACAGTAAAGAAGCAAAGAACTGAAGAAAAATCATTACTAGCATAAAATAAAACATCAAGCTGGAGATTATATGGAGGGTGTCTCATCCCCATTCCACAATGTGCATTTCATGAAAGAATCGGGTGTCTGTATTTATGTGGTGCACTCAGCATGTAGTAGTAATCAGGTGCATATATGGAACTGTCAAAGTCATAAAGTAGGCAATCCAGCATGGAATCACCACAGTAAAGATGCCAGCAATAGAGTACTACATATTATATAATGACTGGCCTTTAACATTCAAAAATGAACACACTAATTAGCCCAACCAGTGTACCCATTGTAAATCGAGAATATACCAACGGTAAAAGTCTGGTTACTAAAGTATCATTGATCGGCCAGACTTTTTATCTATTGGTATACATTAATCTGAAGGAAAGAAAGTCTGAAACTGAAATGTGTGTCATTATTTAGTGACTGTTCCTCATAAAATTTGTGATTTTCTGACAAATCACTGAGGAACTTCTTCTTCTTTTCCAGGTTAGGGGTCACCACAGCAGATCACCTTGTCCACTCATGATTGGCAGTGGAGTTTTATGGTGTCAAGTTGCCAGCCCGGTGCCCAACCTTCCCCAGAAGGCACACACATGCACTCATGCCTAGGGCCAATTTAAAGTGTCCAATCCACCTACAGCATGTCTTTGGGATGTGGGAGGAAACTGAAGCACCCAGAGGAAAGGCACATGACCACAAGGAGAACATGCAGACTCCACACAGAAGGCAGCCCATGCAAGGATCAAACCAGAGAACCTCTTGCTGTGAGGCAGCAACTAACCGCTGCACCACCGCGCCCGCCCAAATCACTGAGGAATGAAGTCACTAAATAATGACATGCATTTCAGTTTCTGACTTTCTTTCCTTCAGACAATGCAAAAGAGCAATATTACCCACTCCCTTCCTTATTTAGTCCACATTTCTTAAAATAAGAAAAAACAATGTAACCTCTGGACAGTTTAGAGGTACTTATGAGAGCAGAGAAAATAAAAAAAAATCAGGTACATTCTGCAAAGCTAAAGAAACATAACTGATTTTTTTCCATGGATTTTCCCCATCTCTCATGCCTCTAAACTGTCCGTAGGTTACAGCTTTCTTTTCTTTTCCCAAAAAGGCAACAGAGATCTTCCTATCTCTTTTGCTTGCTTTCCAAATCACGGATGTACTATGTAAACATGGGAATGGAAGTCCCTTATGAATGCACAGTACATCAACAAAGCAGTAGACTTGGGAAACAGCAAGGAAGAACACCACAGTGCTTTTATACAAAGACATTATTTAAGAAAAGGAAGTAATTTTTTTCTTAAATAATGTCATTGTATAATAGCAATAACCAATGACGTGGGTGTCGTATATTGAAGATTTACCCACAGATGGCTTTGTTTAATCACTCGGGCTTCACCTGCATGATTAAACCACACCAACTGTGGGTAAATCTTCAATATACCACACCACGGAGTTGGTTATTGCTATAATATGTGTTCTATCTAGGGTTATTATGTATCACAGCAAATCAGATTAGATAAGAGAGCAGCCACTTGGAAATAAATTTCTGTGCAGACTGAATTTTATAATATTATTCTGTGCCTCTGACCCTAAAATATTGACCCTGCAGCAATGCCAGACATGGTGAGGGAGGCTGAAAGTCTAGGGCATGGGTACATAGGGTACACAGTATCATCAACTGCATGCCCTGTAAGTGTATAGTGTGGTTAGTGTCAGCCTAAATATGGTGTTATAAGTGAAGACACAACCTGTTGATGTGAAGAAACATATAGCACTTTGACAAGTGGTTATAGTATGTAACATGGATGTGCAATGCATTACACTGTATGCGCTACATGTATATTGTGTAGATGGAAACTGACATTACTGACCATACTGTGGTAGTGTTATAAGAAGATAATGATGTATATATTCTTAAATAAAGGAATACACACACACACACACACACACACACACACACACACACACACACACGCACACACGCACACACAGCACATGCATGTAGGAAAACAGAGACCTGTATACTGTGAGAATGGAGATGGCTGACTACAAATTGTGTAGTCCACTGTTGCATACTAAAATATTTGCAATGCATTTTCATCATTGGCTATCCATGTGTACTAATACCAATTTGCATCACATTAGGGCATCATATGTAGTGAATGATGTCACTGCCCTGTAACATTACAGTTCCCTATTGTGCTTTACTGTTTTAAAAAAACTCTAGCTCATGCTTAGCTGTTCATGCATCATGTACTTGCTGTAAAATGGCAGGCTGAGCTGAAATTGTGGATGATATTTCTACTTTGCTGTAGATATCTGGCTTTTAGGTGGCTTGCTTATAGTAGCACTGCAGACAGCCTTGATAACTGTGCAGTTGCTCCTGTCTTTGAATGCACTGACACTTGTGATACGTGGAATTGCTATCTATGAACTGCATTAGCAGTATTGCTCATGGTGCGCTGCTCATCTTCATGGGTACTGAGCATCAGCTGCCAGCCTGGTGCTCTGTAATCCATCCCCTCTGCATCGCTGTAATGTTAGCGCCTCTAAATCCTGCCTTAACGAGTATTAGTGTCCTTCTTCCTCATTTTCTTTACTTTATACGTCAGAACTGATACAAATTTGATGCTGAATGTTGGTGCTACACAATTAACAATGGCAGTATTTTTTAAATGTCTTTATTTTAGATTGTCATGTCTTTCTAAAAGAGTTTTGATGCCTTGGAAAACTATTGTTTTATGTCTCTGATTGTTTGTTTATATATTACACTCATCATTCATGTTTCCTAAAAAGTCTAAGGCTCTACCTCTTTCTGTAACATCTTACTTTTCCCTAAAATAGAATCCTCATTTTTCTTTAGTGCAGCTCTATAAATAAGTCGATTCAGTGAATCTGAGTGTTTACTTATCACTTATTTGCAAATAGCTGTAAACCTCGTGGTCTGTGAGCCTCTTTATCTCTTCATCAAATCCCTTGACTAGGTTCTAGTAATAACTGTGCTGTGGGACACTGGACTCTTTACATGTGCCTAGGATTACTCTTCTTTTAACATTTAATCAGTTGCACTTAAAAATAAAGCAGGCAAGTTTGAGGAGCAAGCATCTTACTTCAAGAAGAGCATAAATCTATGTCAGGTAAATAATAGAACAATAGGCTTAAACCTAGCATGCACTATGCCTTTTACAGACTATGGGACCTTTCAGTACTTGAAGAGAAATATCCTGAAGCATTAGGGCAAACTGTATTATTCCACTTAGTTTGCTACATTACTGGCTGATTTCAAATGTACAAATGAAACTAAACTGTTTTAAGAAATGTGATGGCTGAATATAGCTAAAACCAAGAACTTAAGAGTAAAGTTCTGCAATGAAAACTTAAAAACAAAAGGTTGAAATATTGAAAACAACTCCATTGTCCATTTGTTCACTTACACTACACAAGAATAAACTGAATGTTTATGTGTGTGTGTGTGTGTGTGTGTGTGTGTGTGTGTGTGTGTGTGTTATGCACTGGTATGGGTCAGATAATAAGATAATTGGTGTTACAAAAACATTGTAGAACCAATTACCAGCAAAAAATAACAGGAACTCAAAATGCAGACATTTTCAATATGTCTGCATCAAAATATGAGCTTAAAGCATGCAAATAAAAAAAAAACACTGTTTTTGCAGGGGAAGTCCCCCTTGCACAGCACCCCCATATAGGGGTCACACACCCTTTCATATGATCACACATGCTGTCATTAACAAAACAAAAATACGAACTACCCAAAAAATGAAAATAAAATCACAACCTCCCAAAATATCAATACCATCAATAAATATAATGTAACCCACCATTTGTAATTCCTAACATGAAATGGAAAAAAAAGATGATAAAATCCTAGTTCTACCTAAAAACCCAGGTTCCTGTTTCATGACAGTCACCAAAGCCATGGATAAGGGGAAGAAAGTGCTCACCACCTACCTTAACCTGGCCAAAGCCTTCGACACTCTTCCCCACTCAGGCATAATAGATAAACTCTGTCAACTCGGCAACAATCCAAATGTTACCAGATGGGTAGCAAACTGGATCACTGATAGAACCCACCTAATCAAAATAGGGGAAGCCACCTCAAGCAGTAGACCTGTAACAAGTGGTGTACCCCAGGGATTCGTGTCAGGCCCTCTGTTATTCAGGATATACTTCTCTGAGGTGCAGGTGAAAACCAATGGGCTATGGGTGACCAAGTTTGAAGATGGCCGCAAGCTGGGCCAGGTCATCAATTCCTCGAGTGATGTGGACGTCCTCGAAGAGGGTCTCACCCAAACAAATGACTGGTGTCAGAAACATGGCCTCAAGCTGAATGCCAAAAAATGCATCATTATCCCCTTTTCCTCTTTGGGGAGAGTGACGTCCCCACATATTATCACATTAATAACAATGTCCTAAGCATGCATTTAGTTGTGAGGGATTTGAGCACCCAGGTTAATAGGAACCTGACTTTTGACCACCATGTTGCTTCAGCTGTATGGAAAGCTTTTTACATGGCCCACCTCATAAGTAAGGGTATCTCATCCAGGGACAAGGAGGTCATAACATCCCTGCATTCTTCCGTTATAAAGCCCATTATTGAGTACAACATCCCCTTTGGCATATACCTTGCAAAGCACATGCAGCAGCTGGAGAGACCACAGAGATTCCTCACCAGGACAATCCAGGGCCTCAAATGTCTACCATACACATATAGGCTAAAAGTCCTATCCCTCTACTCTGTTTCATACAAACTCCTCAGAGGTGACCTCTGTCTGGCATACAAGATTATCTCAGATCCCACGGTTATGGGACTGCTGCATATCCACAAATCAAGCTCCACTCGAATAACCCACATGCATGACCTCAACCAGGTCTGTGACATCAATAGGACTTGGTGGGACAGATTTGTGTCCCAGAGACTCCCCATCTGTGGAATAGACTCCCTCTCTACGTCAGGCATAGTACCTCATTATCCCTTTTCAAGCACAACCTGGATAACTGGATGGGAAATAGAAGATACACCCCTGGGATTTCGCCTGTGTCCCTGTTGGACAGGGGATTTGGGTGCTGACTTGTCTAAACATGGGCCAAACTCTTGGCTGGGCTTATAAGGGCCTCAGGGCCAATAGCCTAGTAACTTCCTATGATCCTATGATTTGACTAAATCATAACTTGACCAGCTACACAAATTCATATCTCTCTCTCTTTATATGTATATATATATATATATATATATATATATATATATATATATATATATATATATATATATATATATATATATATATATATATATATATATATATATATATATATATATATATATATATATATATATATATATATATGTATACACACACACACACACACACACACACACATACACACACGCACACAAACATTTCAGGACCCACTAATGTGAATCCCAAAACATGGAGACTGAATGGCTGAAAATTTTGACTTACTTATACTAAGTCCTAGATGGCCATTTCACAGAATATTCCCTTTTCTCTGAAGTATGGCAATCTTGGGGTTAGTATATATAAGTATGTAGGGAGTGGGGGCTTGCTCTCCTCCCCAGCAAAAAAAGAATTTTAAAGGAGAAGGACAATATTCCAGATTTGCTCTTCAGCTGATGTTTTGTCCTTTTATTTTCAGCATGTCAGCACTCAGCATTTGGAGTGGCGACATTTCAGAAGAGAGCCATATATATGTTTATGTCATATCAGTGACAAATAACAAGATCAGGAGCCAACATATCAAAAAAAGATCATGTCAATCAGTTGAAAAAAAAAAAAGTGTTTTTCACCCCCACGCTCCCTGCTGCTGAAATATACCAACTTTGAGATTGCAGAAAATCTAAGTTTTTTTTTATTCATTAAGTTGAGCTGTCAGCATCTATCCTGTCAACTACAAAAGTTTTAAGTTTTTACATTGGTCACTGTTGTGCATTCATAGAGTTCACATATAAAAGAAAAGGGGTGTAAGGGGTGAAACTTCCCATACAAGTACTTTTAGTATGCAGTTTGTTTCCCTTTATATTACTCATATTTACATTTTTTTAAATATTTTTAGAGCAAGTAGTGAAAGCAGAAGGGTTGGTTTTGCAATTTAATGTTTGAACATGCATGCATAGACAATGGGACTTGGGTAGGAAGGGTTGGAAGCACATATTTATGGCTAAAGGTAGAACTGTATTTGTGTTTTGGATAGTGGGTTGTGTGGTTTTATGCTTTGAGGGTTCAGTGTAATGTCATTTATATGTTTGGTGTGTGTGTGTTGTGTGTGTGTGTGATATAGTCTTTTTAAATGTTAATGTGTTTATGAATTTGTCCTTTTTTGATATTTTAGGATTCAGTGGAACGCAAGTCTATATTTAACCAGCCACACACAAGAACCCACACACACACACACACACACACACACACACACACACACACACACACACACACAGTTTCCAAGGGCAAATGAAAACATTATTGCTCATTCGTTAATACTTATGCATACATATAGATGTAGATACACACACACACACACACACACACATATATATATATATATATATATATATATATATATATATATATATATATATTAAGACCTACACAAATGTTATGCATATATGGTCGAACACACCAACGTTGGCAAATTCCCATTTTCACATGAGACCTTCTTTACTTAGTTTCTTGTCGTGTCACTATGTCATTCTCAATTGATTCTTGGTATTATTTAGTCTATTGACCACTGTCAAGAACTGGCATATTTCCACATTCCACCGGGTGTCTTTCTATGGGAAAATGTAAACTGCAGATGACGGAATACAATTGAGGTATTGAAAGACATCCATTAATGTCAATCTGAATATGAAGATTTTAATAACATACAGAACCACTCTGAACAGACATTGGAAAATCAGGACAGTACGCACCAATATGAAAGAAGAAATGAACACATTTCCTTCTGTTTAACATATTAGTCTTTTGTGTAAAGAAAATGCAGTTATCACTGTGACAGCTTATTTAAACATACATCTCAGATTAAGTTAAAAGTTTAGCATTTGTTAACAGAAACATTTTCAAGACATATTAATGCAATAACTACCAACTATTTGAAGCATTCTTTCTCTCTCTTTCTTTTTTCCCATATCAAGGGTATCAGAAATGGTGCTCTGTAAAGTATATTATACAATCATAAATTTACCATGTATTTAATTAGATCCAAAGCCTGATTCGTTACCCTGATCTAAAACTAAAATCAATTTGTCTTTTTTTTGTAGAATTATGCATTGTGAACTGAGGCAGTAATCTTACATTCAAAGTACCTTGTCTTATGAAATTATTTCAGTAAAGGCAAGCCTTCTTTATTTTTATTCTCATAAAAGTAAGTAAAGCACTGCATATATATTATCACGTTTTCCAGAAAGCAAGGCCTGATTAGTATTTATGCATTACAATTGCAACAACTTTCCAAGATAACAGAAAAAAGAGTAATTACAAAGCCATTAGTAATGTCAGATACAAATCATTGCGTGCATATAAGGAATTATGAAATATAGTGGAAATGGCTGTAACTGCTTGTAGAAAAGTATAATAAGAGCTGTTTGTTTCACTTCATTAATTCATTGGCTTATTAGTGTCCTTCTTTTGTTAACTACTGCTCTGGATGTTTCTTACTCGGGGATGTGTTTCTTACCCCCTCCCCCCCATATTCTGTGCAGCATGGTGATGGTGTAAACTTCAAACCACTCTTCTCACATTTGTATGTAGAAAACTAACTGCACATAACTGTGCAAGATCATGAGTCATCCTGACAGTTATGATATTATGTTATTTTATTCATCATCCACCTAATAAATATCTCCACCTTTAAGGAATGCATTGACAGCCTGCATTTATAATCTGAATGTGTGTGTGTGTCTGTGTGTGTGTGTGTCTGTGTGTGTGTGTGTGTGTGTGTGTGTGTGTGTGTGTGTGTGTGTGTGTGTGTGTGTGTGTGTGTGTGTGTGTGTGTGTGTGTGTGTGTGTGTGTGTGTGTGTGTGTGTGTGTGTGTGTGTGAGCTCGCATGTATATCATTGATTGCTGATCTGTGTTTCAAGTTATACTTTATAACTGTGTCCATTCCTCTGCAGTAATTAAATCTTCCATCCCAATCTAAGCCCTAGTAAATCGGGCATATTTTTTATTTTTATTTTATATATTGAACAAGTCAATTGGCTGCACAATTTTCGTCCCTTTTCAGCCATGACCTCTTGAAAAAGAAAACTTAAAATGGCATAGCATATGGAAATAAACTCTGAATGTATTATATTGCTAATTATATCAAATAAAGCTCTGAAGTGCAGTTTCAGAAAACTGGTATCAAACTGCTATATCATAAATAATTTTAATCTTTTTTTAATTTTTATGCTGTGTTCAGATAACCAAACGTTTTGTGAGGTACAATTAACTGAGCAGGATGAATGAAATAAAACAAAAGAAGACATTGAAGCATACCAGTACACACACCACACACAAAGCAAGTACCCTAATCACAACCACAAAATGTTTAATGGATCATACAAACCAGGCCTCATGTGTCCCATAGTCACATTTTCTGTTATCTTAGATTACAACAGAAATCACTGATGCTAACAGTACTTAATAGTAATTAATAGATATTAATAGATAAATAATAAATTAATTAATTGCTTAATTAGTGATATGTATTAGTTAATAGTAGTTGATATTAATAGCATCGGTACATTGATTCCAATCTTAACTGCCTAAGTTCTATTGCATAATAAGGTTTAAACAGTGTAGTTTGTATATATTTTATGAGTGTAGTGTCACATTGGTGGTTTTCTCCCATGGTTTCTGTTTTAAGCTTTTTTTTGAGTGTCAGTTATTTTTTATGTATTTTACCAGTGTAGTGCAGTAAGGACTGTGTTAGGGTTTGTTAGTTTTATAGTTTGGTTATGCTTTCTATGTAGTACAATTATTTGTTAGAATAGAATCCATTTTGTTACTAATATCATTTTCTGACATGAGAGCTGCAGTCATTGTTTTATTCTAGTTTTAATGCTTTTCTTTTCTTTTGACTTTTTAATTATAATATGAAAACCTGCCTTATAACCTCTAATAAATCCTCTATCTTCAGGAATTACTCCAAAACTAATTATTTACCACTTACTGACCTTATTGATAATTGGAGATGGTTTAGCCCCCCCCCCCCCTCAGTAAACCTTGTAACTGAGGCCGCTGCTCACTGCTTTGAATTTGACTCCCTCTTGGATAGATGCATTAAGGCATCCATAACAATCCAGTATAAGCACATTGGTAATTTATATAAACTAAGCAGATGGTGGCCTGACTACTCAACAGACTCTGTAAACACAAACAAATAATTGGACATCATTAAAAGATGTCCACCTCATCATTATAAAAAGGGATTTACAACTGATAAGTAAGTGTGTCAAACTTACCATTAGGAAGCATAATGTCAACAATGACCAATGAACTTAGTATTGCAACTAATTCAAAAGACAGCAATAAGGCCATCTTTATTGACCCAGCATTCCCAGGCAGACTATATATTACAGCACAGGCAGTGAAGCAGACTATATATTACAATACAGGCAGTGAAGCAGACTATATATTACAATACAGGCAGTGAAGCAGACTACATATTACAATGGGTGTATAGTATTTCCTCGAAGAGGCGTTCCATCAAACACTCTTCATCGACCCCTAAACCACGAACTTTTAAAACACTGGACGTCCACATCAGCGATTTCTTTCCCTGGGAAAGAAAACACTTGCCCTACAAATACCAAGACATCACCACAAACATTACAAAGTGGGGGGCTTCACCCTCCACACACCCCCACACCCCCTAACTAAATATACCAACTCTGAGATCACACTACAGAGGGGAAAATGGCAAACTGACGTGGATGGCCAAGCGATTTCTTTCCCAGGGAAAGAAATCACTCATGTAGCCATTCATTGTTTTCAGAGTTCGCAGATGAAGGATCGATGAAGAGGTGTTCGATGGAACACCTCTTCGAGGAAATAATATAGACCCTCTTACAACATTTGCAGTGAAGCAGACTATATATTACAATACAGGCAGTGAAGCAGACTACATAGCACAACTTCTGTATATATCCTTTGGTCATTGGACATATTTGTTGTTTGTTGTGAGGGGTTATTTTATTCACTCAATTGTAGCTATTCATATTTCTTTTGAATTTATGTAATTTTCTAATAATTTCAGGGAAATCAGTTTTATTATTATTAGTTTTCAATTGCAGTACTCTCCTATGTTATATTCATATTCTGGGGGTTGTTTAGGCTATTCTTTGACCAGTACTACCTTGACAAACATCACTGTTCCCATTTGGAACATTGGGCCGTTTTGACTGCATTGTGTTAGTTACTGGTCATGCTTGCCCCAGAATTGCTGTACCTTTTGAAGGTAGCTACTGTTGTGGGTGTATGAAATTGCCATTTGATTACAGAAGGTTTAAAAACATAAAAATAAAGTAACAACAAATGTTTTCTCCTGATATGGGCAAGTGTTTGACGCATGAACAGCATTTTACACAATGGAATAAATACTTTTCCAAAAGAAAGCAATAGATGTTCTAATTTTTTTTTAGAGTTGAGATGCCACCTGTTGAAAGTACTTCACTCTTACCCAGGCTGTTGAAAATGTATTGGAGAATTCTGATAGTGACACAGACGATAATGACATTCCAGAAATTTGTATTCTTTAACCAGTGGATGGGGATGATTCTGAGGTTGGATATATTGATGAAGATCATTTGGGTCTAGATGAACCATCAGACATTTGTGGAGAACTAGACATGTTCACTGGTGCTGAGCATGGCTCTGATGAAACTGTGACTACTGCAGCAGTTGCTTGTGACACTGAAAAACACCAATCATGCAGTCGTAAAAGAACATGCAAACGTGGGTGTAAAATAAAGGAAGCTGTTCATCCTGCAGTTGAAGAAGATGAAAATGGTTCTTCAGAGCAAAGAAAATGAAAAACTGCAAAGCTGGCTGAAGGTGTGGCAGGAAGCAACAAGACTGCAACTTGAAAATACAGGTCATCAGAGACAGTGCAGGTACAACCGTCAAGCCATAAGACTAGTTGGAAACTGACAGACAAGTTCACAGATCCTATGAAATCTGAGGAAGTAACAAGACTACTTGATACACATCCAGAACTGCTGATGAATATGCCATTGGAGTTATTTGACATATGTTTTGGTGATGATCTGTTTGATCACTTGAAAACCCAGATGGAACTGTACGCACATCATGATAAAAATACACCAGGGTTTTCAATGTCCACAGAAGAAATTAGACAGTTCATCGGCATTGTTTTGCTGTCAAGATACCACACATTGACCAGAGAAAGAGAATACTGGAGCATGGCTGATGACTTGGGTTGTGGTGCAATGAATAAAGCAATGACCAAAAAAAAATTCCAGGAACTGAAGACATTTTTTCCATGCAGCTAACAAAAAGGACCTGGAGCAGTCTAAAGTTGCAAAAGTGAAACATGTTTATGATCTCTGAACAGTGCATTTATGCAGTTTGGCATGTTTGAAGAGAAGTTTAGTATAGGTGAATTGATGGTTCCATATTATGGCCACCATGGGGCCAAAATGTTTATTATGGATAAGGCAATAAGATTTGGCTGTAAAATTTGGATACTCTATTCTTCAGATGAATTCCCATTCCAGGCTTCTATTAGTGTGGTAAAGCAGATCAGCCTGAAAACGTTGGCTTGAGAGCGCATGTTGTTCTCAGTTTTGTTGATAAAATTCCATCAAAAAGACAGCATATTGCCTTCCTCGGCTACTTCTTCTCATCCTATTCACTCATGTCTCAACTCAGAGATTTGGAAATGCATGCCACTGGATCAGCTCATGAATCAGTCTTGGCACAGTTGCTTTACCAAACAAGTGAGAGTTCCAGAAGTCACAGAGAGGAAAGTATCTACACAAGTGTGACAACAAAGTCAACATTGTCAGATGGAGCAACAGTAATGTGGTGACTTGTATGTCCAACTTTGTTGTCAAACTTGTTGTGATGATTGAACACCATGTCAAATGTACTGCGAATAGTGAAAAGGCAAAGATTCCACAGCACAGCTTCATTGAGGAATGGGCAGAAATTCCAGGGGAGGTGAAACAACAGATGTTGGAATCACTACCAAACGGACTTAAATAACTTTGTGAATATTGTTGATGCAGCTGATAATGAAGAGCAAGAGCCTATTATTAAAAATACAGTTGGGTATTTTAAAATATTTAACTATTCCCTTAAGGACTTTAATGCTTTACATGGTGACTTGATGTGTAAAGGCTTTTCTTTTGTAACTGATTGTTGGACTGGGATTGAGTCTGTGCTGCGTGACCTTAAATTATATTTAAGGAAGTTAAATTTAAAAATTTTGTTTCAAGAGGTATATTGTACACAAGCCAATTAAATCTTTAGAAGAAGTAGCACTTTTAATCCACCCTTGGCGCCTTCATTGTTGTTGTTTGAACATTACAAATGCCGCTTTTTAAATCTATTGACAATTTAAATGACACTAAAGTTCTTTTATTGAGAGAGTTAGTGAAGAACAAAACCCTACAGGTTATGAAACCTGATATGGGAGGGCGAATTGTGGTGATGAACAGAGTCGATTACCACAATAAAATGTTTGAGTATCTGAATAATGAATTTTATGAGGAAACCTCCCTTAACTTTATTAACATAGCATAGAAGAAAATAGATTTTTACCTTCAAGACATGGTGGAACAGGGTCAAATTGACACGAAATTGTATGAATTCTTGGAAACAAAGTTACCCCTTCAATATTCGGAATTCCTAAAATTCACAAGTCTCTCATTGACCCCCCAATGAGGCCTACTGTAAATGGTGGCACTTCTAAAACACACTCTTTGTCTAAGTTTATTGAATTAAAGGTGAATGAATTATTAAAGCGTCAGCAACATCTGTGTAAGGACTCTTGGGATTTTCTCTTAAAGATGAGGGAAGTGGAATATTTGAACAAGCTACATTTCCTTACCATTGATGTGATACACCTGTTTAATGTGATACCTCATAAATAAGGGGTTGACTGGTTTCATGAATATTTATTTGAGTCAGGTGTTTTCAACAATAATGACATTAATATTTTGACTACATTCATGGAACTAGTGTTGGCAACCAACTTTGTTTACACTGAGGGACAATGCTACCAACAGAAGAGAGGGGTGGTGATGGGTGCCTCCCGTGCCCCGTTGTTTGCTAATGTAGTGTTATTACAATGGGAGAAGAAGTTTCTCTTTGAGAGACTTGTTCCATCCCCTTGAATGTGTTGAATACTTAAATTCCACTACATCTTTTTTAAAATGTACTTACGTTTGCAGTAACGAGATCATAAACTATCTGGATGTCAGTTAATTAAGGACTGGTACTCACAGAGTATATTGAGTAATATTTATAGAAAGCCCACCCATTCTAACAACTTTTTGCATTATAATAGTAGTCATCCAGAAAAACAGAAAAAAAGGTATTGTTAAAGGGCAATACATAAGATTGGCCCGAATGATTTCTATATATAACACTAGTATAACACTAGCAAAAATGTTTACTACCAGAGGGTACCCCATTCACATGATTGTAGAGCTGCAAGAGGAGATATTAAATAAATGAAAAAGTGGTGCGCTAACACCATTATTGAGTAAAATACACACGCTGATAGACGTAAGTAATCAGGCTAGTAAACAGCCAAAATATGACTGTTCTTTTAACACCACTTATACAAGAGATCATGATATTATTTTTAAGATACTTAAAAAAATGGGAGATTTTTTGGCTGATTTGATGGTATTTGTCCTATTACAGGGGAAAAAACAACTATAGTTTACAGGAAAGGGAGGTCTTTGAAAAACCTGCTAGAAGATGGTGAAGGAAATGTGACCTCTACTAAAAAGAAGAAAGGTACATTTAGATGTGGTTTTTGTAGTCACTGTAAGCACGTTTTAGTTACTGAGAAAATTTGGGTCAATGGTGTGAACATTCGTACCCCTTTTCATTGTACTTGCAACTCTAGGGGAGTGATATACTTAGCCAAGTGTCAACAATGCCCAAGTTTTTTTGTTGGGAAGACCCAGCATAAATTGAGGGAACTAATGTATGAACACATCACTGAAATTAGCAGAAAAGTTAGAAACAGCTCTCTTTTTAAACACATAGAAAAAAACAGAGCATGTATTTGCCTTTTTTGGGATAGATATCGTCATCAAAAGTGTAAGAGCTTGGCCATGGGAAGACTTGATAGAGAAAAGGGAAACTTTGTGGCAGCTTAAGGTGACAGCCAGTGTTCCCTCTGGCCTGAATGAATGTATTTCTATTGCTAGTACCTTGGGACTTATGTCATATCACATTTGAGTATTTTATATTCTTATGACTTGTGGGTGGCCACGGTGGTGCAACAGTTAGTGTTGCCACCTCACAGCTAGAGGTTCTCCAGTTCGATTCTCGGCTGGGGTGCCTTCTGTGCGGAGTCTGCATGTCCTCCCTGTGGTCGCGTGGGTTTCCTCCAGGTGCTCCGGTTTCCTCCCAAAGACATGCTGTAGGTGGATTGGGCACTCTAAATTTGCCCTAGGTGTGAATGCGTGCATGTGTGTGTCTTCTGTGGAAGGTTGGGTGCTGGGCTGGAAACTCAATACTGTAAAACTCCACTGCCAATCATGAACAGACAGGTGATCTGCTGTGGCGACCCCTAACCGGGAAAAGCTGAAAGAAGAAGAAGAAGAAGATATTCTTATGAATTGTACTGATATGTTTTTAATGTTTTTTGGACATTTACTCAACTAAAATCTAATTGGCTAATTGTGTAATTTTTGTGGAATTGTTAATTGAAAGAAGTGTTTTATTGGCTGGATATCACATGATGAAAGAAGGGGGTTTTAAAAGTTGCTGCTTGTGTATTTTTTATTAGATTCTGATGAAGTCAGTGTTTGACAAAAGCGCTTAGTTTTTCAAGTGTGGTCTCATCACTTCATGCAATCTGTTTTTTGAGTTTAAGACTAAAACTCCTGTTGCTCTACTCAGTGTCATACAAACTCCTAAGGGGTGATATCTGCTTAAACTTCCAGGTTATGAGCAACCCAACACTCTTTGACCTCCTTCACCTAACTAGAACCAGTGATAAATCAAACAGCTGTTCTAGAGACCTAAACCTGTACTACCACATTAACAACACCAAATGGCATGACAGATATCAAACCTTATGCATACCCCATTTCTGCAATAGGCTACTCTTACCTATCAAGCAGAGTACTTCCCTAGCAACCTTTAAACCATTGGGATATGTGGAGAAAGTCTATTAATTGGGGACATTGTTATTCTCTCACAGTATAGGGTTATGTGGCTAAGCTCCTTGCTGGTGTCTTATGGCCATAAGCTTTGTAAAACCATTTAAACCTTTGAGCATATGAACCAAAGTAAATTTTGAGTTGCTTATTTGTTTTAGGGGCAGTGTTGCTTTGGGGGGAAATTATATGTGGATGTTGTGTGTGTACTGTGTGTGAAATTACTGTTTTATTATATGTTAGTGAATGGAAAATGAGGGCATTTTGTTTATGTAAATAATATTTTGGAGGTGAAAGAACTATGATGGCAGGTATATAAATCACCTGACTTGAATGACAATTTTAATATATTTTTTTTAAAGTTTTTATCTACTTATAATCTTAATCATTATATAAAATGCTACTTAAAGTCCATTTATTTTTATCTACTTTAAGTTCTATCATAATTGCAGTATAAGTTTAAATTGTATCATGTGATCATATTACATGTGGTCATCAGCCTTTATAAGTGGCACATGTTTAGTTGCAGTCAGTGCTGATTAAGTTATGTTACATTGTGAAACAAAAGTGCTTAAAATGTAATTAGAACCGTTTCCACTGTGTTTTCCATTTGAAGTGGTTCTATTTTATTTAGTAAAAACTAAGAAAATGCAGTTAACAGTGGATAATGTAAAGGATCCACACACAGTCAGAATGACGGATTTTGAAAATATATCCATATATAAAACAAATGTGAAAAGTCAGAGCTCTCTGGATTAATACTTGATCACGAGTTTGAACTTTTAAGCAGCAGTTGTGTAGATGACATTTTGTTTCTGTTGTGATTTTTTTTTCATATACAACAGCCATAAAAGGGGAGAGATGGCCAAGGCAACCATACAACTTATATTAGGACAACTCTCTCTTTATCTCTATCTCTCTGTTAGGCACCTCATGAATTAGTGTAGAAAGCCAGACATATTTATTAGGGCTTATCAGCCTCTATTTCACTGAGACATGAGTTGACTGCACCTCACCTGATACGGATCTGAATAATAAACTTGGTTGCTGTTAGTGTCCATAGAGGAGGCATGAGACTGAGTGGTTACTATCAGTTTGCCCATCCCAGGTTGGTTGTGGTATGGTGTTACTTTATGCACACATCCCAGATGAAAACAGGTGATTGACCAGTACCTTCTCAAAACTCAGAACACCTTATATGGAAGTTCAGGGAAATCCCAACAAGTCCATTCTCTGAATATTTTGCTTCATGGTCCACAATACCTTGGAAAGACAGAAAATGGTATCAGTGTGTTACAGTTCAATTATGCATTCGTATTAGATGTGACGATGCAATTACCCAATATAAAAATAAAACAACAATAATAATAATAAAAGATCAGTGTATTCAAGCCAATTGAAGAGTTGAGATGAAAATTTCTTTCTAGTTTGACTTTTAGAAATCAGGAAACCAAAAAGGAACAGAAAACCTTTTGTCAGCTTCTCACCCCAAGCAACATATCTGAGCAAATTGACATTGATGCCTGCATTAACTTTTTTTTATGAAAACTATAAAATAATAAATATTTCTAACTTTCTTTACTCAGGCGTAGGTTTGATCTTAGGCAATGTAGTGGTGAGTCAAAATGAAACATTCACAGGTTACAGTGATTTTAGCTTAGGCATTATCTTTGTCCTCCATTATTTTTAATGTGATTTCATTCAAATGTTTGTAGTGGTTTGTTGTCTTAGTTTCTAAGAGCTCAAAAGCTGCAATAATTTAACATTTAGCATAATACTGGATTGTTTATTTCAGTTTTATTCAACATTGCAATATCGCAACAAGCTATCCATTAACTTCATGTGCTGATCAATCTTTTAAAGACTTATCATTTACATGCTATAGAAAGAACAACTGCCAGTTGTAAAAAATTAATACACCTAATAAAAAGTTGAATCAAACTAGGTATAAATTCAGTCTCTGGGTTAATTGATGCTCTCATTTTGTTTTCTATAATCTGCCATAATAAGTGTATAAACAAACGCCTTGACTATTATCAAAACTACCTAAAAGAGAGTTTAGTGGTTTAATACTCTTATTTTCAATAAACTGATGCCAGACTATCAAGTTATTTTCCTTTAAATTTTGCATCACATTGATGTTGAAAGAATGTAGGCAATCAGGGGAGCCTGCTATTGGGAATATAAGAAATAGAAATTGTTTAATGTTGTAATTGCAATCAATTATATTTTTAAAGTTAATAAATATTTCATTAAAGCCATAAGAAAATGATCAAACTTCTTACT
Organism: Protopterus annectens; assembly: GCF_019279795.1. NCBI lineage: Eukaryota > Metazoa > Chordata > Ceratodontiformes > Protopteridae > Protopterus > Protopterus annectens. Next base: position 488,017,483 of record NC_056728.1, read on the forward strand.
AAGTAACAAAATTATGTAAAACCAATGACCTCCACTTCTTCCATATTGTTCCTTAAATTGATTTTCTATAGTTCTGACATCAGTTATATGAATCTCATGTATTGTGTTCTAGCCAGATATATAGGTAGGTGTGATCCAATGTAATATTACATTAATTATAACTGATTTGGAATAAAGATCTAAGCTAGGGAATGCTATCCCATTACTGTTCCAGGCTCTAATATGCCATTTATATGCAATCCCAGGTTTTAAGGAGAACCATAAAAATTTAAGTAGCATGGAATCTAATATTTGAAATAAGCTTTTTGGGAGTAGGTAGTATCAATGACTATATAAACAAAATTTTAGATAAAAATTATCATTTTAATTAAAGAGAGCCTATCCTCCATTGTGAAAAACATTTTATTCCATCTTTTGATTACTTCACTAATGGTGGTTATTAAACTATTGTAGTTTAGTTTAACAGACTCTTTCCATGTACTCTTTATACTTACACCAAAATATTCTAATACATCATTCTCCCAATTAAATGGGCTATTCTCTCTTAGGTTTTTGTTGGTCTTTTTGTTAATTAGTAATGTTTTAGATTTATTATGATTAAATGTAAGCCCTGAAATTCTTTGAAACTTGCTTAAGGTATTTATAACATCATGCAAAGAACCATCATCACCCAACATTAACAACATATCATCAGCAAATAATTGTATCGTAGGACAATAGTCCTTATTAATTTGAAAGCCTTTTATATTTTGCTTGTTTCTGATATATGTAGCAAAAGTTTCCATTGAAAGAGCAGACAATAATATTGACAAAGGACAACCTTGTCTAGTTCCCTTGAGGATTTCTAGTGGTGAGAATAGACATGATCAAATTTTCACATAAGCTTGTGCCCCACTATAAATTTTCATTAATAAGTTGACAAAATCTAAGAAGAATTCAAAACCAATCAGAACTCTTTCTTTATAAGACCAACTAATAGAATCAAAAGCCCTTTATATGTCTAGGCTGATAATAGTTAGCTGTTTTTTGTATTTGAATGCTATGTCTATTAATTATAGTACTTTAATAATGTTATCTTGCACTTTTCTATGAAGAATGGACCCTGCCTGATCATTATGTATTAGATTAGGTAATATTTTCTTTATCCTATTAGCTAATATATTCATGAAAATTTTATAATCAGTGTTTAGTAATGAAATTGGCCTATATGAATAGCAAGATTTGGGGTCCTTACCTTGTTTTAATATGGGGGAGATAATTGAGTATTTCCATGATGGGGGTGTTATAAATTTTTTCTTAACCATAGTAAAGAGTAAAGCACTCATCATTTTCTTTATTATATATTGAGCAAAAATCTTATATAGTTCAGGAATTATTCCATCCAGTCCTGGAGCTTTATTATCTTTTAAAATTGTTATTTGCTCTTTCACTTTTGTTAGTGTTATTTGTTTATTTAATATGTTATTTTATTGCATTGGCACCTTAGTAGTTATATTTTCTTGATTAAAAGTATTTATTACATTATCTGTCTCAAAAAGTGGTGTGTTATTATTTACATTATTGTAGTAGTTTTTGAACACTTCTAATATGCCCATTAAGTTAGATGTACTCTTAACTGAACCCTCACTTTTATATTTAATCTCATTAATAAGATTTCAATTGGTTATTTTTTTTGGGTCTTACCACTATTTTATGTAGATATTTGGCATTTACAGCATAATGTTGTAATTTCAATTTTTCCAGGTTTATGGCTACCTTATGATTCAGATCTTCTAAGTATTTTTGATTTAACTTAGTAATTTCATTATGTGCTACTTTGCTATTTGGTTTTGCATCCATTTTCATCTTGTCTATGTTTTTTTGTAAGTCTAGAAGTTCTTTGTCCCACTGTCTCCTTTTTTTAAGGTACCAAGATTTTATTCTACCATATATATAAACTTTAAAGGTGTCCCATAGTATAGTATAGTATCAGTCACTTCACCATTATCATTTGTTTCCATAAATGAAAGGGTAACTTAGACAACCAGTAACATTATTTCTGTGACTGGCATTATATAGAATAAGATATAGGTTCATAGGTTCATAGGTATGTACTAGGCTAATGATCCTAGAGCCTTTACAAGCCTAGCCCATAGAAGTACCCTGGCATTATGCCACCTGATGTTAGTTCCCAGTGCCTCTATCAAGTAGAGCCACTGGAGTGATCCCTGTGGTGAACTTTCTATTTCCCATCCACTCATCAAGATTTCTCTTGAAGAGGCCAGTGAGGTGTTCTGCTTGACATGTATGGGAAGTCTATTCCAGAGCATGGGCAGTCTCTGGGTTATGAACCTGTCCCTCCAGCATGTTCTGTTGATTGTGGTAACGAGGTTGAGGTCTCTGGAGTGTGTGGTGTGAGTGATTGGGACTTCTTTAGATGTAGCATTTCTAACAGAGCTGGGTCAGACATGGCTTTGTAAGTCAAGCAGAGATTGCCTCTAAGTAGATGATATGAGACAGAGAATAGCTGGAGTTATTTGAGTCTGTCCATGTAGGACATGTGTTTAAGGCCTAGGATCCTCTTCATGAAGTACTTTTGTGGCCTTTCCAGCTGTTGCATGTGTCTAGTGAGGTACATGCCAAATGGGGCATTATACTCAATGAGTGGCCTAATGAGGGAAGAGTAGAGAGAGGTGATGACCTCTTTCTTCCTGGATGCAAAACCCTTGGTAATGAGATGTGCCACATAGAAGAACTTTCTGACCACAGTGGCAATGTGGTGGACGAAGGAGAGGTTGCTGTAAACCTGTGTCCCCAGATCTCTTACAACACCTGAAGTGTTCAGTGGGCTCCCATTGATGTGGTAATTAAACAAAATGAATCCAAAAGGCTACTAGCGGAATCACAAAGACGCTGGAGACGTGAATAAATTCCACACTTTAAAGTGTAGCCTTTTGGATTCATTTCGTTTGGTTGTAGTGGCTACTTGTACTTTTTTTCTATGATGTGACAATTAGTGGGAACTAAGTTTTTCCCAAAGGGGATGATGACGCATTTATTGGCATTGAGCTTAAGGCCATGGTTTTGACACCAGTCACTGGACTCAGTGAGGCATTTTTGTAAGATGTCTACATCATTGGGGAGTTAATAATGGCTCCCAGCTTGCACTCATCTGTGAACTTTATCAGCCAGAGTCCCTCTGTGTTGGCCTGGATTTCTGAAAAGTAGATGCCAAACAGGAGAGGACCCAGGACTGATCCCTGTGGGGCTCCACTCATGGCTGGTCTGACTTGGAGTCCACTGCTTTCATACTGTGGGTTCTATCTGTGAGCCATTTTACAACCCACCTAGTGGTATAGGGGCTGATGCCTAGTTTGGTGAGTTTATCAATAATTCCTGAGTGGGGAATGGTAACAAAGGCCTTGGCCACATCGAAGTAGGCTGTATGAACTACCTTGCCCTCATCCACAGCTCTGATGACTGACTCAAATAAGTCAACCAGGTTGAGCAGACATGATCTACCTTTCACAAAACCAAATTGAGTGGGATCTACAGTTTGGAGATTCCCTATATCCTTGTTAATTAGGTCCATGAGGATGCACTAATGGGGTGATAATTTCCAGGGTCTGTAGTTGCTCCCCCTTTATGGAGAGGGTTGACTGTAGCAGTGTGCCATTCGGTATGGACAAAGCCTGAGGTGAGGCTGTGATTGAATAGGGCACACAGATGTGGTTCCAGTTTACTTTGTAGAGCATGTAGAACACATCCAGGGATATTGTCAGGTCCCATGGAAGCTGTATTCTTGGCCTTGGACAATGCAGCTTTAACATGTGCTGCAGTAATGCTGGGTGCCTGGCATTCCTCCGGTATTGTGATTGGTCCTTTGGGGGGGAGAGGTAAAGTTGGCACTGAATCTGTCGGCCAGTATATTGGTAATATCTGTTGGCTCAGTATAGGAGGTACCATTGTGCAGTAACTCAGAGCAAACCTGGGTATTGCCATGGAGATTCTTGATATAACTATAGAAGGCTTTGTGGTTGTTTTTAGTGTGTGCCACAATTCTGCCTTCATAGCTGGCTTTAGAGGATTTGATGAGAGATCTCAACTTTTTGTTGAGGCTAATAAGGGAGTTTTTCCAGTCTTGGCACTTCACCTTTTTCTGCAACAGTTTCTTCCTTTTCTTGTAGAGTTTATTAATGGCAGGGGACCACCAGATTGGCTTACTTTTTTTTGGGGAAGAGCGTCTTGGTTCTGTTGGGTATGGCTAGTTCCATGCATTTATGTAGTTGTTCATACAGTGCATTGGTGTATGATTCAGCAGTCATAATTGTGTACCTAACAAACCTTACACTTTCACCGATTCCTTCAGGTTACCACTTTATTTAAAATAAAATAAAATACAAACTAACTGGAAACTTGCTTAAAAGCACAAACTTTATTTTTCACTTTTAAACCTTACATATTCATGTCAAAGCTTATTTGCTTTCTTAGTATGCAAGAACACAACTAGACTAATTAACTACTTAAATTCATTAAATATCTAAATAATTCATTTCTCAATTAAATATTTCATGCATAACTCATTGATCACTAAAGTATCAAAGTTTCATACATAAAAATATACCATACTTCTTTTATTAACAGTTTGTTTGAAACACTCAAATGCAAAGCAAAAAACATAAAAACATTCTGGATCACTACTATGACATAAAACAAAATATGCTGCAACTGGATTAATTCTATTCACATGCCTAATATCTCTTATATATTCCTGCATTTGTTTTTGAACCTGACTTTTCATTTGTCCAATATAAAATAACTTTCAGAATCAATAAAGAGTGTAAACAACACCTTCGATATAACAATTCTGAAGTCCCGTGAAATTAAAAATATGTCCGTTTATTGTATGTTCACTAGTCACTTCCCTGCATTTGCCTTTTGTACGCTCCTTACACACATCATTATCTTCATCCAAAATAAGGGAAGAAAATTCTGCACGCACAATCTATCAGCTACACTTAAAAAGAATTCTTATCTGATATAAGTGGGTCATTTTTCACCAAATGTCTCAACACAGTGTTGATTAAAAAAAAAAATCAATATTTATTTACTATTTTAGCTATGCCTTCACCAAACAGGGCACTGAGTGTTACAAAAATTATGTCTTCCCTATTAACAATTTCCTACCTAACTGGCCCTTCCTACTACCCTTTATTCTTTGTTCTTCATTTAATTTGTGCAAGGATTTAACTAGATGTTTATCGTCACAACCCCCATTTTTTAATGTACCATAATTTCATGAGCTTCTCTTTAAAATCCCGTCTATGCACCATCACTATGGAGTTCAGACTATGAAATATTTTATACATGATCAGAATCATGAATCCTCTAAGACTGAAAGGTTAAAAGATGACTTATGAATGCAGTATTTAATTGAGGAATTAGTTATTTTGATATTTAATTAATTTAAGTAGCATTTGGCACCTATTTCTCTAATGGACGCAAGCAACCTGTAAATGGTTCATCTCCCAGGCCCCTGCTTACACTTATCAAGGGTATCAGAACTTGTCGGAGATTTGGGATGCATGGCCAGGCTTAAAAAGGCCCTTGTGGTCATTAGCCTAGAAAACACCTATGATGTAATTTTAAATTTGTTTCTGATTGGAGATGGTGCATCATTGGATGCTATAAGCAGTTAACTGGTTTAGTTGAGTTCTTACATACCAAGAAGATGAAGAGGTGAGATGCTATTATGTAAGGTTTAAAAGAGAAAACTAAAGTTTGTGGTTTTTAAGTAGGTTAGTAGTGTGTTCTTTTTTAAGTAATTATGTGTTTGCTACTTAAAGACCTGTTAAGTTAGATAAATGCATTTAGGACATAATACCTTATTTAGAATACAGAACCAGTGGTGATTTCAAACTTGTTTTTGATCATGTGTTTATTAGAATAGGTTAGATAGTTGCCTGCTACTTAAAATACCTGTTAACCTGTTTCATCCTTATTAAAGTGGGTAAGAGAAAGCACCTGAGGCACAAAGTCCAGAGGCTAAATAAAAGTCAAGGAGAAAAGTGACACACCACAAACTACATTATCTTATTTAATCAAATATAGCATTTAACATTTGTTACTATTGGGAAATGTGAATGGAAAAATAAGGGCAAATTTAGACAGTAGTATATATATATATATATATATATATATATATATATATATATATATATATATATATATATATATATATATATATATATATATATATATATATATATATATATATATATATATATATATATATATATATATATATATATATATATATATATATATATATGAGAAAACAAATTATGCAGATTAAGACAAGGGGCTGGAAAAGGGTTTAATAGGTGCAAGAGTAGATGAGGAATCAAGAAAACAACTATAAAAGCCTAGAAGTAATTGAGAGGAGGAAAAGGCCTGTGTTGACTTGGAATGTAATGGCAGACTCCAGTCCATGGTAGGGGAAGGGTAAAACTATGGGATCCTGCAGGTGCACCCTGTGGGGGTGTCCCATGTGTTGAACCTAATGATGCCTACTGCCGTTGGCCTCACCAATGCCTGCGTGTGAACAATGCAAGCTGTGTGTTTGCAGGTGTAAGTGATGCCATCACACCAGCAATTAGTGTAGTCTAATGTTGGAGGACCACCTTGCATCTGAAACTTCCCATGGCCACAGACAGCACAGCTAGTAGATGCAGATAGGATGGTGGTTCATAGGTCAGTGCTAGGCTGTTAATCCAGAGGACCATAAGTAGCCTTGCCATGAGACCCCAACTCATAGATATCCATTCACATAATTAATTTATACCTAGTTTTGATCCCTTTCAATAAGGACTTGACCCAGACCAAGAGTGTATTTATAATTTCCAGTTCATTCATCCAGGTTGCACTTAAAGATGGTCAAAGAGCTACATTTCTTTATATCCAAAGGAGGTCTATTCCATACAAGAGATATTGTTTGGGATATATATCTATCTTACCAGCAGGTTGTATTTATGTTTCAGTGGAAGTTAAGACCTTATGAGAAGGTGTTTAGGGTGATATTAGTTTTTCAGATGTGCAGGAGGTCACAAAGGACTAGATTCTTCAAGGATCTGTAAGCTAGAGACAGGTCACTTCTCAAGAGTCTGTAGAAAGCAGAAAAGAGAAAGAGTCTTTCAAGATAGCCTGGGTATCTTAAGAAAGACACCCTTGATTATCTTAGTGAGGAAATGCTGCAGTCTCTCAAGCAGGGTCCTACATTTAGACAGGCGTGTACCAAATGGGCCATTTTACTCTATTATGCGCCTTATGAAGGAGGACTAGAGAGGTATGATAACTTCCATAGATCTGGAAGAAATACCTGTGGTAATTAGTCTGGCAAGGTAAATGGATTTTCTAAAAGCAGTGGGTACATGATGGTCAAAGGATAGTTCATTGCCAGTGAAAGTACCCAGGTCCCTAATGGCTGAGTCAACTTCCAAAGGGGTGTCACCTTCATGGTAGGTATATGGGTGTCTAATTTGTCTCATGACACAATGCTACATTTATTGGCATTTAGATTTCAGATGTGGTCCAGGTAGCACTTGTTGTGTATTAGTCCTTCCTGAAGAATTTGGAAGTTGGATGGGGAGTTAGAGACACCTCCAAGTCTGCAGTCATCTGCCATCTGCAACCTTAGTCAACCACAGACCCTAGATGTCAGCTTTGATTTAAGAGAATTACCAAAGAATAGTAGTCCAACGATCAGTCCCTGAGGGCAACCTTGATAGCTACTCTTTTTGAAGAGACCATGCCTCCCATACCAGTAGAATGGGTTCCCTCAGCTAGTCAGTTTGCTATCCAGTGCATAACACAGGAGTTTACAGTTGGTTTGATTAGCTTGTTAATAATTCCAAAATGTTGGATGATATCTGGGTATGCAGATTTAACTTATTTGCCTGAATTAATGCATTAGTGACATGTTCAAAAAAGCCCACCAGGCTCAGGAGGCAGGTTCTGCCTTTAACAAACACAAACTGGCTTGAGTCCAGGACTTGACGACTGTGTATGTCCTTGTTAATAAGTTCCATAATGATGTATTCCATTGTTTTACCAATAAGGCTGGTGAGACTTATCGGTCCTTAGTTTCCTAGATCATTAGTGGATTTCCCATTGTGGAGTAGGATGAGGTAGTTCTCTATTCCTCTGGCATGAATCCAGTGGAGAGGCTGATGTTGAATAGGCCTAGTAGTGAGTTTCTCAGGCAGTGTCTGGTGGTACCAAGAAGAAAAGTCTTGCGAACTATCAGGGTAAAAGGAGTAAGTGTTTATGGCCTTAGAGAGAGAGCATTCAGGACCTTCTCATAGGTGATCAGAGAGGGTGGTGCAGGTATGCTAAGATGTTGTGAATTGTTTGGGGGAGATAGTGGAATAAAGATAGAGCTGAATTTGTCAGCTAATATTTTTGTTACATCCTTAGGGGATGAGTAAGTTTTTTCATTTTGAATTACCTCTGAGGATTGCTGTAAATAACCTAAGATTTCTGGGCTGACATAGCTGAAGAAGGCTTTATAGCTGCCTTTAGCAGGCATAGCAATTGTTAATTTGTACTTACTTTTGGAAGATTTGATTTTGTTTCTGAGTTCTTTGTTGATCTTTTGGAGTTCATGTCTAAATGATGTGATATTCTGTTTGTTTTTATGTAGTATGAATTTCTTCAACTTATTGTATAATATGTTTACACTAGGATTCTACCATACGGGTTTATTCTTGAATTTAGAATTCTATTTGCAGTAGCATAGCTAGGGCAGGGCAAAGGGAACAACGTCCCCAGGTGCAAAGTGTTTGGGGGTGCAATTGGCTGATCCTGATCGTTCTTTAATGCATACTGACTTTTAAAAGCTGGTGCTGCATTGGCAGTCAAACCTGAACTCTGCAGCACTCCATGTGTTGTCTAAATTGTAGCAACTGCTTACCACAAGCAGTTTGCTACAGTTTAAAAGTAAAATAAAATATTTTTTTAAAGAAAAGTTCTGCACCGTAGCACTCCATGCAGGATATAAACTGTAGCAGCTGCTTGTTTTACTTGTAGCAAGAAGTTTGCTACAGTTTAAAAGAGAAAAAAAATTAATGTTTTTAAAACTAAGACCTGAATGCTGTAGCATTCTATTTGGGGTATAATTTGTCGCAAGCAGTTAGCTACAGTTTAAAAGAAAATGTATTATTTTTTTTACTAAGATGACAGAAAAGAGGGGCAGGGACAGACCACAAAAATGGGAGCTGATTGGCTAGGGTATGAGGGGTATGTGTGGTAGAAGAGCTGAGGAGGTGGAAGGCTACTTTGTTGTGCAGGCACAGGGTGCTGGGTGAGTCAGCTTCTCTTCTGTATACTGCATAATTTGAGGAGGATATAAAATGTATCCATAAATGTAGCAGTGTGCATTGTATCTCATGGCTATACCTATGAAGGCAACATTTGCCACCAACAAACTCAGCATCACTGTTGTCTCCATGATCCTATGCTGCAGGTTACTGTTAAATTGCTGTATATCTTCTCACAAGCCATAGAGCACACTCACCATCTCCACAAAGTTGTGTGCAGCAGATGTCTGAACCTGGATCACTCATCTGTGCATCTGCTGGTTAATGCCAAGTGTCAGACACATGTTAGAGAGAGTGCTAGAGGCATACAGACAGCACATTCCTTGTGATGGTTATACCCTCCTCAGGCTGATGAACATGTTAGAAGCTGCATGGGATAGGGACACAAGTATAATCCATGTGGGACAACCAGGTACATGATGTGTCTTATGCTCCATTGAGGCGGTGTGCTCAGTGAGTACCTCTGCAGGGGACTATGTTATAGTGAATGTGGGGGTGAACCCTCCCCTATAGTATTACAATAAGTGTCACTGTGATTAGACCATGCCATTTTCTTCTTGCCATCACTTTCAGACACAGCTGCCCCGGTAACATCAGTAATATGTTGCTGGATACACCACCCGTGGAACCTGTGAAAGCATAAAAACACATGTCGCCACTGTCAACCCACACACGTAAGTCTCCATATCCCCTTGAGACATGCATATTCGTAAATGTCCCTGAAAGGACTGATATGCAGGTGGGCTTTGGTCAGTCTCTGTCTCACTCATGCAGTGCTGTGTGCTAAGATGATGCTTCTACACACCTGCTCCCTCATGTAAGCTTCCCCCAGATATGAGTGCTGAGCTGCTGAGCCCCTCTATGGCAAATAACATAAAAAACTCCTTAACCTCTATTAGCAAGTTTGGTGTTGGTGGTCCTCCCACTGGGATGTACCTGCCTTCTGCAAAGCCCCATGCCTTTTCCTTTGTACCTGATGCATAGACATATAATGTCTTACCCGTAAACCTTTTAGTGCAAGAAACCTGGACAAAGACAAAAATAATGGCCCAAAATCAGGAACAGATTTTAATTATTGCCCTTATAAACTTACAAAGTTGGTAGGATACCAGGCTTTGTGTTACCATGCATTTTCTTTTTAATATGAAGTCTGAAACTGAAATGTTATTTCTTACTTAGTGTATTCACTTCTCGATGATTTCCCAGACAGCCACAAATTTTATAAGAAGGAAACCAAAAATATGAGGCAAAATCTGGAGAGTTGAGTGGTCTACTCAGAATATTCACATTCTGCACCAGTTCACTCCAAATGTGGTCCAAGTACTGTTTGTCTGCAGCACTTTGCATATGATTTTCATGCTCTGTTTGCAAAGATACTAGGTAACAGATCATTCTTCTAGCTAGTGAACTTTTCTATGTATTGACTCCCTTTAGTGGCCATGCCAGTATCTGTACAACTTGGGAGAAAACATGTCATTCACTGGGTGTATAAAGCCCCCTGATATGGACCTAGTTAACAGCTGTGGTCACTGCTATGCACAGTCTCCAACCCACATGGAGCGGTACACATGTCTGTACTTAAGCCCTGGAAACCCATTCCCATGTGGCATGGCTTGTTGCCTCTCACCCAGCTAGCCAGATAGGGTCCTAGTTATGCATGCTTGAAGACATGTGCCTCACTCTACCTGACAGCCACCAAAGGTTTGTGATTATGAGGTACTTTACCAGACAGAACTCCTTCCCTAACTTCGTAATGCTCCTCATCTACAAAGCTTTAGGCAAACACCTCTATAACTTACTTGCATGGTTGTAAGCAGATGATGTCATTGTTTTATTTCCTGCCAGACATTTAGAACAGCCCTTATGCAAATGAATCCAAGTAGTGCCAATGGCTGCAAATTACATCCCATGCACAATGCACAACCCATACATATTGCTGTGAGCTGGGCACATATGGTATATTATGAGGCTTGTGACCTGTATATTCATGTATATGGCATGTGTAGATAAGTAGAGCTGCATATTTCACACATAGCTACCATATTGCACCTCAAGTGAACCTCCTGATTGACCATGGTGGTTTCTGGGAGTGATAAAAGCACAGCTCCTGCATAATGTGCCAGTCACATCAGACGTTTCCTATTTTTCTTGCACAGGGATCTTGAAAAAGTGTCTGTGTGTCCACTATGATGCCCTTTAAAGAAGACTGACACATGGCATGAGCTGGCCTGGGTACCAAGTAATGTCACTGGTATCAGCCATTCTCATGTACACTGCTGTCATCACTATGATGACCTGAGGTGGTGCCATTCCATTCTGCTCTACAAGTGGGAGTCATAAGTTCAGGAGAGTGAAATTTTCTAGGTGCTGCCTCCTATGGGTGGCCATGCCAGCACCTAGTATGCAAACCATTTTGTTGTTGATAGTCCCACTGCCATGTAATTTGTGCAGTGTTATACAACTATAATTTACACTGTATGCTTTGTTTTACATCTTCTAAAGAAAATTGCCTTAATAATGATAGTGTTGAGGAAGGCAGGAACACCTCTCCATGCAGTAAGGTGTATATATGTTCTGTGGTGCAACACTGTACAAATGCAATTCTGTTTTAATCATATTCATGTGACAATTTTTTCACATTATATCATTCTTCTGCAGGAGAGGAGGGGTAAAGGTCATTCTCCATGTTTTTTTCCAGCTACTGCATCTGGTGATGGTTTGCAAGTGTAGACCAGCTCTGCCTCTCAGGATGGAAGTGAACCTGCTGGAGGTGATATGGATACTGCCATTTCTGCAAATCAGGGATTGATGCCACCTGTCCTGAGAGTGGGCTGGAATCCTGGCATAAAATGCAGAGTTTGGTCATTGCCAAGGTACACTAGCAGCTGGATGCCTACCTTGGCACCATACAGCACCTTTTGGTGTGATTGGCAGAGTAACTGTCCCATATCATTGGCCACCAAGTTAAATGATACTTTTTTGTTTTGTTTTGTTTTGTTTGTACTCTAGGCTAGCATGTCAACCAACCATGCCAGTAGCCTACCATAGCCCCTTTCCAGTGTTCTCCTTACCTTATGTGTCATTCCCCATTCCTTTTTCAATGTCCAATCCTCTGCATCACCAGCTGTTCACCCTGTGTTTGTATGTTTCTATCTATCATCTCCTCCACAGTTCGTATGTATACCCAATTGACTGACTGTGTCTCTGTTCCACATTTGTCTTCTTTCCTAGATACCTGTCCTTCTTCCTCTATCCCACCCAGAGCCATCCCTCTATACCTTCCTAAACTACCCTTCTCTTTTTCAAATTAAAACAGTGATTATACTAAAAAAAAAGCATTCCTCCCCCCGAACATTCATGCCTTCTCTTTTTGTTTACTTTTGTTTGCTGTTGCTTCCTTTCCTACTTTCTATTTATTACATTTCCTCCCCATTTATATAATGAACAGGTTTATCACTTTGCTGGACACACTCACACTGGTCTAGCCATTGGCCACCATGCTTAGCTACCTATTTCTAAAGGCAGCTATGTACTGCTGCATTGCACACAGCGGTATGCAGTGTCCGGGGTATGCTAGCATGCATAAGCCCTACGTCAATCCCATCATCCATCTGCACAGTAGTAGCACTGTTGCTGCTATATGCTAATAGCAGTGCAGTGACCATTGAAAATCTTATGACCCACTCTGCTGAATCCTGAGGTGTGGAGACTGATTACATATCACAAAAAAAGAGAGGAGAAACAGGTGCAACATGGAAAACCAGAACCAATATAAACAAAGCACCTGGGAAGTCAGTAAAACCACAAAAACAAATAAAGTTGTGTATTATTTGGATTGGAACATTCATTTTTGTGGTTTCACTGACTTCCCACCTGCTTTGTTTATATGGGTTGAGACTGATTATATATATTAACTCTGATATTGCTGTTTCATATTTCTTTTTCATAAATGTATTGTGATCTCCACAGTTTATATAATTACGTTTGGGGGGTCTAAAGAAGAAGAGTGAATTTTGATATTTGCTCTTCAACATTTTCAATATTTTTTCATAATCTCAATAGGGAGCCTGGCAGTGATCTTCATATTAATGCTCCACCTTTGCTTTATTATGCAGTACTTTACTCAGGGGACAGACATTAACCCCTGCCTTCTCCATCTATAATTAGCTTTCTGGTATTTTGTGCAGTAAGCTCCTCAAGCATTAACATTTTATAAATTCTAACCAAGTTCTGAATATCTGCCCCCTACGAAAAGTTGTAAATGATGTGTTGGTCATTTATATCATAAATCAATAACTAACTAAAATACCTTGATAGATATTGACTAGGGCTTCAACTTTTATCTGAATTATGCAGATATAAGTAAAACTGTTTTTTAATTGCTTTTTTAATTGGAACAGACAAAATTATAAGACTATTTAAATAAAGTGCAGTGAGAATTCAAAATACTATATATAATTAATTGAAACAAGTTTAAATAGTTCTACCAAACTGATCTAAGCAATTAATGCCTTCCGTTCCTTAATTTAAATAATAAAAAATGTCAAACTTTACCAACAAACAGACAAACCAGGAGTGATATAAAAACCCAAAATTCCAAATAATTTACCAAAAACTCAAACTGAGGGGCCAAAATTAATTTCCATTGCTTTAAAGTCCAGTGTTTACATTTTAAGTGGAAGAAAGCACTAAATAAATTATTTGGCATTAACCTTTGTTCCTCATTCTCACTTTCTTGTTGTAATGTTTAGAACTAACAAGCATTAACAAACATTTTAACAGAATGTAATAAATACAGCTTTCTACCCGCTTGTTTTATTTGCAGTGTGCCTAGAGGTAACCATTGGAAATGTCAGGACCCACTAGAGTGAATCCCAAAATACAGAGACTAAATGAATGAAACATCAGACATATATATATATATATATATATATATATATATATATATATATATATATATATATATATATATATATATACACACACACATACACACTAACCCCAGGATTCACGAAGCCTCCGTGTAAGAGTTATAACTCTTACACGGAGGCTGCAGTTAAACGGAGTGATGTCAGCATGCTCTGCATATTCATGAGAGCATGCTGAATCACACCTAAGTCTAACACGGTCCATGTAAGACAGTAGGGGGCGTGTCCGTAGGCTGAGCCCTGCAAGCGGACACTCCAGAAGTCTAAAAGTGCCCAAAGTAGACACCCACAACAGAGTCCACGGAAATGTGAATAAACACAACACAACACATGCCCCTACAGACCATAAACATATAAAAGAAATATAAATGAACATGTCATATTTTTTAAATTGTAAAGATGTTTAACCGTGAGTGTGCTCGCTTATGAGCGTGCCTGTAGCGCAGCTACAGTTAGCAGTCAATGGAAAGCATATAAGAACTAAATATGCAAATAAGCCAGGAAGCAATAGTGTAGCGGTAGAGATGCCGGCTGCAGAGCAGGCATTCATGGTTGAGGCCCCACAACACAAATTTTTGCAAAATAAGCAGGAAACAAGTCCCTGACACATATGTACACATAAAACCAGAATATATGTAAATGTAATGAAATATCCCATTTATATTGAATAAATGTGAGCTAAGAAATGAATATAAACTGCCAGATGTGCCCATAGCTGAGCTACAGTACAACAGAGTGAGTGTATGTGCCCGGTGATAAGCATTGGTCCAACTGGTGCAAACTGAGTGCCCGTAGCTGAGCAGTGGTTTACCATGCTAAATATATGTGCTCCTAACTGAGCTGAGCGGAATATGCGTGCCGATAGCCAAATGAGGCTTAAACCAGCTTACCCCGCTTATGCCGAGCCGCGACTGCGCAAAACAAGCTAACCGACGGGCAACGGTGAGCAAGCCGTATCAAAACTGCCTTTACACAGACACACCCCTCAACATGTCTAGACAGTCATGAAAAATAAAAAGCAGTGGCCAGGTTCGAACCCAGGATACTATACACCATAGTCAAGGTACAGAACCACTAAGCCATGACAGCAGTACCTAGAAATGCAATAATAGCTCATATATAGGAATGAATACAAACTACAGCATGACAATGCAGGTTTACTGAAGTTGATACAATTCCAAACTGGCCAATCACAGATATGTGCGGGAAAACGGACTATATAAGCCCCATAGGCGGGAATACACAGCATAAACGACAGAACAGACCTGCAGGCAGAATGTCAGGTGTAGGTGAGGGTAGTCGCTGAAAGCGCAGAGGTGGGGTGTTGAGGAGTCCAGGTACATGGCCTGGCTCCTAGTCCACAACCATGAGGCCCAACTCATGCAGGGCCAGGTCCTCTGGGGAGCGTGACAGGGCTGAGGCGTGGGACCAGTTGGCTCATGAACTCACCAGTGCCACAGGAATTCCAAGGACAGGTGAGCAGGTCCGTCACCACCATGCGGACCTGAAGAGACGCAAGCAGGACCAACTGAACCTTTGGATCCAGGAGGCCCGGCAATCACCCAACGCCCACCACTGAGTAAGTAACAATTAATTATGTATGTAGAAAGTTAAACTACCTGAAATTATGGAGATGTGTATTCCAATATTACTTCATTTATATTACAGCTGCAGGTGTCCGTTTCATGAACCGCAGAGCCTATGCCGATAGGCTGGTGTGGTTGCGCCACCAGGGAGGTCAGTAATCCACTACTAGTAACTGTAAAGATATATAAATGTATGACAGTCAGCAAAAGAGTGCAGTGTAGCCAGGAAGGAATTAAATCTGCAAGTAACAGTGTGAAAGTGTATGCAAGTATTGCCTGATTACAACAGTTCCCAGCCTGTAAGTGTAAACTAAACATGACACTGTCCAACATATATTTTTGAGTAAAACTGCCCTGCCTGTAAGAAAATAGTACACAACCTGCAGCAGCGTGTAAAGTATAGCTGCAGAAGAGGATGAAATCACATGTGTGAAATATATCCCTGTGGAAATACTGAAACATGACAGAAGTGCGACTGCTGGAAAGAACTGTAATAACTGTTGTTAAAACATGTCAATAAAGCCTAGAAGTACCAGTCTGAATAGTAACATGAAAGCAAGTGAGAGAGTGTGAGAAAGTGTCAGGAATACAGCAATACAGTAGTTATAACCCCTGAATAAACCATACTGCAGTTAGGACAGAATTAAATGCATGTGAGACTCAGAACCAAACAGCAAAATCTGTTCAAAGTGTTGCTGCATGTGGAATGTGTACACCAACATCTGGATATGTTTCTCCAAGTCTGAAATACGCAGATAGGATGATTGTCTGATATACCAAACATCCACACTTGTCCACAAGTATATAAAACACAGGTAACAGGATGATGTATCTGAACAAAGCTCGATATGAATGTGTATGAACAGCAATAAAATGTAGATTGATGTTGCAGTAACAGTTCCATCTGCAAGGTTAAGTAGTTAACATATAGGACACTGTAGTTAGAACAGTAGTGTGTATATAACTGTAGCTATTAGAAATGTACAGCATATGTATTTGTATTCGAAGGTGTTAATATTACTTTATTTACCCCACCCTCTAACCACCTATAACCCATTCCACGTGAAAATGGTATGTGCAATCACAATCACCACCCCTGGACGTCTGTCCTGTTGGGTCATATATATTTGCATGTCTGTTGATGCATCCGCCCTGTTCATACATCCACACCTGATGGCCTGTTGCCATCAATCAACCCTGCATGCTGTTGGACTGTGTATTACTGTTCAAATTATGCATGTGTTATGCACGCTGTTCAATGGTGTGAATATCTGGGTGTTTGGTTAATGGGAATACTAATGCATGCTGTTACAACTAATTGTGAATGGTATTAAATGTCACTAACCCAAACTGTCATGACATAATGCAAAACATAGAACAGCAGGGAAGGCGGGTTCCAGCGGAACCACCTCTCCCACCTCAGCTGGCGAGTGCACCTGGCACTAGTGCCGAGTCCGGACCCTCCTCCGGTGGCCCTGTGCCACCTGTGGGTGGAAGCGCTGCAGGGGATGGGGCTCGCCCCCCCCTCTGCAAGTGTGGCCGGAGGAGATCCACCACTCACCCTCAGGAGCGTCCGGACTGTGGTGCGTAGGGAGATTCGGGACTCTGTCCTCGAGCCCCTACGCCAGCTTGAGGCACGGGTGGCGCAACTAACGGGCATGCCCGTTGCCCTGCCTACACAGCCCCCAGCACAGCCCCATCCTGGGCAGTGAAGGAACAATGGCAACTGCCTATGGGTGGGGATATCAGTTCCACTGTTGCCATCTGTGGGCTCATGGGCTCTGGATATCCAAACCTCCGCCCCCGTCAATTGTGTAACCCCCCCACACGTGTCATACACCGCCCCTGTATGCGTCTTGTTTGTCTTGTCTGTTAACCTACCCAACCTACCTCCCCAGTTGTACCGACTACCTTCACCTGACATACCACTCTCACCTGAAAAAAAAAAAAAATGGCACTCTGTACCCACAAAAAAATTACGCCCCATACATAGCTGCCCATTCTGCACACATGTCTACTGGACATGGAACCTATCAATTCCAATTGGCTGTACAACAAGTATTATTGTTGTCCTGACACCTCTCTCAGGGGTGGAAGGTTTCAAATGTCACACCAAATTACATACATATGCACAGCTGTTGCTGATGAAGAAATCTGCAGCTATGGGCCTTACCTACATCCCTCCTGCACATCCCAAGCTTGTTTCCCTACTGTCTTACCCTCTTTGTGACCCCTTTTTCACCACTTTCCTGTCTCCCCATTTTCTTTTCTTTCAAGGAAAATAGCGGGTGTGCGCAAGAGTTTAAGCGCTATGGTTGTAAGCTGGTGTCGCGCTCTTGTGCTGTGCGGAGCTAACCGCCAGTGCGCATGCGTGAGCTCCGCGCAAACCAGCGCTAACCCGGTTACAACTGCTTAAAGGTGCCTTAGGCACTTTGATTGACAGGTCTTGTACTCAGTTCAAATGAAAAATAAAATCCCACTGTGAGTCCCGAACCCAGGACCTTGGCAACTATAGTCTGCATGACTTACCACTAAGCCATGACTCTTATACAGAAACATTGTGCTAAAGTAAATATATCATTTAACAGTAGGAATGAATGTAAAGGGAATATAGATGTGTAGTACAGAAAGCATGACATTTAGAATCACAAACAAAGCTGGTGGATTTCCATAATAGTAGTGAGTGAACAGAAACAGCCATGCTAGTTGGAAGCTAGTAGGTAATAATGTCACCATAGCACCTTGCAAGACACACACATACTCACAGCAGGATAAGCACTGCCCATACCCCACAACCTCTTACAGGAACACATCCGGACCAAGTAATAAAATATGTGGAGCAAAGGCCCAAAACCAGGGACACATTACAAATAAAGTTACAACAAACGCAGACAGTTCAGAAAGTAACAGGGTCTACACCTTGTGGGATGTTTGGAAGGGTATGCAGTCTGGAACTTGAATGTTTGTCACCATATTCTGACTTGAGCCCAGACTGACTTGCCAGATAAAAGTGTGCATGAGATATTGACCAAATTATGAGGCAGAAATGTGGACAGCCTGCAAATATCTGTACACATGACGGGTCCAACACCACCATATTTGAATAGTTAAGAACCTAGACATAGCAACAGTGAATGTCTTACAGGGATGCCCCACAGACCCCATGTGAAATGTACAAACAGTAGGCAGAAAGGTGTAACACATGCAATGGTAACTATGGAGTCCGGAAAGTATTCACCACTGCATGGCAGAAAAGTATAGTAATACATATGCTCATGCTAACCCACAGTCACAACTGCAGCATACCAGACATTTTAATGGGTGTACCCCACTGATATGTACCATTCCATGAGGCACATAACTGATAAACCTGAAGGTCTCTGGGGCCTGCTTAGTAGCATACTCAAATACCCTAATAGATGTCAAGGCCCACACCATGGCCAGACCACACTGCATGCTGTAACACCCTAGCAGATATAGCAAGCATTCCAAGGTGTGAATGTACATGGGAAATAGGAAAGCTACAGCAGCACACTACAGTCAAGACACCTAGCAGGCATAGAAGTAGTGACTGTAAAGGGCAACTATTGAAGACTTAGCAACAGAGTGCAAGCAAATGTGAAAGGAAAGCACACACACACACACACATTAACAATAGTAGTAGTTGTAGTTGTCAGTGTACATACACAGTTAGTACAGGAAACTGGAGAAATGAATGGAGGAATGTTAATCTACAACACACCTGGAAATATGAGAGAGATACCAAACTTTACACTCACAGAACATTGTCCACAGCATAACAGCATGGTCCCTGCCCTTAACATCTGAAAGGGCTACGCCTATCTCACACACCTTTTTATAGCACTGTTCTGAAATCACAGTGAGAACTGCAATCAGTACACAACTGGCTGCATGCAATTAGCAAATGCTGGCTAACAATTGGTGCAGAGGCCATCACATGGGCATATGCAGATACCTACAAAAGTATGCTGTACTCAATGTCCATGCATGCAATACTTTCATTGCACCCTGAGAAGGACATGAGACAGACAGAGAGAGAGAGAGAGAGACAGAGAAAACTGCAATTAAGCAGACAGAAACGAATTGTTCAGCAACAGCTACCTGAAAGCTGACAACTGGGAAGTGGAGCAGCAGGACAGAGAACCAGACAGCAGCAGAAGCAGCTGTGACAAACACAGGTAATGTAAAGTAATACTATAAAGGTCTACATACTGTGAACCCTCCATATGTGTCATTGGTCTGTATCCATATGTATATGAAGATGTGTAAAGGGCAGGAGACATACAGCAACTATCAGTGAAGGCTGTACATACATTTGTATGTGAGAGCATGTATGTGCACATATCAGTGTTGTTTGATTGTAGGTTGTAGTGCCATGTACAAATTAGGTTACACAGCTATGTATGTTTAGCAGTATGTTAGTGTGTGTATACAGTATAGTAGACAAATATGTTGATATACCTGTCTAACATATGGATATGTATGTATGTCAACATATGTATGTGTATATATATATATATGTATATATATATATATATATATATATATATATATATATATATATATATGATATGCATATATGTATACATACATAGAGAGAGATGTAGGAATACATAGACAGATGTCGATAGAATATTGTACCAACATATCTATGTAATGCACACATGCAGATATAGATATATGTAGATACATATACATAGACAGACTGATCTGACTACCTACAGGTATGATTGTATATGATGACCTGCAACACAGCCTGTCCCACCCCCTCTGTCACTCACACCCCCTCTGTGCCCTCCCCCTCCACATCTATGGCAATATATGTACATCAATATATATGTATATGTATACGGACATATATATATATATATATATATATATAGATATATCTATATACATATAGATATATCTATATACATATATATATATATATATATAGAGAGAGAGAGAGAGAGATGTATATAAAGTCTGAGTGAGGCACATGTGTACAGATGTATTGCAACAGGTGCCTGGTGACAAAGGCATGGAGTGAACACCAGTGTCAAATCTGGAGTATCATACCACATTCCAGATCACCCACACCAGTAACCACCAGATATGTGATTGGCCACCCACCACTGCATGTGTCAGGGGTGAGCAGGGTCAGAAATGTGTAGAATAGTGGCCCCAATGATAGTCACAGTGGCACACTATCCCTGGAATACCTGCACATGGTATGTGTCCGCAGACATGGTGAGTCAGGTATGGACATGTAGGTCGGTGTACCCCCCACACCACATAATGGATGCCATGGTATGGACCTCACATTACAGCAACAGATATGGAGAAGGACACAGTGACATGTACAACACTGTGACAATGCACTCAAACACATTACCAATGCACAGTGACTGACAACACCACAGAGTACACATATGCTACCCACATAGAGGTTACCACTCCCAGATTTACATATGGAGGTCACACCCATGACAGATGTCCAACAACCATAGTAACACCTCCCACCATCCACAACCTACATGTCTGCTGTGTGTCGCCCGTGCCACTGCAATAGTGTGCACATGTGGAGGTAAGAGTTCCTACTCACAGATAAGACACACCCTGCAATAAACCACACAGTGTTAAGAAGCGAGACTCCCCATGAGTACATGTCACACATACCCCTGCTGAATGTTAGTCAGATAGGTAATATGCCATATGAGTCACCCTGTGTAACTGTGTGACAGCAGCAGTTACCATCACACCACATGTGTCACAATGGTCAGGGTAGCAGAACAGTACGCTGCTGTAGACACAGGGGCAATAGCATATTGTATAGTATTGTATTGTAATGTAATGTATTGTGTTGTATTGTATTGGTATGGTGAGGTGCCTCCTTCATGGAGTGGAACCACTGCTGCTGTGCACCAGTGTACAGGTACATATCCTGTAGTCAGGCTAGTGTTACATAGCACTCCTATATGTGTGTTTAGCTCCTGTCAGAGGTTATGTAGCATGCAACTGGGGATACCATCAGGTCCCATCCATGTTGTGTATTCTGCTGTCCTGTGGGTGTCTCTCACCTGGACATCTGTGGTGACGGGGAGGTTACAGTAAGCTGGGATAACTATGCCTTATTACAGGGGAGAGGGTGGGGTGACACCTGCACTGAACCTGTCCGCCACAATGTTGTCGATATCTGTGGTGTCAGTGAAATATGTGTTGTGTACTACCTATGGGCATAGAGGATGGCTCCTGACCAGGTTGCTAACATAACTGAGGAAGGCCTCCTGGTCATCTGTAGTGTCACTCTTGAATTCCCTCTCAACGTTGCCCATGTAGTCAGTATGATGGGAAATAGATCCTTACCAGTGCTGCTCAGACATGCCCTCCCTTCAGTGAATGATGCTCTGTCTTGCAGTAGCTTCCATCTTCTGTAATACAATCTGTCTATGGCTGGGGTCCACCAGACAGGATGCTGTCCCTTTGTGGAGAGTGTCTTGGTCAGATATGGGATTGCATGATCCATGCATTCTTGGAGATGTCTGTAGAAAGCAATTGTGTAGGGGTCACCATTGTGGGTTGTATCTGCCACTGGCCCAGTGGGCTGTAAGGATACCATATCACTGTTACAAAGTGTAAAGTTTGTATCTGTAATGTTATGCACTATAGTCATCTGTGCTGGTGGTGGAGGTGGGATATGTATATCCAGGGCAATCAGTGTGTGGTCAGCCCACAGTAGTTGCCGATGTAGGCCATACAGTACCTAGATACAAACCCCAGAGTGAGGAGGTGCTTCTGACCTGAATCGGTGTTCTGACTGCTGGTGTTTGGTAGTATGGCGTCTGCCAGGTACTGTTGCACAGTTGCTGGCCGAGCACTGATACCTGGCCATCTACATGTGTATCCACCAATAGACAGACAGATGCTACATATGTGAGATATGTTGTATCATAACAGTCGAGTAGCATGTGTAGTATGTGTGCAAAGTCTGCTGACATATATTGCTGATGCCAGGTTATTTTCTTTCTCAGGTACATGGCCCACCGGAACCCCACCTACTCCACAGCTGAGGATGAGGAGATACACCAGAGCCTGGTGCGGGACTATGCAATACTCTTTTCCGCACCAGCCAGAATCAACAGGAGAGGGCTGCACTGTGGCAAGACCTTGTCCATCGGGTAAATGATATAGGCACACATAATAAGACATATGAGCAGGTACGACATCACTGCAGTGATTTAATCAGACATGTCCGCCAGCTGCAAGGCCAGACATCCACAGGCAACAGGTCGCCACAGGTGGTGGGTGGCTACACATCCCACTCACCAGACTGGAGGGACTACTCCTGAGTGTAGTGGCTCCAGTCCACCAGCAACAACAACAGCAGCAGACATGCATCATGATGGAGGCTGGAGCCACACAGCAGCAAGACGGTGAACGAGCAGGTAATATGTCATATGTATAGTTGACTGTTGTGTACACTGGTAGTTAATGCATGTGTGAGGTGTGTCCTTGGTTTGTAGCTGTCACCATAGTATTTAATGTGCAAGTGTGATATCCTCAATATTAGCTGCCGACCTGTGAAAGGTGACTGTTGTACTCCTGACCTGTTTCATACTCAGTAACAATGGCACAGTTGTGCCCACTGACATTAGTTTCTTCATGTCTGCAGGACCCTCTGGTATAACTGCAATGCAGCCTATCCATGCTGGTGAGTGTGTATTAACAATTCGTGTAATAGTGTTGATAGTAATAGTACTATTTGGCTCACTTAGTAGTGCTCTTTGTATGCATGTAGGTGTGTCTGTGTCTGTGTGTTGATATCACGGATACTGAGTACTGTACAATTGTGTGAAACTGTGTGCATGTGTGCATGTGTGCATGTGTGCATGTGTGCATGTGTGCATGTGTGCATGTGTGCACCTGTGCACGTGTGCATGTGTGCATGTGTGCACCTGTGCATGTGTGCATGTGTGCATGTGCACCTGTGCATGTGCATGTGTCGATGTGTGCACCTGTGCATGTGTGCATCTGTGCATGTGTGCATGTGTGCACGTGTGCATGTGCATGTGTGCATGTGTGCACATGTGCATGTGTGCATGTGTGCATGTGCATGTGTGCATGTGTGCACCTGTGCATGCATGTGCATGTGTGCATGTGTGCATGTGTGCATGTGTGCACCTGTGCATGTGTGCATCGCTGGTAATGTGTAGACATTGTAAACTGTGTTTCCTGTTTCCTTCCCACAGGTTCTGTTGCTGCTCTGGTGTCATGTAGCAGGAACCTGAGTCAGGTGCCATGGGTACTGATAATGATGACATTGGTGTAATGGCACAGGAAGGTATGCCAGGGTCCGCCATTGGTCAGCCAATTGACAGTACACAGCTGTTGACCCCATCAATGCACAGTTATCCTGCCAATACACCCCTTGTCACCACTGTCCCTAGGTGATGGACAGCATACAGTGGGCATTGACCAGGGTAATGTGTTATCTGTGGCACATGCTTCCCCACACAGCAGCCATGGGGATGGCCCAGAGATGGTACCACACAGACAGATGTCCAGGGTTCTCGTGGGAGCATCCATGGGCGTACTGCCCCTGTCAGACGTGCCCACAGAGGTCTTACAACCTCGGCTATGTTTCGGACTGTCATGCAGGCACAGTCACGTATGGAACGGTACACCAGACAGGGTCTGAGGGAGCTGGCAGCATGTCGCACAGTCATGACTGACAGTATGCGTGACATTGCGGCTGCCATCCGTGATTTCACCGATGTCGAGATGACAGGCGTTGTGGGGACATATTAGACCGGTTCCACAACTACACGTCCATGAGCCAGGGTGATGGTGGGCGGTTGAGGCGTCGACGGCCGTATGCCAGCAACAGCAGCAGCTGGCAGTCGGCGGACGCGAAAACAGGGGTCGCCGCCCAGAGTGCCAGCAGCAGCCCCAGCAATGCTGGGTCTGTGCTGTCATCAGATCGCCCCAGGAGACCACGTGCACGTGGCTCTGGCCAGGCCCGACAGGGATCTGTGTCCAGTCAACGAACACCTGCTTCTGATGACAGTACCCAGTCTGGGTTGGTACGGATACGGTCCGTAGCACCCCTGCAAGGCACAGGTACCGTGTCCGTGGCCAGAGACACTGATCTGTATGACCTGGCAGGTACAGTCTGTGGCTGTCCACAAACACCAGTATATGGCAGCCATGAGGTGGAACTGTGTGCATCCATACACACATGCAAATTGACAACACCTAGGCTACATACATGCACACACTGCATCAACATTGCCCCACCTTCTACTGCTGTCCCTCACCAACACACATACACATACATGTCAATTGGTGGTATGGGTGGCTGACTCAGGCATACCAAGTTCACACCCTGTGCATATGATGAAACTGTGCCACCTCCTGCAATCTGTAACAACTGTGCAGGTACAGGTTAACATGTTGCTGATGCACAGGGTGACCACATAGATGTGTAGTAATAGTATCATGTTGTTAACAGTACTGTGTGCTGAATTAATTGTGGGTATATCACAGCATGCCTGATGCAGTAGTTGTGTGATTGTCATGTCCTGTTGTCTACACCCATGGTAAGTACCATAGTGTATCATCTGCACATGTTGGCATACTGGTGGTAATGATGTCAACAGAAGGCTACATACATAGGTAGCACAGGGGATAGGGTAATGAATGTAGTAATACACAATGATGGACATGTAAATTGCAAGTGGCATGTTGCCCACACTAGACTCTGCAATGCAGATGTTTGAGGATGTTGATATGTGTGCAGAACTACACAACTGGTACAGGACACACAGGAGCACCCTAGCACTGCATGCACACATCTCATACCATGCTAGACAGCTCCAACACACATAACTAACTGTCACAGGAGAGTCCCCATATATGTCAGGGATACTGTGGTGGCAGGCCAGGGAGCATACATCCTACTAAGTATGGAACCACTGAGAGAAGGCTCAGTGTCTGTTATTTGACATGTGTATTACTGCAGGTATGGGCACATGGGTTTCTATCCAGTTATTGTACATCCTGACAGTACATGCATGTTCCGTACACTTGTGTGCACTGATACTGGACCCTAGCCATCTGACCTGTGTATTTCCATGTACATGTGCATAGTGCCTGCATATTTGCAGTGTTACCTTATGGAACTGGTACAGCTTGTTTGTTGTACAATGGACTACATGGAGCCCTGTTCACTGTATCTTTGTTTGCATGCATGTTTGCTTGCAATTACCCTGGAATACCGATCACACCTGCAATGCATAGTTATAGAGCTTCTGTGGACTCCTAGTGCCATCTGCATAGCCTACTATATGTATGACCATGTCCCACTTGACAGGTTGCCACTGTTTGACCTGTTCACATGTACATTGCCTGTGACACAGTGCATATGACCTGCCTGGCATGTGTCCACGTGAGCAGTCATATATGCTACTGCTAAGTAATCACAGGCACTACACCTTCACACATTCATCTTCTGTTGAACTACCTGCTTTGCTAGGGACAGCCTGCACCTGTCACCCCTGGCCTATCAGATATTGGCAAAGGCTCTTGCTACCCCATAGTGCCTATGTTAGGCAGGGCTCAAATGACAAACCCACCTTCATAGGTATCACAAGGGATAAGACACTAAGAGCAATGCTACCCAACGCCAGATGTCTAAACCTCCAAATGCATGCACCCAAAACACTCCTTGGCATGGAAAACATCGATATCTGTGCAGTAACAGATGCCTGGTTCAGGGCTACTGAGAGCACACCAGCACTACCGGGTGTAACCGGTTGATTTCTTTGATACAGTCACCAAGGCCATTGCCGAGGGAAGGTGGTTCACACAGCCTACCTGGACCTTGCAAACGCCTTCGCCAACAATACCCCACTTGGGCATTCTAGGAAGCTCACCAGCTTACATATAAGCCCCTATGTCACTAGATGGATTGCACAGTGGCTCAAGAACAGAACCCACATGGTTAGCATTGCTGGAGCCATGCCAGACCCCATAACAGTTACAGGTTGTGTCCCAGAAGGCTCAGTCCTGGGACCCTCTTGTTTGGTACATATTTATTGGAGGTACAGGCCAACACGGATGAACTGTGGCTGTCCAAATATGCAGATGACTGCAAACTGGACACCATAATCGACTCCCCAGCTGACACAAGCATCTTCCAAAGGGGCATCATAGCAACAGACAACTTGTGCCAGAGCCATGGCCGTCTGCTGAACAGTGTGTAGAAGGGAATGTGGAGCCTGTAGTCTTATGAGATAGTTGCGAAAAGGGACATTGACCACACACACTAACCCCCTCAGCCAAAACACACACTTGCCAATTGCAGGATTCAAACCCCTATCTGACTGTTATGACACGTGAGACAGGCGCGTGCAGAGCACGCTATTTGCATTACTAGGGTTTCTCTTCCTTCCCCCGCGATACTTATAGAGTGCTGACATCATCAGTGTTTAGAAAAGGGAATGGGCATCCTGTAGTCTGTTCACCTAGTTGCCAAAAGGGACATTTCCCTCACACACTAACCCCCCTCAGAAAAACACACACACTTGCCAATCACAGGATTCAAACCCCTACCTAACTAAGTTATGACACTTGAGACGGACGCATTAGCAGAGGGTGATATTCACATTACTGGGATGTTTCTGTTCTCCTGCTGCACTTATAGGGTGCTGACATCATCGGTGTTTAGAAAGGGAATGGGCATCCTGTAGTCTGTTCACCTAGTTGCCAAAAGGGACATTTCCCTAAACACTAAACCCCCTCAGACAAACACACACACTTGCCATTCATAGGATTCAAACCCCTACCTTACTATGTTATGACACTTGAGACGGACGCATTAGCAGAGCGCGCTATTCGGATTACTGGGAGGTTTCTTTTCTCCTGCTGTACTTATAGGGTGCTGACATCATCGGTGTTTAGAAAAGGGAATGGGCATCCTGTAGTCTGTTCACCTAGTTGCCAAAAGGGACATTTCCCTCACACACTAACCCCCCTCAAACAAACGCACACACTTGCCATTCACAGGATTCAAACCCCTACCGAACTATGTTACGACACTTGAGATGGACGTATTAGCAGAGCATGCTATTCGCATTACTGGGAGGTTTCTTTTCTCCTGCTGTACATATAGGGTGCTGACATCATCGGTGTTTAGAAAAGGGAATGGGCATCCTGTAGTCTGTTCACCTAGTTGCCAAAAGGGACATTTCCCTCACACACTAACCCCCCTCAGACAAACACACACACTTGCCATTCACAGAATTCAAACCCCTACCTAACTATGTTATGACACTTGAGACGGACGCATTAACAGAGCGCGCTATTCGCATTACTGTGAGGTTTCTTTGCTCCTGCTGTACTTATAGGGTGCTGACATCATCAGTGTTTAGAAAAGGGAATGGGCATCCTGTAGTCTGTTCACCTAGTTGCCAAAAGGGACATTTCCCTCACACACTAATCCCCCTCAGACAAACACACACACACTTGCCATTCACAGAATTCAAACCCCTACCTAACTATGTTATGACACTTGAGACGGACGCATTAACAGAGCGCGCTATTCGCATTACTGGGAGGTTTCTTTTCTCCTGCTGTACTTATAGGGTGCTGACATCATTGGTGTTTAGAAAAGGGAATGGGCATCCTGTAGTCTGTTCACCTAGTTGCCAAAAGGGACATTTCCTCACACACTAACCCCCTCAGACAAACACACACACTTGCCATTCACAGGATTCAAACCCCTACCTAACTATGTTATGACACTTGAGATGGACGCATTAGCGGAGCGCGCTATTCGCATTACTAGGAGGTTTCTTTGCTCCTGCTGTACTTATAGGGTGCTGACATCATCGGTGTTTAGAAAAGGGAATGGGCATCCTGTAGTCTGTTCACCTAGTTGCCAAAAGGGACATTTCCCTCACATACTAACCCACCCTCAGACAAACACACACACTTGCCATTCACAGGATTCAAACCCCTACCTAACTATGTTATGACACTTGAGACGGACGCATTAGCAGAGCGCACTATTCGGATTACTGGGATGTTTCCTTTCTCCTGCTGTACTTATAGGGTGCTGACATCATCGGTGTTTAGAAAAGGGAATGGGCATCCTGTAGTCTGTTCACCTAGTTGCCAAAAGGGACATTTCCCTCACACACTAACCCCCCTCAGACAAACACACACACTTGCCATTCACAGGATTCAAACCCCTACTTAACTATGTTATAACACTTGAGACGGACGCGTGGCGGCCGCTATTCGCATTACTGGGAGGTTTCTTTTCTCCTGCTATACTTATAGGGTGCTGACATCATCGGTGTTTAGAAAGGGAATGTGCATCCTGTAGTGTCTTATCCTATTTGCCAAAAGGGACATTTCCCTCACACACACTAACCCCTCTCAGACAAACACACACACTTGCTATTCACAGGATTCAAACCCCTACCTAATTATGTTATGACATTTGAGACAGACGCATTAGCGGAGCGCGCTATTCGCATTACTGGGAGGTTTCTTTTCTCCTGCTGTACTTATAGGGTGCTGACATCATCGGTGTTTAGAAAGGGAATGTGCATCCTGTAGTGTCTTTTCCTATTTGCCAAAAGGGACATTTCTCTCACACACACACACACACACTGAGCACTTGCAGGATTTGACACCCCTACCTAACTATGTAATGACACTTGAAACGGACGCATTAGCGGAGCGCGCTATTCGGATTACTAGGAAGTTTCTTTTCTCCTGCTGTACTTATAGGGTGCTGACATCATCTGTGTTTGGAAAGGGGAATGTGCATCCTGTGGGGAGGCAGACACCAAGCACACTATGGCTAAGCTGTCATTCCCTAGGGCAAACAGCCTAGTGTTGACCTCTACACCATTATGTTTAATTGTCAAATGCACATTATTTGTTGCTGATAGACTGTTTGCATATCTTTATTGCCATAGCATTCCCTGTTGGTATGAACAACTTCTGCATCTGTGGAAAATGTTTGCATATGGGAGGGATCCACTATATCACGTATGTCTCTGTCGTCATTTAACTGTGTGCACTGGGCAGACTGCTGTAATGTGGTTGGTTCCTGGCATAACACATAACAATACCAGATATGTGTGTCCAACTGCTAAACCAAGATTTGGACTATGTGTGAGCATGCCCAGTTCAGCCTTCCCATGGCATGTTGTCAAAGTGTGTGAGCATGCCCAGTGTGAGCATTCCATATGTTGGACTCTGCAGCCCACCACATTTGTGGATGTGTGTGAACTTCACAAACTATCACCCGTTTATGGTTGTGGGTTGTGTGTCATGTTGTGTAGTTACTGTACAACTGCTTTGTGTGTGAACACAACAGGATTATACTGTGCCTGCAGTGTTTGCATGGGATACTTTGCATACAGTTGTCAACATCCTTTCACACTGACCTAACACTGTAGTACTGTATAGTGTACTGGTAGTACTTTGACTGTGGTGGACAGTATCCTGGGCTTTACTGCTATCACTGCTTTACATTTCGATAGTGGGCACAACAGCCTGGTTGGGGCCAGTTGTGTACATCTGACCATGTTGCATTCTGTTCAGATATGAACTACTTACACCAGGCTTGTCCAACATTGTTAGTGTATTCCACAACATAGGTGTACAATTGCAAACACTAGCGATGTGCCCTAGTCCATGTCTAATGCAAGTTGGAGAGTGTGTTTGTCCTTCAACACACATTGTAAGAGAGTTTGCCATGACATATGTCATGGTTAGTATACTGTGCCTCTGTCTACCTGTGACATGACAGTGATACCCAGGATAAACCTACCATCTCCGTCCACCCATCAGGATTCCTATTGAGGAAGATTGATAAGTGACTCTATGGGTAGCCTGTGCTGAGGGTTCACTCATGGGTGGGAGTGGCTTCTGTGTTATGGATCACACAGTACAGCTTGTCCTATGTAAGTCAGTGCTGGGGTTCAGGTCTGTCATGTGCATAGCTCACTGCCATTCAGATTGTACTAGGTGCAGCATGTTTATTGATGCCAGCAACACAGGCAACACATGGCATCTGTGTAGGCTGTTTGATACTCCTGATGAGGTACTGTTGGGGACTTTACAGTTGATGGAGGTGTCTGCTGAGGTACATCCCACAGGGGCTATTGTAGTCGATTGTACTACTGATGCAGGATGACTGCAGAGCCACATTGACCTCCCCTTATGTAGATCTGACAGCCTTCATGATTAGGTGGGTATATTGTATGTTTCTGTAAACACTACAGCACATGTTTGTCCAATGCAGGATATCTATCACCCTGTGTCCCCAGGTCTCTCATTACATGTTAACTACATAATGGGTTAACACCTATGTGGTAATTGGTGGGCACTTACTGTATATCCACGGGGGTTGACTATACACGTTTCTGCACTTAGCTTGCTGACATAGCTATGGCACCAGTTGTCTGTTTCTATGTGGCCCTTTTGTGGGATGCATGTATCAGCTGGTGGATCATATGTGGTGAGCAGTTTGTAGTCCTCTGCAAACATGTTAGGACACAGTCCTTCCATGTTTGCCTGTACCTATGGGACATATATACCAGGCGAGGGGGATACCAGGAAAAAAGCCTTGTGGGATGCCAGTTATATCTGGTTTGTAGTCTGACATGGCTGAAGCATGTCTGACCATGTCTGTTCTGTCCTTGGTCTGGTTTGCAACCCCTCTACTGACATGTGGGTTTATATTTACGCTGGTGAGCCTATCTATACTGAACATGTAGGGTATTGTATAGAAGCCTTTGCAAGGTCCAGATACACTGTGTGGAGCACATTGCCCTCATCAATGACCTTAATGACTGTTTCAATTGAGTCAAACATGGTTAGGGGTAGGATCTGCACTTGAGAAGGCCACACTGCGTTGGGTCCGGTGTCAGTAGGTCCCCAACATCCTTATGTCTGTGGTACATGCTGATCCTTTCCATAGCTGTGCAATCTGGGCTTCTCAGGATTCTGGGGTAGTACTGTTCAGTATCCATTCAGGCAACACCTTTGTTGAGAAGGACCACTGTTGTTGTACACTGCTCTTTGGGTACATATTCTGTGGTAAGGCTGACATTGAGCAGTAGTGTGGTTTGGCATTCCATTCATCTTAGACTCCATGTTGCACTAAGCCCAGGACACCATCTCATACCATTGCTGCTGTGTGTTTTGCTTTGGAGATGTTGTCTGTTACCTCAGCATCTGCATTGTCAGGGGGCCAGCAGTCTGCTGGAATAGATATTCTGCATTCGTGGGGTGGGGGTTTGCACTGCACCTGTCAGGATGTATGTTGGCAATATGTGTGTGTGTTTGTGGTATTTGTGTGATTCAGGGCATATCTGTGAATTCCCAACATGGCTCCTACCATCAGTTGTGTAAGCCTTGGGATTATCCTTAGTGTCCTGTACAATTTGTATCTACATAGGTTCATAGGTTCATACTAGGCTATCCACCCTGGGCATTTGTTAGCCTAGTCAGAGTGTGTGTGGCTTTGAGACCCCTTGCTATGTGGATATTATGGCCATTTATGATTTGCTTTGCTGTGCCTCTGTCTGGACATGACACAGTGAAGACCCCCACTGTAACTCTACAATCATCCATCCACTTGGCAAGATTCCTGTTGAACAGTGTTAGTGAGTGAGGGCTCTGCCTAACATGGAGTGGGATTCTGGTCCAGGGTGTGGGGAGCCTCTGGATTATGTATCTGTCCCACCAGCACATCCTATTTCATTATTTGTTGAGGTTGACATCTCTCACTCTCGCAGCTCAATGGATATGTGTTGTCTGGGGTGGAGCATGTCCATTACTCCTGTGTTGGGCATGGCCTCCTACAACAGGCATGCAATGCCTCTGTGTGGGCAGTCTGTGACTGGAGTCAGCTGGGGTGTCTACAGCCAGGCAGCATATGACATATATGTGAGACACTTTATCCTCTTGGTGAGGTACCTTTGAGGTCTTTCTAACTGCTGCAGGTGTCAGGTAAGGTAGATCCCATATGAGGCATTGTACTGGATTATGGGTGTGATTGGGAAAGTATAGGGGCACAGTGACCTCTGTTGCCGTAGATGTGACTCCTTTCCTGATACGGTGTCACATGTAGACAGTCTTCCTAGCCACAATGGCAATGTGGGTGTCACATAACAGGTTACTGTCCACTTGTGTCCCTAGGTCCCTGGTTACTCCTTCCATACATAATGGTTTACCACCTATGTGGTAATTCGTGGTACCTTGTTTGGTATTTGGTGGGACATTCATCCTGTCCAGTGTCTTCAGGACAGTTGGGGGGGGGTTATTGTGTGTGAGAGTGCGGTCTGTAGCATGCTACAGACTGCACAGCAGTCTTGCCTACAGTTAGTTGCACATGGGTGAACACCACTGCCTTGTGCATTGTCAGTTACCTGGACGTATGGGTGTCTGTGCTGCCTATGGATACTCACCTCCTTTTATGTAGTGTTCCAGGTTTTGGGGCCATGACACATGGTAATGTGGTATAACCTGGTAGTGCTGGTGTGCTGTCAGGAGCCTTGCAGCAGGTTTCTGTCACTGCACAGACATCGATGTTCTCTATTCTGGGGATGGCCTCGGGAGCATGCATATTGGTGTGTACACATCTGGCATTGGTCAGCATTTCCCTTATGTTTCTTCCCACTTATGTTTTCTCAGGTGGTGGGTCAGTCTTTTCAGCCTTGCCTACAAAAGGCTGTATGGAGGTGGCAAAGGCCTTATCCACTATTCAGACGCCCAGGGGTAACAGGTGCAGGCCATCCCAAGGGCAGCTGCATGGCTTGTCAAGCATGACATCCCAAGCAGACAGACATTGCATCCCCTTGGAATGACACCAGTAAGTGTGCTACTTGCTATGACTGATCATTCCGTGTTTGTACTGTGGCATTATTCTTGGTAAGGGTAGGTTGCTGCAAACGGTGAGTGTCATACTGGCC
The DNA here is from genome assembly GCF_019279795.1 of Protopterus annectens. NCBI lineage: Eukaryota > Metazoa > Chordata > Ceratodontiformes > Protopteridae > Protopterus > Protopterus annectens. The sequence goes on from NC_056728.1 coordinate 488,051,355, forward strand.
TGGACTACATAATCGGATAGCTCATCTGTGTCTCTTTACATGTAGTCTAGGGCAGTACATCTCAGGTCATTCACACCAGCATGGACTATGACTGCATCATATTTCTATTTGCTTTGGAGTGACCTACATATTTCTGTTATGTGGCATATTGTGGCAGCCTACAGGCAGCTTACTGTACCCTTTCCTTGTTCAGTCTGGTGTGCGGGACAGCAGTGTGTCTGACTATGGAGTCACCTATTACAACTGTATCAGGCATGTTGTTTCTCCTTCTGGCCTGTGACTGTTTTGGCACACCAGCTTTGTGTGCTATGTGTTGCATGTGCTATGTTTGGAGGCTGTTTCATTGGGTGTCTGCTTTAGTGGCCTCTGTTGGTGTGCTGTGTTTGTGATTTCTGCTTCCGGGAATGTATTTCTGTGTTTATGTGTTTAGTTTGCAGTTGTGATAGGTCTATGTGGGTATGTGTTTGTGGTGTGTGTGGTTACCTTCTCCTACTGACTTGTTTTGGGTGTACTGAGTTGAGGAGCTCTGCCTCCGGTTTGGATGGATGGTGGCATCTCTCACATATATTTGTATTTCTTGGGTGGAGTTGGGGGTTGTCTGTGTACTTGGGGCAGGTGTAACATTCCCTCAGGATTCACAGATTCCACTTGTTGTGGCTGGCCTTAGTGGATTGCATGTGTGGACAGATTTTATTGCCATACTACTGATCAGTAATTACTTCATTGTTCATGTTTGCTCTATCATGTAGTAGCTTCCTCATTCTCTTGCATGTTTTGGTTATGGCTGGTGTCCACCATGCCAGATTTAGGCACTGTGTCTTGTTTTAATTTGGGACTGCAAAATCCAAGCATTCCTGGCAGTGTTCATGGAATGGCTGTATTACAGGTTCTGAGGTGGCCCATATTTTGCACCTGCAGGACCTTTAATGGATTCCACATCAGTTTGGAGGTGTGCAAATATTGCTTAGCACATGTTTTCCACTGTGGTTTTCTGGCCAGGGACTGTGATCAGGATTTGTATATCCAGTGTGATTACTATATGGTCTGGTTTTACCAGTGAGCAATACACTTCTCATCTTGACATCCCGTACCCATGTTGCTGATTATCACATCCAGTATGCTTACCCTCTTGTGGGGGTGGTACGTTGTTCCTGGGCCTTTTGGTTTGTGGATTCGATGAACTTTTGTCCTACACTGTTGCAGCTGGTATAATGCTCCCAGTCTATGTGTCTGGGTATTTGCAGTCGCCCAATATAATGTGGTTTGGAGGACTTGATATATTCATGTATTCCAGCATGGGCCGGATGCAGTTCCTGGTGTTGGGCCAGTAGTCTGTAGCAGGCTATAAACTGGGGGGCAGTTTTAGCCACTGTTACTTGAGCATGGCTAGTCCATGCTGCTTTTTGTGGTGGTACCAACATGGGGGTGTGGTTATCCTTGACAATTCTTGCTAGTCACCCTCCTTTTGTAGCTTGTTCCAAGTTTTGAGGATGTACAGCACAGTATGAGGTGTAACCTGGTAGTGTTAGGGTGCTGTTGTGAGCCTTGCCTCAGATTTCTGTTACAGCACAGTTATCAACATTCTCCATACTGGGTGGGCTTAGACTGCATGCATCTTGCTGTTTGAACTTATCCCTTATCTTATTCTTATCCCTTCTGGTACCTATGGAGATAGGTTTGTGTTTTGAGCCTTACCTATTCAGGGCACACTGTGCGTGACAACAGCCTTTGCAGTATCCATACGGCCTGCACTGATAGGTGCACGCCAGTCCTAGCAGGTGGTGCATCATGTCATGCTCAGCATGTCATCCCAGACTGGCACACATTGGGTCCCCTTTGCCTAACTGCAATACTTCAGTCAATTGTTGCACTTCATCATCTCGTTGTCATGTTGTGGCATGCTGCTTGTTGAGGTAGGATGTTAGTCGGGGTCCTCAGGTGTGCATATGGTACTTGGTGTTACATTACTTAACACATAGCATTCATGCCTCAGGTGGTGCTGCAGGGCTGCCTCTGTTGGATGCACATATTACACTTCCCTGTACATGTTTGTGAGCAGGTTGTGTCACGTTAGGCATCCCTGTTACTATATGAGTGAGTCAGAGAGGGTATCATTCCCAAGGTTCCTACTGAGCCAATGTATGTGCTATGCGTTGCCTCTTTGCCAAGGCCAGGGCATACTGGGCACGCCTCCTTCTGCCTACTGGGGCAGGCTCAGGTTGTTCCTCCTCCAGTCACGCTGTGCCTGTGGTGGCCTTGGCGATGGTGGAGGCTGTTTGACCCAGCCCTATGCTGGTCCTGCTGCAGCTGTTTTCGCAAGATCATATTATGTAGCATAGCATACCATGACAATTTGGGTACATGTAGTTGGTGTGTACTGCAAGGCTCCACCAGATGTGTCCAGACACGGAACCGTGACTTGAGCAGCCCAAACACACTATTACATTACGTGTTTGTCGTGTGCCTCATTATGGCGTTCCTGTTCAGGTGTGTGTGCGTTTCTGATGGGTGTCATCAGCCACGGCTCCAGTGCATATCCTGCATCCCCCACTAGGTGTCCATGCGGGATGTCCCCATTGGCAAATGTCTGGTACAGCTGCGTCAAATGCCAGTTGTGGGAATCGTGGTAGCTCCCTGGACAGCCAGCACACACATTCATTATTATGCCCTGGGCATCACACATGACCTTGCAGTTGATGGAGGGGAAGCCCTTGCGGTTGATGTATGCCCTACCCGCTCACCGGCAGGTGCTTTGATGCGTATGTGCGTGCAGTCTATTGCACCCACTACCTCAGGGTATTCCACTATTTGCTGGAAGAGACGCATGTTGCTGGCCAATACCTCACGGGCATTGGGGAAGTATACATGATCACCGACATGTGCTGACATGGCATCCAGGAACTGGTGCAGTACCCTGGAAGCTGATGCCTGTGATATCCCCAGCATATCGCCAGTTGGTCTCTGAAAGGTACCTGTTGCTAGTATTCTTAGGCCAACACATACCTTGGTTTCCACTGGGATGGGTTCCCCTCTGTTGGTTCTGTGTGTGAGGCGTGGCCTGCACAGCTCCACTATTTGCTGCAGGAGGTCTCTGTCCACTCTATAGCGCTCTACTATCTCCAGCTCATGTAACCCGTGGTAGGTGAACCTGGGCCTGTACACTCTTCTCCGTCTCCTCACTGCGGGTTGTCTGGCACCATCTGCATTGTCACCACCCTCAGCAAGTCGCCTATGTCTCATTATGACAGCTATGGCAGCCCCTAACATTTCTGCTCTGAGTTCAGCTTTCTCAGTTTTCACTTCTGATAACTTAACTCCTGTCTTGCAGTGTCTCTTGAGAGAAACGTTCTGCACTGCTGTTTGCAGAGTTTTAAGTGCTGGGCTGGCCTAGTATTCTGCCTGTGTAATTGCCTGCATCTAATTGTTTTCACCTGCTAGCTCCAGCAGTATTCCCTGCTAACTTCCTAGTACATCTGTTGCTTCTTTTTTCCTTTCTGTTTCCACAGGGTGGAGCCGTGTGCAAACCAGCAGAAACACGCTCACAGTGGCTTACACGCAGCACACATACTTACACAGTTTTGGATCTGCTTATTCGGTTAAAACGGCGTGCGCCCGTGCAAACGGTGTTAAACATCTCCCAACACGCTCCCACATGCTCAGTCTGCCTTACACGCTGCACACTGTCTTTACACGCCAGCCGCCTTACTCGCTTCGCACGCGACACGCGTGTGCATACACGCCCAGCAAGAAACTTTGGTGTAGGCAACAGTGTACACCTTCCATTTCTTGACTTTCTCATGTTTGCTTAGTGGCACACCTCTTTCCTTGATATCTGTCTGACATCTGTCATGTAACTGTACCCTCCAATGAACTCCATCTCTTTCTACCATTCCCCTGTGATGTCACCTATCTCCTACTCTGTTCCTCCCCGTATGTAACTCTTACACTACTCAGAATGTGCTCATTTGCTGTGACAGTGGAATTCAGTACCCTTACACTCATTTGCATCAAATTGCCTATTAATGCTTAGTTACATCTCTTAGACACAGCTTCCCCCCTTAGCAACCACTACACGGTGGCCATGTTGGTTTTCCTCTGCTGGTCCCTCCATTGACATTCCATGTATTGCATAAAACCTACATTTGTAGGTTTAAAACCTTCGTTTTATGTTCTATGCAGCGCAGCCATTAGCCAGGCTGCGCTGGGTTTACACATCGGCAATTGCGAAAAAAAATTATATTTTTCATATTTGCATGAAGTTACCTTGCCAATGGCCACATATTTGGCCATTGGCATGCTGCCTATAACATATGCACCCTTTATTTGAGCTGACATGGCTCCATTGCCGTGTTTAGAGAAACGTGCTCAGTTGTCAACTGAGTACATTTCTGCAGCTAAAACGGCTCTTACACGGGCTGTTCTTGGCTTCCTGGATGGCTAATCAGCCTCATTTGCATGCTATTCGGCTGCAAGTGAGGTGATTAACCGTATAACGTGACGCTCTCCCAGCTTACGCCAATCCGTCTCACACGCAGGCGTGTTCGTGTGTTAACATCAGACGTCTCTTATCTAGTGCCGCAGTTGGTTTTACTTTGGGATGCTTGCTACAGAGTTAGGATGCTTGGCGAGGGCTAACCCAAGGGTCGTTTCTCACGTCGTGCGCTAGTGATTACGAAGCGCCCGTTCTGCTGCCTCAGAAAATGCATATTTACACATGTTTCCTCGGTGAAATCCCCCTTTTGTACTTCCCATAGCAAAAGAGGCATCCAGGAGCCCACTGGTGAATCATGCCACATCACAAAAACTAGTATGCAACAATGTTAAATCACTTGATCAAGCTGGAACCCCATGATTCCTAGATCCATACATAGCATTTTCACTTTAAAATGGACAGTTTATAAGAGGTCTTGCAATACGCCAAGCCTACCAGTCACACTGGACTGGTTAGAAAATATGGTAATGCTGGGAGGCCAGGACCCCCATTACTACACAGTAGAGTCTGTTCAGTATAGATCCCTGAACTGCGTCTAATGCTGGGGAAAAAGGCTATTATCTCCTCTTTTATTCAAGCAGGCTGATCATTGGATTAATATTGTGTTATCTGAGAATTTCTTCCCCAAAGATTTTTCAGCAATCCTATGAACAAAGATAGTAATGACTCCTTATCGGGAGTAGTCTGAGGATTCAGTTACCTCCCATTATTGTCAGTCAAACAGAGGTAAACCTTATTATCAACCTGGACAAAAGTTTAAGCTGACTCTTTCCATCCTGCTATATCTAATTCTTTTGGCTCTGGTAACTGTTTAATGTCACGAAAAGATACAGTTTCCAATAATGGGGTAGTAGGCATTGACCTATATTCAGAATAAGGAGGGATAAGAGTTCCTTCGAGTTTTTCTATGCAGAAGCTCTCTGAAAAGCGCCATAGATTGGAGCATCCCTAAAGCTTCCTAAATGATGGCCTGCAAACATGGTGAGTAAGGGTAGCTTTGGATATATTTCAAAGATTCAAAATTAAACCAGGATGCATTTTACATGAATCAGTCTGGTGGACATAAGTCACTGGGCAAAAGCGAACATTATCTCAAATTGCGTAAGCCGACTACTGTAAATAAATTTTCTATAATATGAATGCGCTTACCATCTGAACAGTCAAGTGACATGTCGAGAGTACTAGCCGTGACAAAAGATGTGAACCGTGCTCCAGTTTAATCATGAAAAGAATTGAATCCCACTAGTTGTCTTTTCGATAGATTTTGGCACGCCGCTGTTTTTTGCCACGCCAGTCTTATTTATTGAAATTCCTTTGGTCACTCAGCCATTTCCTCAGTACTGGTCATCATTGAAAGTAGGATTCACATCGCATAGCTAAGGGTGAGACCCACCAGTAATTCCAGTGAGATTGTCAGCCTGCTTATGACAGGTCTCCGGATTCATTCAAGCAGCCTCATGTAACATGTGTTTAACGGGTAGTGGATTCTTGCTACCCTGGCACTATCACTCTGCGAGTGGTAATCTCCACCAGTTCTGATATGGAGACGGATTTTTTTTTTCTACAAAAAAAAAAAAAAATGAGACGGCGCCAATAACCACATTAATTCCTATGGAGACATTCCTGAGACCTGTGGCACAACTTTATACTACCACGCTAGAAAGCAAACAACTAACAGAAGTGCAACTGGCAGAAGCATCTGTTTCCAGACTCATGATAAGGAAAAGGCCCTGTTGAGGTGCAAGATTCAATCGAATTGTCATATCCAACATCGTTAGGCTGGATAGGGGATAATTATAACAGAAAAACAACGGTGAACAATTTTTCTCTACAGTTTCGCTTAAAAGTACTGCAATTATGCTGTTTTGTTATAGGCCAGGAAAGGGGTGGACATTTAAAAGGTGATGTGGCGATTATTACCCTTGCCAAGGGTGTTTACCTTCTCAGGCATAGACATTGGCACGGATCGCCGTTAGTACATAAGATAGGATGCTTTAGCTTGACAAGATGTTAACAATGATGATGCTGAGGTGATTCACTACCACCTTTGATCATAACCTTCTGAGCCCCTACGGCGTATGGTCAACTTCCCTCCTGGGAGAGGTGCAAAGGCCTTTATTTTTTATTAAGGTGTACAGGGACCAATTTTCCTAAAATGTCAAAAAGGGGTGGTCTTCATATATGCCCACCCAAGACATGCTCCATTGGATGTTAGAGCAATCACTGATTTAAAAGTGACCCATCATACAAGCCCAACTTTAGTAAGTTTAGAATAACTCACATGGAAGGTTGCCCAGGGTGTGGGGAGTGTGCCCCTGTGATTGACTCTTATTTTAAGGCGAGCACAATATGTGGTGCCAGTAGATGTTTAGCGCCTTTACGTGGAAGGCTAGTAGGCCGTGGGTGTGTGGGCCACTCGATGATGGGAAACCCCTCCTCTGATTCAACATGGTGGACAGTGATCCACTAACTGGTTGGTAGACTGATTCAAAAAAGCCAAAGGCTTTGAAACTTACATGGGGATTATAAAATCAGAAGCTCCTAAACCCCCCTAGATGTTACCCTTCAATTTGTGATGACAACTTCAGGACTTTGGGGCTGTTCTTTAGCCCCACATTTACGGCTGGACAGCGGCGTTGCGTATTGTTAGGTACAATACTTTGAACAAATTCAGGAAATTTTCTCTTATAGTAATAACTCACGTTTTTGGCAGGAGTGCTCTGAGGTTTGCAGAGCAATATGCTGGACAAACCTCCCGATGCAACCAGAGAATCTTAAATTCATTTTGTAACATTATGGCACACACACACTTACAAAACACCCCTAACCTCCAACATGAACCAGATGCCACACTGTCAAAAGTGACCTATATAATAATCACAGGATGTGTAAATATTGGCAAACTGCATATCCCACCCACATGGTTCCAACCAGTTGAAACTCCTCTGAATTCTTAGGAATACTCTGCACAATGGAAAAATGTGATTTATCCATTTTTAATATTGGGTTTTTATAGCATGACTGAAACGTACTTCTGATTAAGAGCACTAATGAGCATGAAAAAAGATAGCTATTTCAAACAGTGGTTTAATCTGACTATCACAAAAAATAAAACACTAGTATAGATAGGTACTGCTGTATTTGAAATTGAAGTCACTCTGTTCAAAGATAAGTATTTTAGCACATGCTCTGGCATAAGACTCCATTCGGCTCTGCCCCCATAGGTTGTCTTCAAAAAATCCATTATTTTTCTGAAATCTATTTGTGCAAGCGAACCTTTGTCAGATGAAGAATGACTTACTGGCACGTGTGCTCTGCTTAATGATTAGAGAAGTTTGGGTTTGCATAGGAGCAACAAGGGAGTTAGGATGAGCGAAAGTCAACTAGCTTGCTGATGGTGCACCAGCGCCTGGCGCGGATATGTGCGATGTCTTTCTGGAATCTGAGCCATCTAAGGATCTGATTTTGTAAGGGCGTGATCGCCCAATTAATCGTCGATAACTGCTAGTCATCGCGAATTTCGCGATTTGATAGGTCCCATTGTAAACATAGGGAAAGCGTCTTATGATGTTTAGTACTTCTTATTTGCAATGATTGTCATCTAAAACCTAAACTTTGCCATTACAAAGAGATTTATGGGACGCACTAGGAGGAGTATCCCCACTAGAAGTATCTTAAGCATTCTATGGGGAAACGAGTAATCATTTAGGCTCCTAGTAAATCAAGTAGGCTGTGTCTCAAAAAGGGGTGACGAGGCTTTTAGGACAGCAGGTTAATCTCTAAACTGGGATATATAAAAACTTTGTTTAAGGGAACCATTGGGCTCATTCTTTGAATTCCATCAGAATGTGGGCACTTTGTACATACTGGAGTTAAAAGGGAGGCAGGATTTTTATTGATGCACTGTTAAGGCCAAACCAGGCTTTATGCTTTTAAGAAACCAGCTGCACCTGAAGGTAGCCAGTCAAAGACCTCACCAAGCCTTATAAGAAACAATTTTCATTTCAGGTACGATGCCTACTTGCAGCTTCATTCGGTTTACTTGGTCTCTGGAAATGGTGAGTGGGGAAGTGGGAGGAGTTTTGGACACCACACAAGCTGACAAAACCTCGGAAATAGACCCAATTGTGCAAACCTGAACTTGAGTTTACGCCCCTGAGGTTAAAAGGATGATGCAAAATGTGTTTATGGCCCCCAAGTTATGTACCGTATCACTTTGATGCAAACTGTCCTTTTCGAATAAATAGATAAAGATACTTGACAAAATATGCAACCACAAATATAAATTCAAAAAAATTTCAATGTAACTTCTTGATTGCTGACTGAGAGATATGGGCACCCACATATGAATCTGTTTGCCTGTGAACGTGCCTGGGGAAACCAATCATTGTTCGTCCCCAGAAAAGCATTAATTGGTGGCACATTTGTTATTTCACAAGTGTGCTTTTGAGCTGCAGCCAAACCAATTAATGAAGATACAGCACAGCGATGTAATTTTATAACAATGACGACATGTAAAGGAGTACTTAGCATATAAAATCCTCAAGATTCCCAATGAACACACCTTAGCCCACACTTCTTAGTGCTGTTTGATCATTTGGTGCACCTTTTCACGTGTGATGCCATAGGGCACTAATTTTATTGGCAAAACAGTAGGCAAATACTTCATTTAAAGTTTGGTAAATTTCACAGGCATGCAAGTGGACAACAGCCCTAAACTTCACATCCACACTCAAAACAAGGGTAAGCAGCACACTATGCTAATTAAGGCATAAGTAGCTGAATTACATGGAAATTAAGCAATCCAATATGGCAGAGCTATCTGGGAACATATAAAGTATGTATGTACCTTCAGTGCTCCCCTTTACCTTGAATTCCAATACTTTTTGGACTATAGCAATGAAGCCACTTAGAAAAAATATCAGGTGTTGCTGCTGCCAACATTTATCTGTATGTCCAACAGACCCTCCTACCCCCGCCACCCTATGCAAATGATGATGACTGTGCCCTGCCTTGCCCTTTGTACATGTCTTTGTACTTAGGGTTGCATATACATCTGATGTATACAGTATATAACTAATGCTTACTTACTCACAAGGTTGCATTTATCAATGTGCATTGCAAAAGAAATTTGTGAATTTCTTGTTCATACATGAGTATCGCTTCTACAATTGTTGAATATCATTGCATTGCAGTTAGTGTTGTCATAGCAGCAATGGAAGCATTAAGTACTGCAGTCTTGCTTCTTGGTACAGCTGTGCAGATGAGGGTATAATTGGCCTTATCCATGAAGGTCAATTGAAATGATTGATACACAGTTTGTGATACATAAGTGCACATAATAGAAATCTGACAGACAAGATATTAGTGACATAAATTTAAACCATAGAGAAATTATGGGCTTAGGGGCATATACATATTTCCATATGAGAGTAATAAGTTCTATAACATATTTATTTCTCATTACAGGTTCCACACTTACCTTTTCATTAATGTAGATACAAAATGTGCCCTCAGGGGATGTCTCTGTCTGCTACCATCAGAACACAGCCATTGCATGGTTAAGTAAAGCCTGTGCTATGTGAAAGACATACATTTTCCTATTTATATGTGTGGGATCTTAGGATTTGATCTAGATAGTCAGTGTGCATACTATTCTTTGCCTCATAGCCAGACCCAGGGCATACTGTGCATGCCTCCATCTGCCAGCACCATCTGCAGCTGGTGGTTCTCCCTCAGGCTCCTCATCTGTTTCTGCTGATGCTGGGCCTACCTGTGGACTTTGAAACTGTGGTCCAGCCCCTAGCTCCCCTTTCTGAAGTTGTTTTCTGAGAATTATATTGTGTAACATGGCACAGACTGCAAGTATTTCAGCAGAGGTTCCTGTTTCATACAGCAGTGCATCTCCTGATATGTCTAGAGAATACAGCAGTGCATCTCCTGATACGTCTAGAGAATAGAACCTTGATTTCAATGGTCCAAACATACATTCTGCAATAATCCTAATTTGAGCATGGACCTTATCATATTCTTACTTAGTGGGTATGTGGGTTTCTCATGGGTGTCATGAGCCAGGGCTCCAGTACATAACCTACATCCCCCACTAGATTCCTTGAGGAAAGTCACCCCTTGCAAAACTGGTGTGCAGCTTACAAGTGTGCCATATGTGTGAATCATGGAAACTGCCTGAGTTACCTGCACAGATATTGTAGATGATCCCTTGAACATTACAGACAACCTGACAGTTTATACAGTGGAAACCTTTTCTGTTGATGTACCTCCATCCCTGTTCCCCAGGTAGGGCTTTTATTTCTATGTCTTTGCAATCTATGGCTCCAACACTTCAGGCAACTGTACTACTGCATAGAATTTCTACATGGTTATTGCTTTGCCCTGTGGGGTTCGTGAGAAACAGATATGCTCTGTTAGCATTGCATTTAAAAACTGCTGTAATATTCTAGAATCTGATGCCTGTGACACCCCTAATAAATACCCCGTGGGTCTCTGGAAAGTACCATTTTTTGGTATACATAACGTTAAACATACCTTTGTTTCCACTGGGATGGGTTCTCCATGATTTCCCTGGGGCCTGAGATGGGGGTGGCAGGGGTTTCATATTTTCTGCAGTCTTTCCCTGTACACCGAGTATCTCTCCACAATTTCAGTTTCATGCAGTCGTAAATATTCAAACAGGGTCTAAACACCCTTCTTCTTGCCCAAGGTCTGGTAGCAGCAGCAGCACCCTGATTTGAAGCTTGTTGCACATACAGCATAATAACAGCAGCATCAACCCTCCCAAAATGTTTTTTTCTCATGTAATCATGCGTGTATTCCAACAAGTTTTGGTATACATGGCAAAAGCCTACACTGAGTGCACACAATTGCTTTTTAGCTTCCTGAATAGCTTCTCCATGTTGGATTGGTTAATTAGCATGTACTTCAGCTCTTTATGCTGTCATTAGCATATTCTGATGTTTATTTGTGTTTGACAGCTCTACATGTCATGTAGAGCCATTTAATGAGTACCAAATAGAACACCATCGCGCCACCAACACGATCACAACACATTGTACAGCTGTTATTAGTTGTATATAATCTACTGTAATTTTCTGTGCTCACTTTCAGAAGAACTGACATTCCATGAAAGCATTGTGATGTGTAAAACAAATCCTAAATGTGATGTAGCAAGCAGATATTAAAGGGATGAATGTGTCAGGTTAATACTGTAAGTACTCTGCTCATTACTAGATGTTCCTTAATTTTTATTTTAATTTCTTTTTGTATTTTTTTTTTTCGCATTTGCTGTGCCACTAGCCAGGGTACAAACATGGGTCATGGCTGAAGACAAAACTGAAACATTTAGTTCGCTCTGCCTTGTGTAGCACAAATGAGTCTGACACTGGTATGCGGTCATCAGAACTCTGTAAGGTACTAAGTGACATCCCCAGCACCCCCCCCTCCCCTAATCACCAGGGAGCAGGTCTTCAATGCCCTCTCAAAGGCAAAAAAAATACAGTCTCCATGGGACCCAATAACATCCCTGGCTGTATCCTATATGAACTCAGGCATGAGCCATTAGGTACCCAGCTGAATGGAGGACAGCCACTGTCATCCCTCTACACCAGTGGTGCATAACGTCTGACCCCCGGGCCATAACTGTCCCTCAACGCAACATCTTCTGGCCCTCAGAGAGTAACCAAAATTTTTAAAAAAAAGTGAAAAAATGTAATACCTTACTCCAGTCATGTAAACTTTCTAGCACATGCTTATTTATCTAATTGACTTCAGTTGCACACACACCTCTAATTTTAGCTGCTGAAGTAACTATTCTTTGTTGGTTATAACTTGTAGTCTGTAAACAGTAGTAACATTCTACAAGAGTTTGTAATAAGTCATGGCTGCAAGCCAGAATAAAGTTAAATGCAAAGTTGTTGTAGAAAACAGGCAATTTCATGACTACTGTCTTAAGTAAAAATACCAGTCACCTGTACCTATTATTAACTCGTAATGACTTACTATGTTTTGAGGTGGCCCGCATATGCATTAAGAATTCATGCAGTGGCCCTCCCCACAAAAAGGTTGTGCACCACTGCTCTACACAAAGGTAGATCATCCACTGACCCAGGCAATTATTGGCCTATCAGCCTATCTAGCCTGATCTGTAAGGCCATGGAAAACATTATAATGGACCTTATAAACAAGGACATTAGCAACTTCCAAAAGCTTGACCCCCACACAGTTTGGTTTTGTCAAAGAGAGCTCATGCCTGTTAAACTAGGTTGACTTCTTCTAAACAGTCACCAAAGCCATAGATGAGAGGAAGATGGTGCACACCACCTACTTTGACCTAGCCAAAGCCATCAGCACTATTCAACACTCAGGCATAATAGACAAACTCTCCCAGCTAGGCATCAACCCATATGTTGCCAGACAGGTAGCTAACTGGCTCACTGATAGAACCCACTCAGCCAAAATAGGGGAAGCCACCTCTAGTAGTTGACCCGTAATGAGTGGTGTACCCCAAGGATCGGTCTTGGGGCCTCTACTGTTTGAGATATACTTTTCTGAGGTGCAAGCCAAAACCAGTGGCCTGTGGCTGACCAAGTATGCAGATAACTGCAAGCTGTTCGATGTCTTAAAATCTCCTAGAGATGTGAATATCATCCAGAGGGTCTTACTCAAACTAATGGGATCTATATTATAACATCGAAATCTAAAAAGATCGAATGTTATAATATAGAACCCAAAACATCGAAATCCGCAAACATCGAACAGTCAGAATAGCGATTTTTTTTCCCAGGGAAAAAAATCTCTATTCTGAAACACATACACACAACACAAACACACACAAAAAACAGCAATCCACACACATACACTTAAAATCCTACACCTAAACTAAACTTTACATACACTACTAGCTATCCACTTACCTTAACCCGACCCTAACACTAAGGTGCATCACTATCGCACACTCACCTCACGCGCGCCCTAACCCTAACTCACGTAACCCGGCCCTACCCCTAACCTACACACAACCGCACACTTATCTGACCCGCTCCCTAACCCTAACTCACCTAATCCGCCCCCTAACCCTAACCTACACACAATCACACACTTACCTGAACCTGACCCGTAACGCTCCAACATATCGAACGCTGAAAACAGCGAAGCCGCAGCAATGGCCCACCAAATTCTTTCCCTGGGAAAAAATTCGGTGTCCTGCAACTTCGCTGTTTTCAGCATTCGAAAAAACTGGTTCGATATTATAACATTCGAACTTTATAAAATTCAATGTTATAATATAGACCCAACTAATGACTGGTGCCAGAACCATGGCCTCAAACTGAATGCCAAGAAATGCATCATTATCCCCTTTGGGGAAAATGGCATCCCCACTAATTATCACATTAATAAAGACGTACTAAGCATGCAATCAGTTGTGAGAGACTTGGGCACCCAGGTTGATAGTAACCTATCTTTTGACCACCACGTTGCCTCCATTGTATGGAAGACTTTCTACATGGCCCACTTCATAAATAAGGGTATTTCATCCAGGAATAAGGAAGTCATAACATCCCTGCATTCCTCCCTTATCATACCCATTATTGAGTACAATGCCCCATTCAGCATGTACCTTGCCAAGCACATGCAGGAGCTGAACAGATCACAGAGGTTCCTGACTAGGCAAATCCAGGGTCTCAAACACCTATCCTATACAGATAGGCTAAAAGCCCTGTCCCTCTACTCAGTCTCATACAGACTGCTCAGAGGTGACCTGTGTCTGGCATACAAGGCCATCTCAGACCCAGCCTTGATGAAGTTGCTGCATATCCGTAAGTCAAACTCCACTCGCACAACCCACACACAAGGCCTCAAACTGGTCTGTGACATTAATAGAACTTGTTGGTAGGATAGATTTGTGTCCCAAAGACTCCCAATCTGTGGAATAGACTCCCCCTCCATGTCAAGCAGCGTACCTCTCTAGCCCTCTGTAAGAGGAATCTGGACGACTGGATGGGAAACAGCAAATACACCCCTGGGATCCCACCTGTGTCCCTGATGAGCAGGGGGAAACAGGTGCTGACTTTGTGGTGCCATGGGCGAAATTCTTGGTTTGGCTTATAAGGGCCTGGCCAGTAGCCTAGTATCATCCTATGAACCTATGAATTAAATGCACCTCTCTGCTAGCTCTCTCTGTGTCACAAGATATAAGTGCAGTGAGTTTAATAAAAGCAGACAGATAATGCAGAGTTTGAATCCAATTTAGAATTAGTTTTACTGAAGGAGACCAGAATGACATTTATCACAAACCTTTGATTAGGAATGTAACACTAAATACAAATGAGTATCATGTATAAATACATGTAGAATATGTTAAGCATAGCAGTGATGATAGTTAATTTAAATGTACTTGCATAGATATAGGGCCGGATTTACGAAGGCTTGCACAGAGTCTAAGAGTAGAGTAAGACTCCATGCAGCCAACATGTCTGCCGAGCGATCCAGGAACAGCTGGCAGGGGCGTGCAAGAGAGATCCTAAAATGACTCTTACACGGACAGGGTTAGGATATGCAAATTACCTCATTTGCTGCCGAAAGCTATCCAAATGAGGTAAATTTGTGATCCAGGAAACCCTAACCTGTCCAAGTAAGAGTAGTGTTATTTGCAGAAATGTACTCAGTTGTCAACTGAGTACCATTCTGCAAATAGCAAAACAGAGCCAGGACAGCTCCAAATAAAGGCTGCATCCAGTTGAGGAAGCATGCCAATGGCCAAATATATGGCCATTGGCATGTTTTCCCGTTGCAAAATAAAAAAATATATATTTTTTTTTACCTCGATCTCCAATGTTTAGGTGTAGCGCAGCACTGCGCAAACATGCTGCACTCTAAAAATCAGAAAACCAAAAAATAAAAGGCACAAATAGGGACATTAGTCAAACTATTAATCTGCCATGCAAGTGAATGGCAGGCTGAAGACAACATGGCTACTGAGTAGAGGTTGCTAAGGGGGGAAGCTCAGTCTGAGAGATGTAACTAAGCATTAGTAGGCAATCCTATGCAAATGAGGATAAGGATAGTGAATCCCAATATTCCCTGCTATGTGAACCATGTCCCTGGAGTGTAAGAGTAGGAAAAGGGGAGTAACAGAGTAGGAGATGAGTGACATCATGAGGGGGTATGTATGAAAAAGACGGTAAGCTTATTGGAGCAGAGTGGCATGTGGTTGCTGTGAGTTACTCAGGACTAAGAGGGGTGTGTATACAGTTGTCTAAACTGAAATCAAGAAACTGAAGGTGTACACCATGGCTATCACTAAAGTTTCTAGCAAAGCTGCCTACACTGTGTGCGCGCATGTGCGCACGTGTAAACCCGTCTAAGCATGTGTGCGTGGGTGTGCACCCGTGTAAGCCTGTGTAAGGCCGTCTAAGCTATAATACACGAATGTGCACCCACCTTAGCCCGTGAAAGCTTGTGTAAGCCTGTATGCGTGCGTGCGTGTTTGTGCTTGTTTGCACAGTGCTGCCCCGTGGACACAGAAATGGGAAAAGGAAGGAAAGGAAGTAGTAGGAAGTTAACCAAGGAGAACTAGCAGAGCTGCCAGGTGAAATCAATCAGAATCAGCCAATTACACAGGCAATACACTAGCCCAGCCCAGCACTTAAAACTCTGCAAACAACATTCCCCCATGTTTATCTCATAAACACTGCAACACTGCAGTCAACAAAGAGAAGTGAAAACTTAAAAAGCTTAAACTGATACCTAAAAATATTAGGGGCTGCCATTGCTGTTATAAGGCAACATGTGCAAGATGCTGAGGGTGGTGCCATTGTGAATGCTGCTGAGCAACCCACAGTGAGGAGACAGAGAAGAGTGTACAGACCCAGGGTAACCTACAAGGGGCTACATGAGCTAGAGATAGTGGAGCGCTACAGAGTAGACAGAGAGCTCCTCCAGCAAATTGTTGAGCTGTGCAGGCCACACCTCACACACAGAAAAAACAGAGGGGAACCCATCCTAGTGGAAACCAAGGTATGTGTTGGCCTAAGAATACTAGCAACAGGTATCTTCCAGTGACCAACTGGTGATATGATGGGGATTTCACAGGCATCAGCATCAAGGGTACTGCATCAGTTCCTAAATGCCATGTCAGCGATCATGTATATTTCCCCAATTCCCGTGAGGTATTGGCCAGCAATATGCATCTCTTCCAGCAAATAGAGGAATACCCTGAGGTAGTGGGTGCAATTGACTGCATGCACATACACATCAAAGCACCATCTGGTGAGCAGGGTAGGGCCTACATCAACCGCAAGGGCTTCCACTCCATCAACTGCCAGGTTGTGTGTGATGCCCAGGGCATAATACTGAATGTGTGTCCTGGCTGCCCTGGAAGCTACCACGATTCCCATATCTGGCATCTGGCGCAGCTGTACCAGACTTTTGCAAATGAAGACATCCCTGACGGTCACCTAGTGCGGGATGCTGGATATGCACCGGAGCCGTGGCTGATGACACCCATCAGAAATGCACACACACCTGAACAAGAACTCCATAATGAGGCACACGCACAAACACGAAATGTAATTGAGTGTGTGTTTGGGATGCTCAAGTCACAGTTCCAGTGCCTGGACACATCTGGTGGAGCCTTGCAGTACTCACCAACTACATGTACCCAAATTGTCATGGTATGTGCCATGCTACACAATCTGACCCTGCAAAAACAGCTGCAGCAGGAACAGCATGGGGCAGGGCCAAACAGCCCCCCACCATTGCCAAGGCCTGCACAGGCACAGTGTGCCTCAGAGGAGGAACAACCTGAGCCTGCCCCAGTAGGCAGAAGGAGGCATGCCCAGTATGCCTTGTCCTTGGCAAAGAGGCAACGCATAGCACATACACTGGCTCAGTAGGAACCCTGGAAATTATACCTCTCACTGACTCACACATAAAATAAAAGGGATGCCCAACTTGACACTACCTGTTTCCAAACATGAATAGGGAGTGTAGTATGTGCATCTGACATAGACAGCCCTGCAGCACCACCCGAGGCATGATTGCCATGTTTTACGCAATATAAAGCAGTGCTAAGCAGCTTTTACCAATATGTAGTATATGTAAACAAAATTGCTCATGCAATGTTGGCCAAGGTCGGCCAAAGCTGAGCAAAGTCAGTTAAACATGCTCATATCTGCTTGACTGTACCTTAAGCAGTCTGGTCTGGCCAGCATGAAAATAAAAAGCAGTGACAGGGCTTGTGCCCAGGATACTGTGCATTATAGTCACAGTACTGAACCACTAAGCCATGATAGCATTACAGTGGTACAGACACAGCAGGACAATTGTACACTAATGCAAACACAAAGCAATGCTGTATCATGCCCCTAATGAGGCAAATGGGTAACCTCACCCACATGCCTATGCAGACAGAGAACATCAGGCCAGGCATTGTGATGTGGGTTGTGTAGGCTATGAAGTCGCAAGCTAATATATGTGGCAATGGACGCTAAGACCTGTAGTATACTAGTATGCCTCAAGCCAGTATGATAGGCAACAGTACAGACTTTACTGGTGTCCTGTACATAGCAGTGCAGGCACAGAAAATGTGTATAAGTGTCAGGTGAAACCCACATCCTATGCACACCCACAGTAACAATCCAGTGTACCCATGGTTAGAAATGTACAAAGAATAGATGCCCCCCGTATGGAGAAATGTTGATAGGTCTATGCAAAGTGTCTCATGGAAGCCCTGCAGGCACAGCATGATCCCTGTTGATCTATGGCACAAAGGTGAGCCCTGCTGTAAAAATACACCTTGATTTACCATACACATATGGTATAAATGTGTATACTGTGTGTGCTCACACACTCCAACAAATGTAGTGGATTTCAATCTGCATCACACTGAAAGGTCATACTGGGCATGATCACACACTTAAACAAATGAAGCAAATGTCAGGCAGGAAGATACTGAAAGGTCATGCTGGGCATGCTCACACACTTAGGCTAAATACGAATGTGATGATAAGGGATCTATGGACAAATGTGTATAGCCATCTCTACTTCCAGAAACACATTCACAAAGTGGTCTGAAAATCCTGCTATGTGTACACACAAACTGCCAAGGTCTGTGCATGTAGGTCAAAGGAGGTTGCCACTACTCAGCAGTCATCAGACCTGTCAGAGACTACCACAACAGACTTACGAGGAATCTGACTAGGCACGTTCATCAACTAGAAAGAACAATGAAGAACCTTAACAAGAGGATTACTGGCCTCAGATAGTTGCCCCATGCAACAAGAATGAATGTAACCCAAGCTGTACTCAGTGACATACTGTCTACGCAGCAGATCTGTGCCCAACAGACAGGTCCATGTCATGGTTACACTCAGATCTGTTCTGAGTTACAGCTCAATGGCACTTAATGTACAGAGCCAACTGATATTGGCAACATCCTGGCAGATAGGATCAATGGTAACTTTACTCCTCTCTCACCCATGAAAGAGCACATGTCTATAATGGAAGACTGCAAAGTTGCTGTCATCACGGCTGCACAGGTAAAAAACACTCTCCAAAGCCAGTATCACAGCAGCCATGGGACTAGATAACTTCAAAGGCTGTGTAGTATCTACTTCCCTGAAGTAAACATTAACATGGAGGTTCTGTGGCTACTGACGTTTCCAGAGGACTGCAAACTAGGAGCCATCATTGTAAACACTAAAGATGTGGACATCCTACCAAAGGGGCTCACTGAGACAGATGGCTGTTGTCCAAGCCATGGGCTGTAGCTCAATGCCAAAAGGTGCATTATCATCACCTTTGTTAAAATCTCTGTAGCCAAGAACTACAACATAGGTGGTAGTATACCTCACACTTTAAGTGTGACAAGAGACCCTGGGCCACGGGTTAACAGTGGATACAACTGTGATAAGCACATTCCCACAGTAGTCAGGAAACCCTCTTATGTGGCACACCTCATCACAAAATGTGTCTCATGCAGAATAAAAGAGGACATTGTTCCCCTCTACTCACCACTCACTAGAACTATAAAAGACTACAATGCCACTGTTGCTATGTACCTCACAAGACAACTACAACAACTGGAAAGCCAGCAGCAATACCTCACAAAGAGCATTATTGGCCTGAAATACATGCCATACACAGACCATCGCAAATTGCTCCATCTGTACTCCCTTGCATATCGCCTACTCATAGGTGTTCACTGTATAACATCCAAAGCTATGTCAAACATGCAGCTGTTGGATATGATCCATGTAAAACACTCACAATCACCCTGACCTTAGGACCCAAGACCACGAGTGAAATACAAAAGGAAGTGGTGTAGCCATTTACCTTATGGATATCCAAACCTTCAGGTTACTGCCACAGCATAAGGCCTTGGAGACCATGCAAGTGCAACTAACATTGGGCAAAGCTGCCCATCAGATTGTAGCCTGCTACAGATCATGTACCTTGTCTCAGGAACCTCACTCAGTATTCTGGAGAACAATGGCAAATATAAAGGTCATGTCAAACACCATTATATGAGGAGATTACAACTACCCAAACAATGAGTGGGTGAATTACTCATATACAATGTCCTTTGCCCAATGTGTCCTAGAGTTAAGAAACCCTAGCACCCTGGAACAGCTGGTCAGCATGCCCACTAGAGGTGACAACATACTGGGCATGATCATCACCAACATGGGGTATCAATGTCCCACAACAGAGATAAACCCCTCGCTGGTAATATCAGATCATTAAGTAATCACACTGGACATCCACATCCCGCCCCCACACCCAGTTAATGAAACCACTGTGAAGACATTTTCAAAAGCAAACAGCACACTTCCCTAGACCAAAGTGGAAAGTCCCAAAGCCCTCTTGCTATAGGATCATGGTATATAATCTGCCAAGTCATTTACAAGTGCATCCTATGAGCATCTACAGGGGTGCATGGATCGAGACATCACAAATAGAAGCAAGATGCACTCTTCCAAAAATAAGTAAACAATCTGGTGGTCATTGCCCATAAATAAGCTAGACAACAGAAGGAGGAAATTAACACCTGATAGAGCCAGCTTTACTAAAGGAAAGGCATCACTGATCATTATTAGGATGAAACAATAATCGCTCATTAAATAATCCAAGTACGGTTTCTAAAGACAAACTGCCAAGGAATGTAAAAATAACAATCACAAAGCCTTCTCTAGCTATATCAGACATGTAGGTGTCAACTTTCAAATATGCTGTCAGCTACTGAAAAAAGTAATGACATACACCAAACCAACTTTATCAAATCTTTACTTGAAAAACTAAAACCTACTCCCTTGCAACTGACCTACTCCCCACTGAATTCCTACAAAAGGCAGCTAAAGTAATAGCTTATCCTATTTCCATCTTAATCAACCGTACGATTCAAGAATCCTACATCCCCTCCATCTGGAAAATCTCACACATTATTCCACTTCATAAAGGAGGGAACTCCACAGACCTTTCAAACTACAGATATATCGCTATTCTATCTTCCCTAGCCAAAATAATGGAGAAATGCATACAGAAGCAACTATTAGCCCACCTCACCCACAACTCACTCATAGCATCATCCCAGCATGGTTTCAGACCAGCCCATAGTACTACCACCGCCCTTCTCTCCTTCTCTCACACAATCAACCACAATCATAATCAAAATCTGCTCTCCTCTGCCCTCTTCCTCGATCTATCTAAAGCATTCGACATGGTAAACCACAGGTTACTCTTAGACTCCCTAAACTCACTCTCAATAGACGAATCAGTATCTAACTGGTTCCACTCGTACCTAAATTGACAACAACAAGCTGTCTTGTGGAAAGATAATCTATCCCCCCTTCTACCTGTCGCCCTTGGCATACCCCAAGGCTCCATTCTAGGTCCACTTCTTTTCTCTATTTTCATCAATGAACTATCCAAAACCATACCACAGGCAACCTCCATACAGTACACAGATGATTCCACATTAATCTGCACTGCCTCTACTCCAGCAGAATTACAGTCCCTAACCCAGTCTACCTTTAACAAAGTAGAAAACTGGCTTAATACTCGTCTACTCCTCCTGAACCCAAATAAAACCAAACTACTACTGTTCACCCCCACCCAAAAGCAAACACCACCAATATTTACAGTCTCTTCAAACAATGGAACCACAATTTTTCCTGAACCAAATACCAAACTAATAGGTATAATCATTGACAACAATCTTAGTTTTAACACCCACATAGACAAAACCATCAAAACAGTAAATAAAAAAATAGGATCCATGTACAGGATTAAGAAATATCTAACCCCAACCACCAGAACCATCATAGCTCGCACACATCTTCTGTCCTCGCTTCTCTATGCCTCACCCATCCTCACTAATCTATCTAAATCAAACCTCAACAAGATAACCAGTTGCTATAACAATATAGCTAGATTTGCCACAGGCTCCACATACAGAATCCACCATTGTAACAATCTTCACAAACTAGGTTGGCTAGAACTACCCAATCAAATAAACTACAACCAACTCATAGTTACTCATAAAATCCTATACCAACCAAACAGTACTCCAGTTCTAACTAACATTATCACCCCTTATAATAACCTAACATCTCTCCACTCATCCAGCAGAATGCTAGTTCAAACTATAAAAGCAAACACCACTGGAGATTCCTTGTTCTCCAACTTTACTGGAAAAAAATGGAACTCCCTTCCTCCAGAAATAACTTCCAATAGCTCATTGCCTCAATTCAAAAAAGCTCTAAAAATACACATGCTTACACATTGGCTATGTCCATGTCTAAACCCCGACTAAATAATCATTATCCCACAAACCTCTCTTAGCTTTCTTTCCTTACCAACTGTAAAAGGGTATCCTTCAGATATACCTCAACTAAATTCCTGTCTAATCAATCTCTGCTTCATAAAGATTTTCATATCTTAACTATGGACATTCAACTAACGTTTAGACTGTGACCCATTGTTAACTTCCTAAGATCATTTTAACCTCCATTTCTCCCCCTAAATGGCTACAATAATTTTGTAAATAGATCTATTGCTATATCTTTGTTAAATACCTAATTATTTCTCACTAATATCTACATTTTTATTGATATTGGTACTAAATGCTTTTTGAGAACTTGCAATTATTTTACTGCTACTTTCATGTTAACTACTTAATTATTTGCTACTATATATCAAAATCTCCATTAATATTGCTATTAAATGCTTTGGATAACTTGGAGCTTTTCTCCCCGGGCCTCCGCTGAAAATGGTTAACAAATGTAAAATAAATAAATAAATAATAAATAAACTTTCATTGCCCACACCCAGGGGGACAAGTGCAGTGTAAACCCCCCCATCACCCCCAAAAGGGCCTGTGTCTATCACAGAAGGATGGAGAGACAAAGACGTCACGGACATGACGGTAAAGACAGCACTCACCAAAGCTAAGAACATAGCATCAATGTGACTGTAAGTTGTCCCAGGCTGCGTCCTACACTAGGCCCACAAGGAACTACACCCTCACCTACATTCACTGTCCAGACTCAAGCGTATCACAGGCTATGTACCCAAAGAATGGCATACACTAACAGTCATCCAGCTCCACAAAGGGTGTGCCAAAACAGAACCTGGAAACCATTGTCCAACATGTGTACTCAGCCCGGTCTACAGAGCTATTGAGCAATTCGTCATGGAACCCATACACTGAGACATTGGAGATCTCCAGACACTGGACTCTACACAACTTCGCCTTGTTAAAGGCATAGCCTGGCTCCCAAACCTAGTTGACTTATTTAAAACAGTTACCATGAACATAGATGGAGGTGAAAGTAGTCCACACAGCCCACCTGGACCTCACTAAGGGCTTACCACACCATTTCCCACTCCGTCATCATGGACAAGTGTACCAGTGTGAACATGAACAGCTATGTCACAGTATAGGTGGCCAAGTGGCTCACAGATCAAACACACATGTTCATAGTTGTGGGTGCCATGTCCAACTCTAAGCCAGTCACACATGGCATCACACAGGTCTTGGTCCTGGAACCCCACCTGTTCAGTTGATACTGCTCAGAGGTGCAGGCAAACACGGCAGGTGTAAGGCTGAACAGATTTGGAGATGACTGGAAACTGTGGTCCATAATTGACTGTACAGCTGACACAGACATCCTCCAGACGTATCTTATAGAGACAGATACCTGGTGTCAAAACAATGGCCTCAAGCTGAATGGCAAAGAATGCATAGTCATCCCCTTTGGGTAATACAAAGTGCACACAAATTACCACATAGGTGGTAATCCAGCATGTATGGAGAAAGTAATTATGGCCCTGGAGACACAGGTAGATAGTAAACTCACCTTTGATGATCACATGGCCAAAGTGTTTAGACATTCGTTCAGTGTAGGCCAACTAATGTCACCTAATGTAACACACTTCGTATAGTCTGTTGATGTCACCATCCAACAAATATACTGTGGAAAACAAATCACCCAGTAATATGTATAGTGTGTTGTGTTAATGCGTACTACCTCTAGTATAATGAAGTAGTTAGGCAGGGGTTTGAATCCTGCACTTAGCAACTGTGTGTGTTCCCCTTGGGAAGAAACAACCTTTTAGGAGAGTAGTGAAACACCTCAAAAGTGGTAATCTAACCTTTGTCAAGTCTGATGATGTCAGCATCCTACAAGTATACCTGTGGAAAATGCACTTTCTACTAATCTGTCTAGTGCATTGTGTTAATGTGTACTCCTCTAGTATCATGAAGTAGCTAGGTAGAAGTTTGAATCCTGCACTGGGTGACTATGTTTGTGTGTGTTCCCCTTAGGAAAGCACAACCTTTTACGAGAGTAATGAAACACCTCAAAAGTGGTAATCTAACCTTTGTCAAGTCTGATGATGTCAGCATCCTACAAGTATACCTGTGGAAATCACAGCTCCCACTAGTCTGTATAGTGAGTCGTGTTACTGTGTACTTCGCTAATATCATGAAGTAGTTAGGTAGGGGTTTGAATCCTGCACTGGGCAACTGTGTGTGTGTTCTCCTTGGGAAGGCATAACCTTTTAGGAGAGTAGTGAAACATCTCAAAAGTGGTAATCTAACCTTTGTCAAGTCTGATGATGTCAGTATCCTACAAGTATACCTGTGGAAAATGCAACTCCCACTAATCTGTATAGCACGTCGTGTTAGTGTGTGTTTCTCTAGTATCAGGAAGTAATTAGGTAGGGGTTTGAATCCTACACTAGGCAACTGTGTGTGTGTTCCCCTTGGGAAGGAGCAATATTTTAGGAGAGTAGTGAAACACCTCAAAAGTGGTAATCTAACCTTTGTCAAGTCTGATGATGTCAGAATCCTACAAGTATATCTGTGGAAAATACAACTCCCACTAATCTGTGTAGTGTGTATTAATGTGTACTCCTCTGGTATCATGAAGTAGTTAGGTAAGGGGTTGAGTCCTCCACTGGACAGCAGTTTGTGTGTATTCCCCTTGGGATGGGGCAACCTTTTAGGAGAGTAGTGAAACACCTCAAAAGTGGTAGTCTAACCTTTGTCAAGTCTGATGATGTCACCATCCTACAAATATACCTGTGGAAAAGAACTTGCAGTAATGTGCATAGCGCATTGTCTTAATGCATATTCTTCTAGTATCTTGAAGTAGTTAGGCAGGGGATTGAGTCCTGCACTTGGTGAATATGTGTGTGACACGGTTGGTTAATGTGTTGTGGGTTTTGCTTTTACCACTGTATGACATATCAGTATGCATTGCACATGTGAGCTAGCTGTGTGTCAAATACATATATGTACATGTTACCTCAATGATTGCATGTGTGGGAACCCTGCTTTCTCCAAGAACACAGCTGTCATCCTTGCCAGACTGTGCTGCTTCTTCCCAGACCTTAGGTCACATCTGTATGCTTGTGACAAGGCCAGCCACCGCAGTGATCCCTGGCCTAGGTCATCTGTGTCACACAAAGTCATTATGATTCCTATTGGAATGTGTGAGTGAGGGTCTATGGCCGAGGTATATGTCAGACCTGTTCAAACGCAGCAAAGTGTGTCCATGATAACCATTCATAGGTGTAGAACAAACTGTGGATATGCATGCAGACCCCTTATTGCTTATGTGATCCACCAAGGGATTCCAGAATACCTTTGGAAATGTGATTAACAAAGGAGATGACATAACACTTGGTTGCATGTACACATTGGTACCTGTTCATCATGCTGGTGGCTAAAACCTATGTAATACTGTGGGGATAATATGTTCCTTATAAGTGAATGACAATGCTTAGTTTGGCTTATAGCTTTACAGCATGGGTTTGACAACAGGCATCTGTCTGTATGATACCCTTGTGGAGTATGTATGTCATCTGGAGAATGCATTATAGGCCACAGTATGCATTACCAGACGTGGACGGACATATCCCTACTGTGAATGCTTGTACCTAAGAGAGCTATATGGCAAACAGGAGTGGTCTCAGTAATGGGTGCAGGTGAATACCTGTGTTTACTGGCATTGTATAGTACCTGAAGGATCCAAATGTTCCTGTGTGTCCTACATTTGTGTGTCAGTTGTCAAGACATCATCTAACGATTGGTTATGGTCAGGCTGTTGAAGTGATGTATACCACCAGAATGCAAAACAATGACAGATAGTAACAGTATCACCCACAGCACAGTATCAAACCATGTCATACACACATGTGTAGTCAGGTGCCGGAATGTGTGTAGTACAATGCATACTGGCCACCAATAGAAACTATGGAGTGTTACTGTGTAATACAGAGCATGTCACCCTGGCCATGTGTCCACTATGCACGTACATGCAGACAGTGCACCTCCACCATGTTCACAACTGTACACCTGCAAATCTGTGCTACACACATTCCACACATACTGTCCACTCTCTAACACATGCTGCCAATACTGCACACATCAGCCAAGTGGCATGTGGCCAGACAATACACAATTGGAACCAACACTGGTGTAAACAACACTACAATGACAGTCATAGCTTTAATGCATCATGCCTGCTCAGCTACACCTTCAAGCATATCATTACACTCTACAGCTGACAACATGCTAACATTGCTATACTGCTATATATACACCCTGTGCATCAGCACCATGGTAGCCTGTTCCTGCATCGATGTTACAGATGACAGGAGGTGGCACAGGTTTCATCATATGCACAGGGTGTGTTTGTTGGCTCGCCAGAGGCCTACAGTGAGCCAACCAATTGATATGTGTGTGGGGGGGGGAGGGGGCAAGAATACTGTAATGGGCCAATGTTGTTGTAATGTGTGTGGGTATGTGTTGGCCCTAGGTGTCTGGAGTATGTGTGTGTTGCTGCATGCACACAGTTCCACCATGTTGCTGCCATATACGGGTATTTGTGGGACAGCCACAGACTGTACCTATGAGGCTTTACAGATCACCATCTCTGGCCACGGATATGGTACCTTTGCCTGGCAGGGGTGCTACTGACACTATCGGGTACCAAGCCAGACTGGGTACTATCCCCAGAGTTGGATGGATGCACACTGGACACAGGTCCCTGCTAGGACATTCTATGGACAGCCCACCCCCAACATTGCTGAGGCTGGTACTGGCACTACGGGAGCAGCTGTGGTTTGAGAGATGTCCACAGCGACTGCCAGCTGCTGATGTTGCTGGCATACATCCACATCCATGTCTCAACCGTCCTGCACTGTCCTAACACATGGACATGACATTGCGGAGGATATCTAATGTCCCTACCCAACATCTATCAGTGACCTCAATATAATGTCGGATGGCACCTGCTAGGTCACAGATACTGTCAATGACAGTGGTGTTATGGGCCCTCTGTGCCATTAGTCCCTGTCTGGTGTACCATTCCATACGTGCCTGTGCCTCCATGACAGCCTGGAACATGCGTGATGTTGTCAGACCTGTGGCACATCTGCCAGTGGCATGATAAGCAGCAGTGCTCCTACAAGAACCCCTGGACATCTGCCTATGTGGTACCCTTCCAGACATCTGGGTATGGCTGCTGTGTTGGGATGCATGTGCCATGGATACCACACTGTCCTGGCAATGCCAACAGTACACTGTCTCTCAGCTATGGGCATTGGTGATGGATGTATTGGCAGTATGACTGTATGCATGGATGGGGTGGACAGCTGTGTACTGTCAATTGGTGGCCCAATGACAGACCCTGGCAAACACGCCTGTGCCTCAACACACCTATCTTCATTATCACTATGTGGCTCAGTGACATCAGTTTCCCTGCTGCAGTGAACCAGCCCTAACACAGCACCTGTGGGAGGGAGACAGGAAACACACTTTACGACCTGTACATGATGTCAGCATACATGCACACATGCACACATGAACACATGAACACATGAACACATGAACACATGCACACATGCACACATGAACACATGAACACATGAGCACATGAACACATGCACACATGCACACATGCACACACGCACACACGCATACATGAACACAAATACACTCCTCACTACAGCAGATACCCATACACACCACCAGCAATCCAAAATATACTAAATAGTGGTCGAAGGTGGGTTACAGTATAACAAGGCAAACAGTCATATCACACGTCAGCATGCAGAAAGTTTGTTGCTCAAGACCATGCAGTGCGAGTGTAGACAGCCTGTGTTAATAACAGTATACATGGCTTTGATGCATGTGTGCTGTTGTTCAGTGATTGGCCTCACAGCCACTCGTTACATGGGTTTGTAAAATGCCCAATAGGGAGCATTGACTAACATGAATGTGTTATGTGTTGAAGAGTGTCGCACAGCCCAATGATAGGCCTCTACCCCTCAGTTATATTATGTGTGCTGTGTGTATGACATGTGGGATACTGAAGTGTGACCTTACAGCGGGTGTCTGGATATGCTATGTGTAGCATGTTAAGGTGTACTGCATATGACAAAGTTGTGTATGTTGTGTACATGTGTAGCAACTATGCCTATCCAATGTCCAGTATGGTGTTGCCACAATTGTGTGTGCTGCTCTGTGTATTGCATGTGATTGAGGCAGCTACTGTCATTACTGAGATGTGCATAGTCTCACAGCAAACATGCACAGCATGCATTATGCGTAGGTGTGTTACATGTACATGGCCTACACCTCACCTATGACATGCACATTTCATTAGCAATATTAAAATTATAACACCCTCACCAGCATCGACCAGCTGCCTTGCTGTCACACCAGAGGGACCTACAAGAATATGAGACAGTCAGTGGCCACAACTGTGCCATTGCTACTGTGAGTTTGATAAAGTACAGTAGTACAACAGTCGACAGTCACAGGCGTATGGATCATATTCCAAATATCAGTATTGCACAACACTATGCAGCACAACTGCTAATCACACAGTACAAATGTCACATATGCATAATCTACCAATACAGATAACAGTAGTCTACAGATAGGTCATGTTACCTGCATGCTCCATGTCAACACGCTGGGTGGCTCCGGCCTCCATGATGACACATGTCAGTTGCTGTTCCTGTGGTTGGCCAGAGGCCACCACACTTAGGAGCAGCTGCTACACTCTGGTGAGGGGGGGGGATGAATGGCCACCGCACCACCTGTGGCAAGCTGTTGTCGATGGATATCAGATGCACACCGCCAGACATGTCTAATTAAATCACTGCAGTGATGGCGTACCTGCTCATATGTCCAGTTATGCATGCCTATGTCATTTACCCGACGAACGAGATCTTGCCACAGTGCAGTCCGCTCATGCTGGTCCTGGCTGGTTCTAGAGAACAGCAGGGTGTAGTGCTGCACCAGGCTGTTGTGTATTTCTGCCTCCTCTGCAGCTGTATAAGATGGGTTCCTTTGGTGGGACATATCCCTGAAAGACAATTAAACAAGATATGTGTGCAAGTCAAGTGGCACACTTATCCTAAAGTACAGATATCAATTGCCTGCCATATTTCGCATCCAATTGGTTGTCAGAGGATAGACATGTTCAATACCACATATTAGTGCTCAGGCCACAACTGGCTGACAGTGCCTGCCACGCTCTATATATCAAACCATGTTCTGCACAGCAGCAAAGAGAAGCCAGTATGTAAGACTATACACCAGTACATGGCACACTGTATGTGACACAATGTACCACCTAGCCACAGGAGGTATATATCAAGCTAATGCATGAAGAAAGATGTCATCCATTGCAATGAATGTAAAGTACAATTACAGTATTACTAGTATACCACAGTAGTCTTTGATGCCAAACCCCTGCCTAATATATGTGCACAGTTGTTGATATAGGTGTCATACTGCTGTACTAGAATATACATGTTGCTAGATACACACGCATACCCTGTAACACAGATATGATTGAGGGCATGGTACAGGCATAATTACACACACATCAGACATACATGCAACACACAAATGTATGGCAACCCAGATGAGCTTTACCTGTGTACCATACAGTACTGTGTGTCACTACTTACAAAACCTTATGCCTGAGGTATGTAATCTGTGAGGACTACAGGGAACACACAAAACAGTGTTTCCAAGCAATGTGAACATACACCATACTGTACTGTTTAGGCCTACAACTTCAGGTAGTACTACAGTTCATATGGGAGTTGGATTCACCAGCAGTATCACTCACTAAGCATACATGTATTGCTTTAGCCTACAATGGGACACCACAGTCGACAACAAGGGACTATGTCACACCATATGCCATACTACTTTTTCTGCCTAGCAATAGCATACACATCTTTTGCTGGGATCACAGCTAGGACACAAACTACCATTACAGAAACAATTTCACACTAAGCTCTCACACCTTTACAGACCTTGAACACATTCACCAACACATTCACCATCACACTCAGTCAACCTCACATAGCAATTATTGCACTAAGTACATGTGTGTGTGCATTGTGTCATGGGTAGGTAATACGCTATTGGCCCTAGGGCCTACAGCAGCCTGGCCATATGCTACCCTGGCCTTTGACACACATGTAATTTAATTTCACTTGCCCCTGTCAACCAGAGCCACAGAGGTGATTCCTGGGGTGTATTTCCTATCTCACAAACAATCATCAGGAGTATTTATGACAACTGCTAATGAGGAGCTTTGTTTGCTATTGATAGATGGTTTGTTCCAGAGTATGACATGTCTCTGAGATAGGAATCTATCCCTCCAGCATGTGCTGTTTAGTGAGCTGACAAGGTTTAGGGCCCTAGAGCGTGTATCTGGGAGGGATTGTAATATGTTTATGTGGAGTACGTCCAACAACTATGGGTGTGACATAGCTCTGTATGTTAGGCAGAGGTCACCTCTGGGTAGGCGGTATGCAACACAGTGTAGCTGTGGTTTTGTGAGTCGGTCTGCATAGGGCATCTGTTTGAGGCCGGTATTACTCTTTGTGAGGTATGTCTGTGGCCTTTGCAGTTGCTGTAGTTGGCATTGTACCCTCTAATGGGTTTTAAGTGTGATGAGTAGAGGGAACACTGACCTATATTTCCCTAGATGACAAACCTTTTTGTGATGACATGTACCACGTAGACAGAGTACATGACTAGTGTGGCACTGTGATTATCAAAGGGATGGCTACTGTCCACCTGTGTCCCATGTTCCCTTATCACACCTATATACATACATACACACATACATATAAACATCCATTGCTGTACATATAGATGTACATATAGGCACATATACAGTCCACTATTCATGGTGAGAATATCAATTATGCGACAGTTGTGAGATATACAGTTATGTAATAATATTGCACAGTGTTGTGCAGACTGCACTGAAGGTGTCCTCAGCCCATGTAGCTTTAGCAGGCCTCACTGGCTACAACACTGCAAAACTGACAGAGCATACCCACAGTGTTTAACCACCACATGTCATATACCAGCACTGCATGCTGTTTTTTTGCCACACACTACAACCTACATAGAAATATGCACATAACAACCTTCAACAACGTATAGATATACACCCTTCACAAACAGTTGCAGTACGTCCCTTGCCCTATGCACATGTACAGATACATATAGATACGTACTGCTGCAACATATGGATGATTCACAGTATGTAGAGTACTCGTCATACACATCTACTACATGCCAGCAAATACATATGTGTTACATACCTTTCCTTTGTATTGCTCTGTTCCGTCTGTAAAGGAAATAATTTTTTTTTTTTTATTTTTTTTTATTTTTTTTCTCGGTCTGTTGCTGTTGCTTTTTGTTTTTCTGTGTCTCTCTTTCTGTCTGTCTTTGTCTGTGTCTGTGTCTGTGACGCTGCCTCTGTCTCTGTCTCTGTCTCTGTCTCTGTCTCTGTCTCTCTCTCTCTCTTGCTGCAATGAGATTATTGCATGTGTGGACAGCAAGTACAGCCTGCTTTTCTAGGTATCTGCACATGTGCATGTGATGGCCTCTGCACCAATTGGTGTCCACCATTTACTAATTGCATGCAGCCTGCTGTGTGGTAATTGCAGTACTCACTGTCATAGTAGCCCACTGCTATAAAATGCTAGGTTAGGTAGGCATAGCCCTTTCAGCTTTCCAAAGTGGGGCCCATGCTTGTTTGCTGTGGACACAGTTGTGTCAGTCATAAGGTTAGTATACTTCTTATATCTGAAGCTATGGTTGTAGCCAGTGATTTGCATGTTGTACTCAAACCTGAATGTTGCTGCTTCTAGTACACACTTGTCAGTGTAGAATTTTACTCACCCCTCCAAATGCTATACACAAGATACATGGGTGTATGTACTTTCTTTTCTAATTAGACAATCAACTGCCATACAAAAGTAGTTATTGCAATGTATTCCTCTGGCACATGAACTGTTTGTGAACTACTATACTGTGAATATTAATTACCTCACTTCTGAACAGTTTGTTGTTTATTTGTGTTGACATTAGCACAGGCTGCTCAAGACAACTGGACACATTTCAGTACTGAGTATGCCTACCTACATCCTTGGTAGAGCCTGAATACACAGGTATATTGTTCTTTTGGGTAGGGGTGCAGAAGTACAGAGAACATTATATATTATTGTGTGATGTTTATCTTGCTGAACATACAGGGTTGCTGTATACCTGTTAGTCTAACAAGGCAAGTAGTCTGTCTGCGTAGCTCCCACTTGTGGACATATCCAGATGGTAGCCAGAGGTTAGCCTATTATTCTTTGTCTGTGCACAACACCGGTCTTTTCTGCACTGGAACAATGGCATTGTCACAGTTGGTTGCTACCAGTACATGGCTGCATCCTTTGATATTTCTGTGTTGTACTCCTACATAAGGGTATGCGTGTGGGACTCGTTCCAAAGCTATTTGCAGAGTGTGTAACAGCAGAAAAGCTGAAATGCCTGTGTGTTTCTGCCTCTGCCAGGCCTCTGATACACTCAGGTATATATTTGAACAGCCTCAGGGAATGGTACATATAAGTGAGGTACACCTGTAATATATCACAGACATTAAGTTGAGACTGTGAGAGAATCAGAGCATATGTATTAATACACCTTTTCTGATGTGCATGCATTGTGTACTCTTACTTATTGACATTATTCATTAAGTGTAATTCCCCACTTTTCGGCCTAACGTCAGTACTTTTCAGAGGGATTCTGAGGGACACAGCTAACATTTGTTTACGAATCAGGGACATCCCTGAAAAGCAGTCACAGTTGGGAAGTATGGTCTTTGCCCTATTCAAATATGCCAGTGTTTATCCAGCTCTGATACTGTGTGGGGTTTGTAAAGTGCTACTGTAACATTATTTCCTGCTAGAATGGCTGGTTCTCTTTTCACAGTCATGTCATGCAATTCCACAGCAACTGCTGGTAAAGATCCACAGAACAAGATTTGTGTTATGGCATTCCTATTTTCCCTTTACATTCACTCATTGTAATGCATGATATATTTATTACAGCACCAACTTGTTGTATATCTACTGTGGCTTAGTGGCACTTCATACAGTGTAGTGTGTTCAAGGTCTGGGGTTTGAGACTGGGCTGCTCAGCAGAACAAGGGCCCTGCCATGCAGAGTGACTAAGGCACTTTTAAGCAGTTGTAAGCAGGTTTTTGCGATGCTTAGCTATGTGCACACTTGCTCAAACCCACTAACTGCTGCTTAAAAGTGCTTACTCCTGCTAACCCCCGCACTAATTTCTTTGAAAGAAAAGAAAATGGGGAGATAGGAAAGTGGTGAAAAAGGGGGAACAAAGAGACAGTAGGGAAAGCAACTTGGGATGTGCAGGATGGGTGTAGGGAAGGTCCATAGCTGCCCATTTCTTTACCAGCAACAACTGTGCATATGTTAGGAATTTAGAGTGAGATTTGAAACCTTCCACCCCTGAGAGAGGGATGAGGACAACAAAGTATGTTGTACTGCCAATTTTAATTATCAGTTTACATGTCCAGCGGACATGTGTGCAAAATGGGCAGCTATGTATGGGGCTTAATTTTTTTGTGGGTACAGATTGCCCCTTTTTTTTTTAGGTGAGAGTGGAATGTGAGATAGAGGAAGTAGGTATATTTGGGGAGGTAGGTTGGGGAGGTAAACAGACAAGACAAATAAGATGCATACAGGGGCGGAATATGACACATGGGGTGGGTGAACACAATTGACGGGGACGGATGTTTGGAAATTGTAAGCCCATGAGCCCATAGATGGTAACAGTACATGTGTGTGTACATTGTGTCATGGGTAGGTAATACGCTATTGGCCCTAGGGCCTACAGCAGCCTGGCCATATGCTACCCTGGCCTTTGACACACATGTAATTTAATTTCACTTGCCCCTGTCAACCAGAGCCACAGAGGTGATTCCTGGGGTGTATTTCCTATCTCCCAAACAATCATCAGGAGTATTTATGACAACTGCTAATGAGGAGCTTTGTTTGCTATTGATAGGTGGTTTGTTCCAGAGTATGACATGTCTCTGAGATAGGAATCTATCCCTCCAGCATGTGCTGTTTAGTGAGCTGACAAGGTTTAGGGCCCTAGAGCGTGTATCTGGGAGGGATTGTAATATGTTTATGTGGAGTATGTCCAACAGCTATGGGTGTGACATAGCTCTGTATGTTAGGCAGAGGTCACCTCTGGGTAGGCGGTATGCAACACAGTGTAGCTGTGGTTTTGTGAGTTGGTCTGCATAGGGCATCTGTTTGAAGCCGGTATTACTCTTTGTGAGGTATGTCTGTGGCCTTTGCAGTTGCTGTAGTTGGCATTGTACCCTCTAATGGGTTTTAAGTGTGATGAGTAGAGGGGAACACTGACCTATATTTCCCTAGATGACAAACATTTTGTGATGACATGTACCACGTAGACAGAGTACATGACTAGTGTGGCACTGTGATTATCAAAGGGATGGCTACTGTCCACCTGTGTCCCATGTTCCCTTATCACACCTATATACATACATACACATACATATAAACATCCATTGCTGTACATATAGATGTACATATAGGCACATATACAGTCCACTATTCATGGTGAGAATATCAATTATCGACAGTTGTGAGATATACAGTTATGTAATAATATTGCACAGTGTTGTGCAGACTGCATTGAAGGTGTCCTCAGCCCATGTAGCTTTAGCAGGCCTCACTGGCTACAACACTGCAAAACTGACAGAGCATACCCACAGTGTCTAACCACCACATGTCATATACCAGCACTGCATGCTGTTTTTGCCACACACTACAACCTACATAGAAATATGCACATAACAACCTTCAACAACGTATAGATATACACCCTTCACAAACAGTTGCAGTATCCCTTGCCCTATGCACATGTACAGATACATATAGATACATACTGCTGCAACATATGGATGATTCACAGTATGTAGAGTACTCGTCATACACATCTACTACATGCCAGCAAATACATATGTGTTACATACCTTTCCTTTGTATTGCTCTGTTCCGTCTGTTTGTAAAGGAAATAATTTATTTTTTTTTATTTTTTTTTATTTTTTATTTTTTTTCTCTGTCTGTTGCTGTTGCTCTTTGTTTTTCTGTGTCTCTCTTTTCTGTCTGTCTTTGTCTGTGTCTGTGTCTGTGACGCTGCCTCTGTCTCTGTCTCTGTCTCTGTCTCTCTCTCTCTCTCTCTGTCTCTCTCTCTCTGTCTCTCTCTCTCTCTCTCTCTTGCTGCAATGAGATTATTGCATGTGTGGACAGCAAGTACAGCCTGCTTTTCTAGGTATCTGCACATGTGCATGTGATGGCCTCTGCACCAATTGGTGTCCACCATTTACTAATTGCATGCAGCCTGCTGTGTGGTAATTGCAGTACTCACTGTCATAGTAGCCCACTGCTATAAAATGCTAGGTTAGGTAGGCATAGCCCTTTCAGCTTTCCAAAGTGGGGCCCATGCTTGTTTGCTGTGGACACAGTTGTGTCAGTCATAAGGTTAGTATACTTCTTATATCTGAAGCTAGGGTTGTAGCCAGTGATTTGCATGTTGTACTCAAACCTGAATGTTGCTGCTTCTAGTACACACTTGTCAGTGTAGAATTTTACTCACCCCTCCAAATGCTATACACAAGATACATGGGAGTATGTACTTTCTTTTCTAATTAGACAATCAACTGCCATACAAAAGTAGTTATTGCAATGTATTCCTCTGGCACATGAACTGTTTGTGAACTACTATACTGTGAATATTAATTACCTCACTTCTGAACAGTTTGTTGTTTATTTGTGTTGACATTAGCACAGGCTGCTCAAGACAACTGGACACATTTCAGTACTGAGTATGCCTACCTACATCCTTGGTAGAGCCTGAATACACAGGTATATTGTTCTTTTGGGTAGGGGTGCAGAAGTACAGAGAATATTATATATTATTGTGTGATGTTTATCTTGCTGAACATACAGGGTTGCTGTATACCTGTTAGTCTAACAAGGCAAGTAGTCTGTCTGCGTAGCTCCTACTTGTGGACATATCCAGATGGTAGCCAGAGGTTAGCCTATTATTTTTTGTCTGTGCACAACACCGGTCTTTTCTGCACTGGAACAATGGCATTGTCACAGTTGGTTGCTACCAGTACATGGCTGCATCCTTTGATATTTCTGTGTTGTACTCCTACATAAGGGTATGCTTGTGGGACTCATTCCAAAGCTATTTGCAGAGTGTGTAACAGCAGAAAAGCTGAAATGCCTGTGTGTTTCTGCCTCTGCCAGGCCTCTGATACACTCAGGTATATATTTGAACAGCCTCAGGGAATGGTACATATAAGTGAGGTACACCTGTAATATATCACAGACATTAAGTTGAGACTGTGAGAGAATCAGAGCATATGTATTAATACACCTTTTCTGATGTGCATGCATTGTGTACTCTTACTTATTGACATTATTCATTAAGTGTAATTCCCCACTTTTCGGCCTAACGTCAGTACTTTTCAGAGGGATTCTGAGGACAGAGCTAACATTTGTTTACGAATCAGGGACATCCCTGAAAAGCAGTCACAGTTGGGAAGTATGGTCTTTGCCCTATTCAAATATGCCAGTGTTTATCCAGCTCTGATACTGTGTGGGGTTTGTAAAGTGCTACTGTAACATTATTTCCTGCTAGAATGGCTGGTTCTCTTTTCACAGTCATGTCATGCAATTCCACAGCAACTGCTGGTAAAGATCCACAGAACAAGATTTGTGTTATGGCATTCCTATTTTCCCTTTACATTCACTCATTGTAATGCATGATATATTTATTACAGCACCAACTTGTTGTATATCTACTGTGGCTTAGTGGCACTTCATACAGTGTAGTGTGTTCAAGGTCTGGGGTTTGAGACTGGGCTGCTCAGCAGAACAAGGGCCCTGCCATGCAGAGTGACTAAGGCACTTTTAAGCAGTTGTAAGCAGGTTTTTGCGATGCTTAGCTATGTGCACACTTGCTCAAACCCACTAACTGCTGCTTAAAAGTGCTTACTCTGCTAACCCCGCACTAATTTCTTTGAAAGAAAAGAAAATGGGGAGATAGGAAAGTGGTGAAAAAGGGGGAACAAAGAGACAGTAGGGAAAGCAACTTGGGATGTGCAGGATGGGTGTAGGGAAGGTCCATAGCTGCCCATTTCTTTACCAGCAACAACTGTGCATATGTTAGGAATTTAGAGTGAGATTTGAAACCTTCCACCCCTGAGAGAGGGATGAGGACAACAAAGTATGTTGTACTGCCAATTTTAATTATCAGTTTACATGTCCAGCGGACATGTGTGCAAATAGGCAGCTATGTATGGGGCTTAATTTTTGTGGGTACAGATTGCCCTTTTTTTTTAGGTGAGAGTGGAATGTGAGATAGAGGAAGTAGGTATATTTGGGGAGGTAGGTTGGGGAGGTAAACAGACAAGACAAATAAGATGCATACAGGGGCGGAATATGACACATGGGGTGGGTGAACACAATTGACGGGGACGGATGTTTGGAAATTGTAAGCCCATGAGCCCATAGATGGTAACAGTACATGTGTGTGTACATTGTGTCATGGGTAGGTAATACGCTATTGGCCCTAGGGCCTACAGCAGCCTGGCCATATGCTACCCTGGCCTTTGACACACATGTAATTTAATTTCACTTGCCCCTGTCAACCAGAGCCACAGAGGTGATTCCTGGGGTGTATTTCCTATCTCCCAAACAATCATCAGGAGTATTTATGACAACTGCTAATGAGGAGCTTTGTTTGCTATTGATAGGTGGTTTGTTCCAGAGTATGACATGTCTCTGAGATAGGAATCTATCCCTCCAGCATGTGCTGTTTAGTGAGCTGACAAGGTTTAGGGCCCTAGAGCGTGTATCTGGGAGGGATTGTAATATGTTTATGTGGAGTATGTCCAACAGCTATGGGTGTGACATAGCTCTGTATGTTAGGGAGAGGTCACCTCTGGTAGGCGGTATGCAACACAGTCTAGCTGTGGTTTTGTGAGTTGGTCTGCATAGGGCATCTGTTTGAAGCCGGTATTACTCTTTGTGAGGTATGTCTGTGGCCTTTGCAGTTGCTGTAGTTGGCATTGTACCCTCTAATGGGTTTTAAGTGTGATGAGTAGAGGGGAACACTGACCTATATTTCCCTAGATGACAAACATTTTGTGATGACATGTACCACGTAGACAGAGTACATGACTAGTGTGGCACTGTGATTATCAAAGGGATGGCTACTGTCCACCTGTGTCCCATGTTCCCTTATCACACCTATATACATACATACACACATACATATAAACATCCATTGCTGTACATATAGATGTACATATAGGCACATATACAGTCCACTATTCATGGTGAGAATATCAATTATGCGACAGTTGTGAGATATACAGTTATGTAATAATATTGCACAGTGTTGTGCAGACTGCATTGAAGGTGTCCTCAGCCCATGTAGCTTTAGCAGGCCTCACTGGCTACAACACTGCAAAACTGACAGAGCATACCCACAGTGTTTAACCACCACATGTCATATACCAGCACTGCATGCTGTTTTTTTGCCACACACTACAACCTACATAGAAATATGCACATAACAACCTTCAACAACGTATAGATATACACCCTTCACAAACAGTTGCAGTACGTCCCTTGCCCTATGCACATGTACAGATACATATAGATACATACTGCTGCAACATATGGATGATTCACAGTATGTAGAGTACTCGTCATACACATCTACTACATGCCAGCAAATACATATGTGTTACATACCTTTCCTTTGTATTGCTCTGTTCCGTCTGTTTGTAAAGGAAATAATTTATTTTTTTTTATTTTTTTTTATTTTTTATTTTTTTTCTCTGTCTGTTGCTGTTGCTCTTTGTTTTTCTGTGTCTCTCTTTTCTGTCTCTTTGTCTTTGTCTGTGTCTGTGTCTGTGACGCTGCCTCTGTCTCTGTCTCTGTCTCTCTCTCTCTCTCTCTCTCTCTCTCTCTCTCTCTCTCTCTCTCTCTCTCTCTTGCTGCAATGAGATTATTGCACATGTGGACAGCAAGTACAGCCTGCTTTTCTAGGTATCTGCACATGTGCATGTGATGGCCTCTGCACCAATTGGTGTCCACCATTTACTAATTGCATGCAGCCTGCTGTGTGGTAATTGCAGTACTCACTGTCATAGTAGCCCACTGCTATAAAATGCTAGGTTAGGTAGGCATAGCCCTTTCAGCTTTCCAAAGTGGGGCCCATGCTTGTTTGCTGTGGACACAGTTGTGTCAGTCATAAGGTTAGTATACTTCTTATATCTGAAGCTAGGGTTGTAGCCAGTGATTTGCATGTTGTACTCAAACCTGAATGTTGCTGCTTCTAGTACACACTTGTCAGTGTAGAATTTTACCCACCCCTCCAAATGCTATACACAAGATACATGGGAGTATGTACTTTCTTTTCTAATTAGACAATCAACTGCCATACAAAGTAGTTATTGCAATGTATTCCTCTGGCACATGAACTGTTTGTGAACTACTATACTGTGAATATTAATTACCTCACTTCTGAACAGTTTGTTGTTTATTTGTGTTGACATTAGCACAGGCTGCTCAAGACAACTGGACACATTTCAGTACTGAGTATGCCTACCTACATCCTTGGTAGAGCCTGAATACACAGGTATATTGTTCTTTTGGGTAGGGGTGCAGAAGTACAGAGAATATTATATATTATTGTGTGATGTTTATCTTGCTGAACATACAGGGTTGCTGTATACCTGTTAGTCTAACAAGGCAAGTAGTCTGTCTGCGTAGCTCCTACTTGTGGACATATCCAGATGGTAGCCAGAGGTTAGCCTATTATTCTTTGTCTGTGCACAACACCAGTCTTTTCTGCACTGGAACAATGGCATTGTCACAGTTGGTTGCTACCAGTACATGGCTGCATCCTTTGATATTTCTGTGTTGTACTCCTACATAAGGGTATGCTTGTGGGACTCATTCCAAAGCTATTTGCAGAGTGTGTAACAGCAGAAAAGCTGAAATGCCTGTGTGTTTCTGCCTCTGCCAGGCCTCTGATACACTCAGGTATATATTTGAACAGCCTCAGGGAATGGTACATATAAGTGAGGTACACCTGTAATATATCACAGACATTAAGTTGAGACTGTGAGAGAATCAGAGCATATGTATTAATACACCTTTTCTGATGTGCATGCAGTGTGTACTCTTACTTATTGACATTATTCATTAAGTGTAATTCCCCACTTTTCGGCCTAACGTCAGTACTTTTCAGAGGGATTCTGAGGGACACAGCTAACATTTGTTTACGAATCAGGGACATCCCTGAAAAGCAGTCACAGTTGGGAAGTATGGTCTTTGCCCTATTCAAATATGCCAGTGTTTATCCAGCTCTGATACTGTGTGGGGTTTGTAAAGTGCTACTGTAACATTATTTCCTGCTAGAATGGCTGGTTCTCTTTTCACAGTCATGTCATGCAATTCCACAGCAACTGCTGGTAAAGATCCACAGAACAAGATTTGTGTTATGGCATTCCTATTGTCCCTTTACATTCACTCATTGTAATGCATGATATATTTATTACAGCACCAACTTGTTTTTATATCTACTGTGGCTTAGTGGCACTTCATGCAGTGTAGTGTGTTCAAGGTCTGGGGTTTGAGACTGGCCTGCTCAGCTGAACAAGGGCCCTACCACGCAGAGTGACTAAGGCACTTTTAAGCAGTTGTAAGCAGGTTTTTGTGATGCTTAGCTATGTGCACACTTACTCAAACCCACTAACTACTGCTTAAAAGTGCTTACTCCCGCTAACCCCCGCACTAATTTCTTTGAAAGAAAAGAAAATGGGGAGATAGGAAAGTGGTGAAAAGGGGGCACAAAGAGGGAAAGACA
Organism: Protopterus annectens; assembly: GCF_019279795.1. NCBI lineage: Eukaryota > Metazoa > Chordata > Ceratodontiformes > Protopteridae > Protopterus > Protopterus annectens. The sequence goes on from NC_056728.1 coordinate 488,092,703, forward strand.
GTAGGGAAACAAGCTGGGATGTGCAGGATGGGTGTAGGGAAGGTCCATAGCTGCCCATTTCTTTACCAGCAACAACTTTGCATATGTTAGGAATTTAGAGTGAGATTTGAAACCTTCCACTCCTGGGAGAGGGGTGAGGACAACAAAGTATGTTGTACTGCCAATTTTAATTATCAGTTTGCTTGTCCAGCGGACATGTGTGCAAAATGGGCAGCTATGTACGGGGCTTAATTTTTTTGTGGGTACAGATTGCCCTTTTTTTTTTTCAGGTGAGAGCGGAATGTGAGATAGAGGAAGTAGGTATATTTGGGAGGTAGGTTGGGGAGGTAAACAGACAAGACAAACAAGACGCATACAGGGGCGGAATATGACACATGGGGTGGGTGAACACAATTGACGGGGACGGATGTTTGGAAATTGTAAGCCCATGAGCCCATAGATGGTAACAGTGGAACTGAGATCCCCACCCATGGGCAGTCACCACTGCACCTTCACAGCCTGAGGGTGGCTGTGCTGGGGGCTACATAGGAGGGGCAGGCTCACCCATGAGTCATGCCACTCTTGCCTCAAGCTGGCATAGGGGATCAGCGACTGAATGCTGGATCTCCCTACGCACCACAGCCCGGACCCTTTGGAGAGTGACAGGTGGCCCTTCTCCGCCCACGCTTGCATGGAGGGGATGAGCCCCATCCCCTGCAGTGCTTCCACCTGAAGGTGGCACAGGACCAACGGAGGAGGGGAGCCCGGGCTGGGCACCGGACCTTCTGGTGCCAGGTGCAATTGCCAGCTGAGGAGGGACAGGTGGGTCCGCTGGGACTGGCCTTCCCATACGTTCTGTGTTTAGGTGTGTTTAATTACAACATAGACAACAGCATTCCAAATTAGTTGTAACAGCATGCAGTAATATTCCCATTAACCCAACACACCAGGGTTCCAACAGTTGAACAGCAAGTATAACACATGCATATATTGAACGACAGTTTTGGGCGGCGCAGTGGTGCAGCGGTTAATGCTGTTGCCTCACAGCAAGAGGTTCTCTGGTTCGATTCTCGGCTGGGGTGCCTTCTGTGTGGAGTTTGCATGTTCTCCCTGCGTTCGTGTGGGTTTCCTCCGGGTACTCCGGTTTCCTCCCACATTCTAAAGACATGCTTCTGGAGCATTTCTCCCCGGGCCTCCGCTGAAAACAGGATCTGTGGAACCTAGTCGGACTTTCCCGGTCAACAAATGTTAAATAAAAACAAAAAAAAAACATTCCAACAGCATGCAGGGATGATTAGTGGCAAAAGGCCACCAAGATTGTGGTATTTGAACAGGGCACATGCATCAAAGTGAATGCAGATATTTATAGAATAATATGACATATGTCCCAACAAATGTTTTGAGATTAGACATACCCATTGAGGTGTGGAATTGCATTGTTTATGCACATACAGTAGTGTGTAAAAAGATACCTCCATTAACATCTTATAAGTACTTTTAGTCTACACTACATTCCTCTTGACTGCAGGTGTATATCCCCTACATGTATTATTACACTAGGCAACATGCATTAGGTTGTGTAATGGGTTTGGCTAGTTCATTATATACCTGACCTATATCTGATATACTAACTGTCCAAGATGCAGATGTTACTGCTACATAGTTATATATTTTATTTATATTTATATATCTACATATCTGGATGTGTTCACGTGCCATGTTCAGTTATATTTCTACAGAAACCTACATTTCATGTAGCACACTCACATTTCTGGGGAACACATTAACAAGCTACTCATGTGCTAGATTTACCTATGCATGCCAGCCATTAACCAACTGTTGAGGACTGTATATATGCTTCACAGCTACTGGCACTTCCTTCATCCACTTTATATGGGACTGCCCAACTGTGGGTTGGCAGCACTTAATACAACAGTACTATTTATATAATGCAAGGGTACAACAACATTTCAAAGTAAGTGACACAGGCACACTCCAAGTATTATACCTTTATTAATTACATTACACACTTTTCTACAGGCTCTCTCATTTATTTGATATTAAAGTGCATACAGAAGACTTATTCAAGATGTATTATACCTGTATTAATAGGTTACAACACTCTTTTTCAGGCTCACTCACTTATTTTATATAACAGTACATGCTGAGATACTATTCTGGACTTATTTTACCTTTATTAATGGGTTACTACACTCTTTTTCTGACTCTCTGACTTATTTTATATAACAGTACATGCAGATAAATTATTCAGGTCATTTTATGGCTTTATTATTGGGCTACAACACTTTTATTCAGGCTCTCTCACCTATTTTATATAACAATACATGCAGAATAATTACTAACCTGCCTGGTGGTGCAGCCTTAGCAGCCTATCTGCATAGGCTTGCTGATTTGCAGCATGGACACCTGCAGCTGTGAAGTAAATGAAGGGATATTGAGACATAACTATCCATTATATAGACTAGATTAGCATGTCTTACATACTTCATTCCATGGCTACCTACTCAGTAGTGGTGCATCTTGCATCCCATGGGCCTCCTGTAGCCATCGGTTCAGTAGGTCCTGCTTCCGCCTCTTCAGGTCTGCATGGTGGTGATGGACCTGCTCACCAGTCCGAGGGATGCCTGTGGCACTGGTGAAATCATGAGCTAACCGGTTCCAAGCCTCTGCTTTGTACTCCATCCCTTGGAACTGGCCCTGACTCATGACGGTGGACAAGAAGCCAAACCATGTATTTTGACTCCTCGATGCCCCAGCATTGCGCTCGAAAGTGTGTACCCTCTCCAGCACCAGCCATTCTGACTGCAGATGGGAGCTACAATCAGTTATGGTGAGTATTCCCAGCTATGGAGCTTAAATATGCCGCATTTCCCACACTTTTTTGTGATTGGCCATTTTTGAAAATTCTCAGCTGACTGCAGACATGTTTAGCAATGGTTAATCTTCCATTTATAAGTATATGTATGTTAACAGTGCATGTCTATCCTAAGCTGTCATGGCTTAGTGGTTCAGTACTTTGATTATGGTGCACAGTGTCCCGAGTTTGAACCTTTTATTTTACTACTGTCCAGACAGGCTAGGGGATGTGTCTGTGTTTAGGCCACTTTGCACTATGTTGCTCCACGTTGCCCGACGGTGCGCTGGTTAGCACAGCGAGCAGCTCTGCGCAAACTTATTGTGCTAGGTAAAGCACTGCTTAGCTATAAGCAATAACATTGCGCTAGGTAAAACCCTGCTTATCTATGGGCAATTATATTGCGTTAGGTAAAACTCTGCTTAGCTATGGGCAATTTTATTGCGCTGGGTAAAACGCTGCTTAGCCATGGGCAATTATATTGTGCTAGGTAAAACGCTGCTTAGCTATGGGCAATTATATGTCAATATCCTCAATGCTGCTCACCTTCTTATATTTATATATACATTTTGTTCACTAATACATAGGCCATTTCAATGCTTTTTACTAAAATTTCATTCATATATGTCAGGAATTATTTTATATACTAATTTAAAACATAAAATAGACAGAGGAGTGGTGGGACTAGAACCTGGAATGTTTCCTCTTTGTGTGAATGCTCTACCACTACGCTATTGCTATTTGGCTTGCTTTGCATAAACATTTCTTATTATGCTCTTCGATGTCGAAATTGCTAACTGCAGCTAAGCAATGGGCACACCCGCGCACCCACGTGCAAATACGGGCAGCTATATCTGGAATTATAAAAAAAAAAATTAGTTTACATTTTACATTTACAAAGGGGTTTAGTATGTGGGATGTGTACTGTTTGCTAATTGTACATTTCAGCGGACTCGCTCATTGCATTTGTCTTTTTCACTTTATATGGTTGCAGGGGCGTGGATATTTGGACTGATCGGCAGTCCGACATGCCCCCTGCAGTCTTACACGCTCCGTGTAAGCCTTCCAGTTGAGTCAGCGCCCTCATGCATATGCATGACGCGCTGACATCATAGGCTTAAACTGCAGTCTCCAAGTAAGACTTGGTTAGTCTTACTCGGAGGATTACTGAATCCCGGCCATAATGGGCACAGCACAATAGTTTTGTTATAATTATTATGACTCATCACATATTATAACTGTGTGTTTAAGACAGTATGTCTTGTGAAGTATGTATGTAACATACCCCAACATGTATTTCTCATGCAACTCCATGCATGATTTTGAAATGCATTTACAACCACAAATACTGCCTCTTACATAGAAATATAGCACCATGACTACTTAAAGTCACACACATACAGGCATTTCTTAAGTACATCTCTCTTCATTTATAAGTTATTATATCAAAAATTAACACTTGAAAAAGATGTTCTCATGTGGCACAGACAGTTAATAAGCAATGGTTAACATTTCATCCTTCTTTTTTTAATGGGGTCCATTTCAAGGTGGTATAATTCAGTTTTACTGGTGTTTACTTCCCAACAGCACAATATTTCTCAAATCATACCATTTTACCTCCAACCAGCAATGATTATAACAAACACCATAAAGCATTTCCATGTTTAACATTGGAACATGTATCAATGGGGTGAGCATCACACATGGACAAATGTCACTGCCATATATCACATTCTCATTGTGTTTTTTTTTTATGTAATCATTGTCAACGTGCCTGCCAAGTCAATTTTATGCTTTCAGTAGTGCAAATGTAGCTGTCAAGGCTGTGCATCCTTGTGCATAGGCTGGTACACATGAGATACGAATTGAGCACCAATTCAGACACACAGTTCTAGCTGTACCTCTGTAGACATGGCTGGTGAATGTGAGGATGATGCTCCATTTACAGCAAAGGTGGAATATTGAGGAGTCCAGGATTTTTATGGCACTCCTCATCAAGTGCTATGGCCATAGGCTCCTGCAGGGGACTAAACCTGGTCTCAGTATAAGGCTATGGCTTGGAATAGCTTGACCAAGGCTGTCTCCAGCGCAACTGGCATTCCACATACTGGGGGCCAATGTCATCACCATTATAGTGACATGAAGAGGTGCAAGCAGAACCTCCGGAGCCAATGGGAGGGTGAATTTAAGACTGCTGATACTTTTCAGTTGTGTAAGTATAGTAACCCATCAGCAGCCAATGGTATAGCATGGATTAGCCGGCCAATAAATGCATTCATTATTCTTTCATACCTTGTTTTTTTACTTTTCTTTACAGCTGCAGAAGATATTGCCCTGAAACATGAGGCACATCAGGAGAAACTGACTCATCTTAGGGTGGTACATGGTAAGTATACATCAGGTATAAATTCAGGATAATACTTTTCAGGTCATCAATCCATATTAGCTTAAGCAGGCATACATTTTTTAAAATCTTTACTGCAATATTAAATTCCATTAACACTTCAGTTTTAGTAACTAGAATTATTAACATGGAAAGCATATATCCAATATGCCATAGTCAAATAAATGTTTCTATTTCATATATAATAGCACTGAGATTTATTTATTTTATGATACATTAATGCCTTCATATCACATCATGATGTGACAAAGGTGAACATATTTATGTGTCATATTTGTTTATGTACTGAAATAAAAATGTGACATGCCACTTAACCTTATTCTCTCTGTTTTGTCGCCCTCATCCCTACCTTTTTTCATATATATATATATATATATATATATATATATATATATATATATATATATATATATAGGTCCGTTATCAGATTATCGAAGTTTCAAAACTTTGAAAGTTATATGGTCAGGACCACATGATTGAAGTTTTGAAACTTAGAACGTTTTGAATGAAGATCACGGTACACCATGGAACAGGAAATTTACCCCTTTATGCAATGTAGTGCAATCTTTGAGTTGGTATATTTAATTAGCAGGGGGTGTGGGGGGTGCAGGGGGTGGCTTGCTCCCCTACAAAAATGTTAAAAAAGAATGTTTTTGGTTTTTATTTTTTTTTAATTTTCAAAGTTCCGAAACTTAATCATATGGTCTCGGCCATATGAATTTCAAAGTTGTGGAACTTCGATAATCTGACATAGATCCGTATATATATATATATATATATATATATATATATATATATATATATATAAAATTTTTGTTTTGGATAAATTACTACTGAAACCCAAATGATGATCAGGACAGGAAACTAGACTGACCACTGGGGGCTACAGTGGCACCACCACAGACAGCACAGACACGTAGCATTTCTGGGTCTCAGCCTGTCAGTGTTGCTTCTGCAACATCTGCATTGGCTCCAGCTGCTAGTGGAGTGATGCCTGCTGGGAGTAGTACTGTAGGGGCAACCTTGTTATCCATCAGGAGCTGACAGGGCTGAAGCAGGATGTAATCGAGAGGTGCCTCCTTACCAGAATCATCTGAGTTGAAAAGGTCCTGTGTCAGGTTCCACTTCCAGTAGTAACCCAGGTAACTGACACAGGAGACTGTGATGACAGTTCTGAGTGTAAGGACTAGTTTCTCACTGTGCTCAAGCTGGACTGGGACACCCCTCCAGTGTCCACTACCTATCCTAAATCCTGATGTTCCCCAACCTTTTAAGTCAATCCTGCTATGTAACATACCTTACTTACCTGACCTTCTTATCCCTATGTACCTTCCCCAAAAGTCCTCTTTCTAACAAATAAAAATGAGCACCTGTGCACAATAAATGTCACTTCATACATAGCAAACTACTTCAGTAATGTATTTTCTTTGGTCATTTGATTTGGTCAAACTACCTATACAATATTATTCTACTGTTGCCACCCAGCCCTGGTGTGGTGACTCTCCAAATTCATCAAATTATGAGCACCAATAATTTATGTTGTGAAGAAGTGGATAGCTATGGTGCTGTCTCACCACCATCCTGCACATTCCTCTAGTCTTTTCCCTGTGTCCTATTCTCTACTTGCCTCACGTTTTCACCACTGTCCTATCAACCCCTTTTTCACATATTTAATCTGGTCAAAAACTAGAATCACACATAACACACATGGTCAGAAATGGCCCATTAAATAGCCTTTATTTTTTGTTCTCAGTGTTTGCGCGGAGCTTGGCATCTTGCAGCAGTGTTGAATGAGGGTGAATGGCATTTCATGACCTATCATTGCCTACACTTGTCTGGTTATCATCACGTAAATATGCTTAAACCTGCTGCACTATAGCAATGCAGGGTAAAGGTACTACTTTGAAACAGATACTCTAATAGTTATTAAACTGCTGAATTTTTAGTGAAGTAAGTGCTCATATGTGGTGCATTGAGATAATTTACATGTCTGCAGACTGCTTTTTTTTTTGCATAGTGTCAAAGGTTTGATTCCAGACATATGTCAAAGTATTATTTCATGTTATTTTTTGTTACTATTATATGACTGCTATACTGATATTCATAATCTGTTTTCCCTTCAAGTGACTGCACACATTTGGTTGATAACTAATTCTTCCTTTTCTGTTTCTCTGTTGTTACTTTGCCCAACTGCATTTGCTATTATAATACTTAAGATCACAGTTTGTGTATCAGTCTGTTCGCCCTGTCATGTTTTTTTAAGTGCGTCTTCTGCTATTTCTATAGTTGTATTACCATAAGGGGTAGGGGCAAAGTCCCTCACATTGTTGGATACCTTTAAGAGTAGGCTTACATGGGGCTTATGCTTATTGCAGTACATGTTAAAGTGACTCCTCAACCAGACGTTCAGTCTAGCCAGTGTGACATGGTGGCAGATGTGGCTTGGTATCCAACATGTAATTGGAAGAAACCATGCTTTCATTAAATGGGAAGGAAGTAGCTGTAATATTTGCATGGACGTAAACAGTACTTTTCTTCACTTTCAACTGCCTAGAAAGCAGACACATCATTTGCCATTCCTGCACAGATGTCCTTTGCTTTTACTGGTAAAGAAAGGCTCCGTTACTTCGTTTTTTGTACAGCCCACCCCACATTTGTTTTTTCCCACTGACAATCCCCTAGCTCACAGTAATGAAGCTGTATGTCTTTTCACTGTAATTATACACTCATAACAAGCTCTTCAGGTTTGGGACGATGCTTCTCAGTTTTTGGCTTGGAATGATGATGATAACGATAATGACATCCTCTAGGGACTCCGAAACTGCAGGGAAACCGAGCAGGAATTGAAATTGAATTGAAAAATTGAAAGTCTTGGAATCAAACATTTAAGAAGTATCTCACTTCAGGTAGCAAACGTGAGAAGACCAGCTTACGATCAAAATTTCGAAGGCTCGAGTGTGAATGTCATCTGGACAAAAGGCACTTTTCAAAGCTTCACAATGCCGAACTGGACTAATATGAGTTTATAATAATGAACGTAAAGCTTGATTCTTTATTATAGGTTTGGCATTGTGAACTGAGATTGCAGTGCAGTGAGGATCAGGACACTTACCCCTTTCCTCACTGCAGTGCAATCTCACAGTTGTTATATATAATTTTCAGGGGGTGTGGGGGGTGCAGCCCCCCCATATGGGTGGTCAAGGCGTCTTGCCCCCCCCGCTAAAACATGAAAGGACATATGGACTTTCGAAACCAGAAGTCTGGTATGCCGAACGTCGAATGTCGTGTTTACAATGTTCGACATTTAGGCTGGATGTTGTTTTTATTTTCAGGATTTTAGTTCATTGTTTTCATGGCAAAAAATGTTGCCTTTGAGATTTTGTTAGTAAACCGAGAAGACCATGTGTGCCATGTCACATCATATCACAGGTGAGGAAGCCATCAAGGTAATTAATACTTTTGCTGTAACTGAGGATTGAAAATACAATTTAGTAGTACTGAAAACTAAATCTAAGGCATATTGTGAACTAAGGAAGATCCTACCCTATAACCACTATTTATTGTTTTACCAGAGACAAGGGGGCTTAAGAAGCTCTGAATGCACATGTGACTGAGTTCAGACATATAGTGCATGAATGCATCCCCCTAGAGCTATATGATTTACTGATCATAGATAAAATTGAGTTGCATGAATAATGGCTGCATAAGAGGTAGACGGTTGAGAGACTGAAACCTAATGCTTGAAAAGACATTGAACTGTGTACTGAGCAAGCAAATTGTCTTATGTGCAGCCACAATCACTGAACAATGACACAGGGGTGAGTAATATTCACACAAAAATTGAGAATAAGCAGAAAACCAAGCAGAAAGACTGTAAAACAATAACAATACAAATTCAAAAGGATACACATAGCAGCAAAACCTGTTGTCCAGTATGGAGTCTAATAACAAACAAGTAATTAAGAACTGCACCTAATGTAAGCATTGTAGTAACATGTATGAAAATAATCAATGTAAAGCAAAAGACAGAGTCTGTAGAATTATATAATGGGCCTTTATGTGGTAATGTGCTTTAGAAAAAACTGCAATAATAGAAAATTAATGATTGAGCTTAGCAGTTATTAGAAATCTGAATTAATGGTGAATACTGTGCATAGTAAACAGGTGTTCAGCAAGCAGTAAGGCCCGATAATTTGATCAGGAAGAAGTTTAGTAAGGAAAACTGTATATAAATCGCAAATCTGTTTTGTTTAAGCTTGGGACTGAAAGAGAGTGCAACAAAACATACTAAAAAGGTTGTCATTAAACTGCAAACTAAATAATAAATAATGGCAAAGACTTCCAAAAGTACACATTTTATTTTCCTGCATGGTAATGAGTCTGATTTTGTGTTTTATTTATGGCTGTTGTAACAAATCTATATGAGCTACTGTATGTTTAAAAAAATGCAGTTTACAGTAACTCTGCAATCTCATTTAAAGCAAGCAAGTCAACTTATCTGTTAAGAGATGTACATGTGTTTATGGGTATTATAGAGAATTTGGTCTAAACAAGCAGTACAGTGAGTGTGCAAAAGGAGCGTTTTCAAATTCACGTAGGCAATCAGCATAATTCACATTCACACAAGCAGGCAGAGCACTAAAACAGATAGCCAGTAATCGAGAAAGTGTAGTTTTATGCTTAACTCATCATGGAATTAATTGGAATTAGACAGAAGAGAATCATAGCTGTGCAAAAAAGCAGAATTTTAGAAAATATCTACATTTTATCAACACTACAGATGCATAAGCAGAATTTGCAATGCACTAAAAGTAAGGTTAATGTCCTTGTGAATTTTTTTTTTAATTTTGTTTGAAATGCTGGGGATTTTAAAGACAAAAGATCATATTAAGCTAGGTTTGTCCAACTTTTTTGCATCTGTGGCCAGATGTGGTATCACTTGACACTCTGGAAACCCACCAAAAATATTTTGCCCAAATGTTTACCAAAATAACATTTATCATTTTAGATAAGAATCCTTGTTTGCATATAAAACCCTAAAGGCCATAGGCATATCCCTGATTATCTCCAATAGCCACCCCCTTACATTGCTATGACCAGCCAATTAGCAAGGTACTTTGGATACAAAACACAATACAAATTCAATACACTGCAGGATGGCTTTCTTCCCTCATGGATTTCACTGCACCTCAGTTTTTGAGTGACATGGCAGAGCAGCACTTTTCTAACCAATAAGATCTCTGCTGTATTGAATTGTCCAGCCGTGATCTTTCTGGTTGTTGATCAGCTGTACAGTGAGCTTGTTTTGCTACCAGGTGAGTTTTTGCACTGTTTCAAGTTCTTTGTGGACATGCCAGCCAAGATATAATGCTTCTTCTCTACCATTTACTTGATGATTAAGATCAGTCATTGGAGATGTTAAATTTAGATTTAAACTAAGCAAAGTTTGAATATTTCAGTTTTAATTGGCTTATGAATGTGGTCTCAGCTATGTCTCCAATCTGTTATCTTCTGGACCCTGGGCTTAAAAGGTTGATTAATACCTGATTTAAGTCACTCGTTCCAGTTACTCTCCATATTCTTTGATCCTCCTAGAGACCTACAGTTTCCAGTCTCCTTGAAGGAGTCTCTGGCTCACTTAATTCTCTGGAAACTATCTTTGAATTCAAACATAATGGAAAATTGTTGCTCTCTTTCTAACCTTACTTTCATCAGGAAGGTTATCAAGAAGGTGGTTTATGCATGGCTGTACTACTCTCTATTGTTTCATGACCTAATGGGTCCTTGCCAGTCTGGTTTGGGATCAATGCACATTATGAAGATAATAGTCATTCACATTGTAAGTGAACTTCTCATAGTGAAGGATCAGAGAAAGTATTCAGGCTTGGTCCTACTTGAGCTCTCTATAGTGTCTGAAGTATAGATGATGGCATCTTAAGTTAGCAACTAAGGACATACTTTGCCGTAACTGGTATGGCCTGAACTGGTTCATATCATATCATATCATATCATATCATATCATATCATATCATATCATATCATATCATATATCATATATCTTTCCAGCTGTACTTTGTGGACAGTGTCTGGTTTAAATTCTTCAGACTTAACCTGCTAAAGGGCAGTGTGCAACAGACTTCAATGTTGGCTCCATTGTTATTTACCATGTGTTTGCTGCTGATAAAACAAGTCATTATTAGAAGTGGTATTTCCTATCAATCACATGCTGATAACATTTAGCTCTGTTTCTCTCTCCAGGTTCTGGATCAAAATTTACTCTGTTAGAAGACTGCTTGGATTTCATGCTTGATGGATGAACATTAATTGACTCAAACCAAACACAGACAGGACTGAGATTATGCTGATGCATGTCACCTTTCATTCAAATAGTTTTTCTTTGCTTGCTTCTTTAATATATTATGCAGATAATCAGTTGGAATTCATTTTGCATGTACATGATCTGAACATTGTTCTCATGATAAGCTGGCACTTTGGGTCCGGTTGCCTGTTACTGTGAGCCCATCTTTGGAATAATTCCCAGATTAGTCACTGTTTACCAAGGTTGGACATAAAGGGTGGTAGAACATGGACAAGTGTCATTCTGCCTCAATTACTGTAATGTTCTGTATCAAGGGTTTTTGGATGGTGATTCCTTGTGCCCACACAGCTTGCAAAATTCCTTTATTAGCCTGGTACATGACATAGGTAGAACTTGTCATAGCATGCCATTCCATAGGATTTGTGCTGGCTGTTGCAAAATTACACGTGTTTAAGGTCTTAATTCTCACCTACCATGCCCTACACAATTTGGGTCCTGTTTTTCTTCAATAGCTGTTGAATCCTTACCCCCTCGATAGCTCAGGTCATCCTTTGCAGGGCTGGTAACTGTTTCAGAGGTTCAGAGACTTTTGGGAGGATCTCTGCTTTCTTACCTTGTTCATCATTCCATCTTTCTGACAGAGTCAGTTGCAAGTCTGATAGAGGTATCTATTCAAACTTTATTTATTCATTTATTTATATACTTATATTTATTTCTGGCCATAGTCTAAATTTAAAATGCATTTGTTTTGAACTCTTAAATAAATTAAAATAGAAGATATCTGTAGCAGCCCAACTACAACATTCCCTACTGTTTCAAGATGTTGAGGTGTTTTCTGGATCCAGTATGAGCTCTGCGCCAAAGTCTAAATCGACCTTTCCATTTAAACTGGCCATCTTTACTAATTCAACAAGGCTAGGAATTATGGGACTAATGACAACACGCAACATTCTACTTTCGAGGTAAAAATGTGGAAGTTAGATGCTTTCAATTCTTCAAGGTAAAAATGTGGAAGTGAGATGCTTTCAATTATTCCAGCTTGGTAGGTCACAGAGAAGTGCCTTGTGGACCAGGCTGTGTCCTGTAGGAGATGGATTGTAGAAGGATATGTTACACTGTTGTTAGATGCTGTACCTTGAAGTCATCTTCCATTTAGCATACTTCTAGCTATAAAGGAAATAGAGCAAAAACGTAAATTTATGAAACAGCAAGGTGTTATTAAACAAACTGAGCCTACAGAATAGATTAACATTATCTTTATTTTTAATCTGTATAGGCTCACAATATATTAATAAATATATTCTGAAGAAACATTATCCACTACAGATGGTAAGAAAAAGTCAAGAAGAACACTACTCCTTCCAACCTGTTTCCACAGATGCCATCAAAAATAAATCAAAAATTAAAACCCACTACAACAGCCACTGTCTGGCAAATATCTTAAAATAACAGCCGAGACTATTTCATATCCAGTTTCAGTTCTGATAAATCAATCCACATCTGAAAATAAAGCCCCGCTCACTATGGAAAAAAATAATTCATTATTCCAATGCACAAGATTGGAATCTATGCAGATGTTTCAAACTATAGACCAACTGCCATTTTATCTCCCCCATCAAAAATATCAGTATATAGAAAAATGTATTCAGCGTCTGACTTCAATCTAATACGACATCCAACCTCATCACAGCATAACTACTGCTTTGCTGAATTATGTCAATACTGTCAACAACCATAGAAATACCGGACTTCTGATAAATCAATCCACATCTGAAAATAAAGCCCCGCTCACTATGGAAAAAAATAATTCATTATTCCAATGCACAAGATTGGAATCTATGCAGATGTTTCAAACTATAGACCAACTGCCATTTTATCTCCCCCATCAAAAATATCAGTATATAGAAAAATGTATTCAGCGTCTGACTTCAATCTAATACGACATCCAACCTCATCACAGCATAACTACTGCTTTGCTGAATTATGTCAATACTGTCAACAACCATAGAAATACCGGACGCTTAGTCTGCGCCATATTCCTAGACTTGTCAAAAGCTTTTGATATTGTCTCCCACCAAAAACTCTTACATTAACTCTCACCCTTAGGGTTTGCTAGCGCTTCACTGGGATGATGCCATAGCTTCATCTCAAACACAGCACAAACAGTGAAATGGAAAAATGATTTCTACACCTATTGCTGTCCCACAAAGATCTATACTAGGCCCTATATTATTCAACATATTCATCAATGACCTCTACAGTGCTACAAAAATGGTACCCTAATGACTCAGCCATAATTTGCTCTCCCAAATGTTTCTCTATACTCCAGGAACTTAAACAAACAATCCTTATCAACTAAAACATGAGTAAATAATTCGCAACTACTACTAAACCCTAGAAAAGCTGAATTACTGCGCTTTTCCCCAAAACACATCCCTACTAAAGCAACACTGTTCACTTTCTTCTATGCCAATAGCACCATGATAGAACAAGTAAACCACAGAAAATCTCCAGATGTCATCATAGCTGAACCAGCTGAAATTCAACCACAAAGAATTGCATGTGATTTAAAAAAACTCATAAAAAACTTACCTCACTGGCATAGTCAGAGGACATACAGCCTCTACTTTTTTACTGCCATGTCAGCTGTATACTCATTCAATCTTTACTGATCTTCAACTTTCAAAACTGTTCAGACTTGGGCAATATTATAATAAAACACCCAACTTTGCAGTAAACTGTAACAACAGAACACAGCACTGCCTAACTCTGGTTAGAACTGCATCACCTAGCTCTTTCTCATCTAGCTACAATACACAGACTTCTCTATAAGCCAGACAATTGGTTAGCCCTTAACAATTAATGCAACCCTACTCCCACAACAGAATTCTATACTCTAGAGAAAAAATGGTAATCGCTATAAATCAAATCATCTAATGCTGCAGGTGAGTCTCTAAATTCAGATAGTGTAGCGAAACTATGGTACCACATCCCACCACCAATGACATCCATTCAGAATGCAAACTGATTTAAAACAATTAAAACTTAACCCGTTAAATGAATGGATCTGCATTTATATCGTCAGGATAAATGCCACTGCTCTCTTCAGCTTGCCATATCATCAAACTATTTCTTTTTATTCAGAATCCTGTCCCCCACAACCAGTCTTCGCAAATACCAGAATAGTTTTACTAACATCTCCGGGACATATACATAGTTTTGTGACACTGCTCACCCCCCACATCTATACTAATATAAACTTCATGATTGCCATATATATGAATATACTTTACACCCCACCTCTTAACTACAGTATTAACATTTTCTGCCCTACACAGTTCCTTCCCTCACCTCCATTTCTTTGACTTTCTAAGCACTAATCACATGATCAATCATCTGTTTGACAAACTAATAATATACTTTTTCAAATGCTCAATGTTCACCGCCTACTAATGCGTAAGTACAGTTTATACTGTAATAGTTGCCTTTATTTTTATAAATGTAATCAAAGTAGCAAATGCCTATTCACGGACATTACAGAATGTCTGTTTAAAAAAGTTTATAATATGTTGAAGCTTTAGTCCTGGGGCCTCTGCTGAAAAGAGCTTTTTGACTACATCCAGTCAAACAAACCAGGTAACCAAAAGCAAAATAAAAAAAAATAAATAAATGCAATGGTAGTTAATGCAAAATTCTCATTGCTAGATGCTACTTGTGGGGGTTAGCAAATCAAGCTAGATATGGCTAGTTCAAAGCTTTGTATCTTTAGAACAGCAAACGGCAAATACAGATTTCTGACATTAGGTAGCTGACATAAATGTAGACTTGGCAAGGGGATCTATTAAGTAACAACAAAATGCTAAACTGATCAAGCTACTAGACAGCCTAAAGCCAGAAGGTTTGAAGTAAAACAAAGCTACATGTAAAACTAGTGTGTCATTTCTGAAATATATAGATTATTTTCTTACATCTAATAGGTACAGTGGGCTACAGGCAAAGCATGTAATATTGTAAGTATGCAGCTCCCAGCAGATAACCCTCCTTAATGTGATTCTTGGAATGGTACAATACCTGCCCAATTTTATAAATTACTTGCCAGATATAACTTTACCTGTGAGAAAGCTACTTGAGAGAGGGTGGGGGTGATTAAGGACTAAATTGAGTAACAAACTGACAGTTTAATGTTAGTAAACTGACTGGTAACTGCACCTACAATGATTTTTATGCCCCATTACCTGGAATACCACAAGTAGATGCCAGCTAGAAAGAAACAGGAGCTGTTTAACTACAAGTGTAGTGTCCATTTTGTATGCATCCAGAGCAATGATAGGTGTGTAAACTAAATGTGCACATACAGCAAAGGAAATGTTAAGCATGGTCTCCATATGTCAGAAATGTCATGATTATGAGTATGCAAGTCATTTTACATTTGAGATAGATAGATCATAAGCCTTTGTAAAACATATTCAGAAAGCCGTTGCAGGAACCACCTGCAAGACTATAAAAATGTTGCTGACACTTGGAGATGTGAAGTAGAAGAGCATTATTATGAGGCATGACGACTGATGACTTGCTGCCATGCTAAGTTCAGAATGTCTAGATGAATGCAAAGAAGACTTGGGAGAAGAAGAAATGGAAGTTATTTGCCTTGCAACACAAATTCCTGCAACTCCTGAGCAAATACAGGAATTAAAGGGTTTATATTAGAACATCAAAGTTTCAGAACTTCGAATGTTCTAATATCGACCCCTATTCAGTAAAAGTTGAAAACATCAAAAATTCAGAACAGCAAATTTTTTCCTAGGGAAAAAATATGCTGTTCCAGAATACATACACACAACACAAGCACACCAAACAAACAGCAATCCACACACATACACCTAAAATATTACATCTAACCCTACACTAAACTGTACATACACCACTATCTACCCACTTATCTTAACCCAAACCTTAACCCTAAGGTCCATCACTATCGCACACACATCTCACCTGCCCCCTAACCCTCACGTCCACACATTCGCACACTTACCTGACCCGCGCCCTATCCCTAACTCACCTAACCTGCCCTAACCCTCACATCCACACAATCGCACAATTACCTGAACCCAAACCCGTAACTTTCCACCACAGTGCTGAAAACAGCAAAGCGACAGGAATGGACAACCAAATTCTTTCCCTAGGAAAGAATTCTGTTTTCTGTAACTTCGCTATTTTCAGCTTTCGCTGAATAGGGGTCGATATTAGAACATTCAAAGTTCTGAAACTTCAATGTTCTAATATAGACCCGAATTAAAGACAGCTTGCAGAGAAGATCTGTCTGTTGACAGAAGTAATAATGTCTGGATGACCAGGTAACCTGATCCATCAGCCACTGATTCAATCATACTACACCTGACTTGCATTCAAGGTTAGGTTAAAGTTGAGAAAAAAAGTTCTAATTCCATAAATAGAAACCAAATGTTTATGGAAGTCTGTGGATCTCACTTAGGAATATCTTAATGTAATGCATGAGTTTAAGACGTTGAGCATGGGTACAGCACACATACAGCAAATGGTGCAAAACTGCTCACTGTGCAACATGAATAGAAATCAAAGAAAGAAGAACAAATGCCTCATGACATTTCATCTTTTCTTTAGCTACAAGCAGAAGCTGATTTGTTTTAACACAATCTCAGTTTTCTGCTTTGTGTGAAAAATTAATAAAATGTCCAGGAGTTATACATTTACTCTGGTAAGTGTGCTTAAATCAATCATAATGATTGCTCAGCATTGAATTATTAAGAAATCAACGTCAGACAATTATCCACAGTTTGTTAGCCAAGAACCAAGACTATCTTGAAAAACTTAAGAGTAAGTCCAAGATATCTGCAATGAAATGACCATGTGGAAAACATAGTTCAAACATTGAAAATCATAATGAATTTAAATATATCAGAACAGATGAGCATTCATCTTGCATTGTTGAACAACATAATATCCCTTTGCAAGCTGTAGGTTTATCATTTTCACAACTCTTTGATGAGAGGAAGACTGAGATTCAAGTTGCTTACATGTTTTGGGCTATTAGTGCTAGAAAGCAGAATGTAACCTACAGAATTATTGAGGAAAAAACAAAAAATTAGATTGTATTCAATATGGAGAAACAAGAACAAGTACAAGTAACAGTATGAGGTCATCACCGGAGTTCAAGATCATACATTGTAAAAGGAAAAGATATACAGATGTACAGAACAAATCTCCAACATTAACCAAAATTATCAAACTGAGTTTGTTTGCATGAGGATGTAATGACTGAGATGCCTATGATCCATGTGAAATTGTCTTTATTTTGCAGTGATTATGCAGTGAATACAGCATATCTAGACCTGGCCAAGGCCTTTGACACTCTTCCCCATGCAGACATTGATAAACCTGTAAATCTGAGTAGAAATCCTTGCATTGTGCAGTGGAATTCATCTGGCTGTCTGACAGAGCCCTTTTGGTTAGAGTCGCATGTGCCACTTCTGAAAGCAAAAAAGTTATCAGTGGCTCAGTTTTAGGCCCTCTCCTGTTTTGCATATATTTCTCAGACATGCAGGCCAGCACTCCCAGCCTATGGTTAACCAAGTTTGCAGATGACTGTAAACTGGGTGTTGTCATTCAATCTTCACCTAACTGACAATTGCTGCATTATAGGTTAGACCATGTTAACAACTGGTGCAAAAACAGTAGTCTCAAATTAAATGTAAAAATATAGAATAGTTCATTAAGGTAAAGAAAGCAATTTCATTTCCCAAATACGAGATGTAACCCTCCAGTCAGACACTGTTGTAAGGGATCTAGGCATTCTTATTGATAACTACTTATTATGTAACCATTGTGTCTCCATAGTAGTTCAGAAAGCCTTTTATGTGGCTAATCTAATTCCCAACATCATCTCCACTAGATCCAAAGAAGTCTTAATTCCCCTTTACTTATATCTTATCAGACCCATTATTGAATACAATGCACATTTTGACATGTATTTATCTAAACACAACACACAACTTGAGAGACCTCAAAGAATCAAAACTAAAAAGATTAGTGGCCTCAAAGATCTTAGCTATCAGGAGAGATTGGCAGCCCTTTCTCTGTACTCAGTCTCTTACTGACTCCTCCATGAAGATGTGTGTCTAGTCTTTCAAGTCAAGAAGGATCCAGTTATATCTGGCCTCCAATTTGTAGCACTAATGGAAACTGAGATACGCAGTTAAAGGAAGTAAACCTCCATCAGGAAGTAAATAAGACAAATTGCAGTGATAGATTCATACCCCGATGTGTTCCTCACCTCTGGAACAAACTTCCACTATAGTCAAGCAAAGTAGCACCTTTGTCACTTTCAAGGTAAACCTAAATAATTGGATGGACAGCCTGAAATTTTCCCCCATTCAATCTTGTCTTACCATCTTTGAGGCAAGAGGCTACTTGTAAATAGAGTTTTTGGTTAGACTTTACGTGATTGGCAGACTGATTGCCTAGTACTTACCTATGAACCTATCTGAGCAGAGAACTGCAACCTCAGTAATGGCTGCAGGAACTGTCATGGGTTCTCCAAGTAATACACTTAAAGAATCTTGACTTCCAGGAGAGCTGCAATGAGTGGAGATTCCTTAGCTGCCACTAATGGGTTTTATACCAGATGTGGTTGACTGATGAAGAAGCCACTTGCATTTAATGACTGCACAGAAGTTAATTTCATTTCATTTATTGGATTAATTATATGCTTGTCTTTTGACTCACTAGCATATAAAAAGCTCACTGTGAATCAAGATTATAAAGTGTATACAAGTATACAGTATTTTTTATTAAAATATATAGAGAGGGTTATTTTTTATAGCAATGAGGGAATGTAATGCAACTTTAGGAATAGTAATACATGGGGATTTGAGTCATATAACTGGAAGAGTCTGGGCACTTCTAAGTAAACCACTGAGCTAATAGCATATTAGTTTCTTATAGGTTCATAGGTGAATACTAGACTAATGAGCCTTGGGGCCTTTGTAAGCCTAGCCTTGCTTCCCAAATGTATCTGACAGGTTGATACTCTAGGATTGGTTTATGGGGTATATGTAGACTTGGGCATGGGTGTCAAGTATTTATAGGCTGCTGCTATCTGTTAGAGACATAGGTGCCAGAACAGCGGTAAATTCACAATTCCTCATCCACTTGTCTAAGTTATGCCTGAACTAGGTTAGGGAAAAGCTCTGCTTGACACAGAGGGGAAAACTGTTCTAGAGAAGTGGCAGTCTCTCAGACACATACCTGTTCTTCCAGAATGTTTATGTTGAAGGTGAGGTTTAGGTCCCTAGATCAGGTATGGTATTACTGTGAAAGCGCTAACTTTCTTTCTCTGCAATAAAGTTTTTTGAGGATCGCTGTCAGAGCAGAGCAATGTGGATTGAGCAGAGGTACATGCTTGAAGAGCAGCAGAGGGAGAAAGTTATCAATCTATCTGTCTTGGAGCATTTAACATCAAGATCCACTCACCACATCTGGCTTGCTGTTCTAATTAAATCTGAGCTACCAATGTGTTAATGATCAACGGAGTTTCTTCCATTGCTGGGCTGAATAGCTGCAATGGTCGGTTTTGGGGCTTAGATGTCAATGCTGATATAGCAGTGACCTACATGACTGCCTATTATGCCATGCATAGGACTCAATATTAGTAAGGTATATATCCTGCACAGCTATTTCTTGGACTGTGAACTTTGAGGACTTGGCAGATCTGACTACTTGTTGCCAGCGTTAATCCTGAAGTATTTTAGGCCCTATTGTATGGTGTGTTAGGTTTCATTCCTGGAAAAGTGGTGGTGGAGGAAAGACTTAATGAGTGCTTTGCCTTAAACAGCATCTCTTGTACTAGGCGGTTGAAGTAAGGCAAAGTTGCGATGGATTTTTAATACTATGGCTGCTGTACAAAAGCAAAAAACAGGATTCGTGCCCGCACAAGTAAGATATAAACCAAAGGGCAACAACATCTGTTTTATATGTTGTATAAGTTAGTTAGTTATTTAACTGTATCTGAATAGAATATCAATAGTATAAGAAACCCTACTACTGTATGCATTTACTATCTTATCTATTTTGACATTGAAATATTTATTTTAATTGTGTTCTGCCTGACGTTGTTATTGTATAACTTAAAAGATTTTGTTTATACTGCATGTAATTAAAATGAAATCACACTCTCACTCCATCAAACCCAAAACACCCTCTATTTTAACCACAAAACTTCATATAACTCCTCTCCTTCAACCATCCACAGCCCTTTAACACAGAGAACTCAATTAACATGCTACCAACACCACTCTCCCATAACCATATCATCCCATTACTCTTGCCTTCTCTATCCATCTGTCTTTACTTTATCTTCATCATTACCACTTATCACCACCCACTAACACCATGTACTGTATCAAATCACCCACCCTACCATACACCACAAACAATCCCTCCATACCTGCAAACACACAACTAATTATCTATTACCCTTTAATCTTACAACTCACCTCTCCTATCCATTATACCTCACAATCTAAAAAACACCTTAGCCTCAAATACCACTTCCTAACTATATTCTACCTTAAAACCATCACCAGCATTGCAGCTCAACTACTACTAGGAGGTGATATTCACCCCAACCCTGGCCCAACAAACAACACCCATACCACACCTGACCACAATCTCCCATTTAAACACAAATCCACTGATATACTCATACTAAACCTAAACATTCGCAGTATCATAAATAAAATAGAACAGTTACATGGAACCATCTCTGTATATAACCCAGATATTATAGTGATTACAGAAACATGGCTTAAACCCCACATTAATGATAACTTTATAACTCCACCTGGTTTCAATATATTAAGAGTAGACAGACCTCACAGAAAATGTGGTGGCATTGCCCTTCTTTACAAATCCAATTTAAAAGTTCAGCTACTTCAAAAAGAAACCCCAGATTTCAACACTGCCAAGACCCTAGTCACCAAAATCCTACTAAATCAATACAAACAACTAAAGCTACTCAGCATTTATATACCTCCAGGAAACAACATTAAGACACTAGAATCTGTACTCCACTGGGCTTCCCATTCCCTGCCCCAAGAAACTGTACTCCTAGGTGATGTTAACATAGACTGGAACACCATACACTCACCCATAGCCACCAACCACATAAACCTATATAATTTCATACAGCTCATACACTCACCCACAAGAATTGACAAAACCACCAAATGTGAATCCACCTTAGACTGGATCCTGACTAACCAGCCCAATACTGACCACCTGTCCGGGATACTACCTGATTCCCTCAGTGACCATAACCCAACCTTTCTCCTTCAGCACAAACTAAAATCTACCAACACCCCCACTCTCTTACAAATCCGCTCCCACAAAAACTTCTCCCCAGTACAATTCTCAGAAGCCCTAAAATCCTGTGACTGGGCTCCTATAAAAACCCTTCCCCTGGATACTGCAGTAGAATACTTTAATGCCAAATTCCTAGGGATTTTAAACCAACTAGTCCCACTGAAAACAATAAGATTGCGAAGTAACCCTGCTCCCTGGTTAAACAAAACCACAAAAATCTTATTCAAGTCTAGAGACAAAGCTTGGTTAACTTGGCAAAAATACAAAACCCCTGAAACTAGACAAAGCTTTGCTGAGCTCAGAAATAAAGCAAAAAAACAGGTCAGGTTGGACAAGATAAACCACTATATTTCCCTACAAAGGAAACATAACAACAACCGACAGAAATTCTGGGCTGCAGTGAACAACATCTTCCAGCCTGGAAAAGTCACCACACCACCCCCAGATATCAAAGGTATTGATTCACATATAGCCTCTAGTTTCAATAACTACTTTACCTCTTCAGTACTGAACCTGGTAAGTGCAATATCACCCACAACCCAGCCTCAACCCTTAAACTACCAAACTAACTCCACCCCCTTCACACTCACCCCAGTACCAACATCTACCATTTAAAATCTCTTAGCTAAACTCAAACATACCACCCTAGCTGCCAACAGTCTTCCAGCTAAATATCTACAAATTGCATCCAAGGCCATCGCCTACCCCCTCTCCCTACTTATTAACAGATCTATCGGCCTGCATACTATTCCTTCATTACGGAAAACCTCATATATCATCCCCTTCCACAAGGGAGGTCCATCTACTGACCTCTCCAACTACCATCCCATTGCAATCCTATCACCTCTCTCAAAAATTCTAGAAAAATGTATCCACCACCAACTCCTTACCCACCTGCTAACCAACAATCTTCTAACTAAAACACAACATGGATTCAGACCTTTCCATAGCACCAACACTGCCCTAATTAACTTTTGTAATACCATAAACTCGCACAGGAACCAAGGAAAGCTGGTTTCTGCCACCTTCTTAGACCTATCCAAGGCATTTGATACAGTTTCCCATAACAGACTCCTCACCTATCTAGCAGAACTCAACCTTGATGACCCCACTCTACAATGGTTTAACAGTTACCTAAACAACTGGTCACAATCTGTCAAATGGGGCAACTCCCTATCCCCCCACTCTCTGTCACATGTGGTGTCCCACAAGGTTCAGTCCTTGGCCCCCTTCTCTTCAACATATTTACAAATAATCTCCACCTAGCTACCACTAAAGCCAACATTGTCCAGTATGCGGATGACACTACCCTAATCTGCTCAGCAACAAACATCCAATTACTTCAAAGTAAAGCCCAAAAATCCTTCACTGAGGTAGAGAACTGGCTAAACAACTACCAACTAATAGTAAACCCCCAAAAAATACAGCTAATACTATTCCACCCAACCAAACACTGCAACGCCACCTTTACCATCATGTCTACCAATGGCACCCTCATCACTCCAGTAACTGAGGCTAATCTCTTAGGCATCACTATTGATCATCAACTTAAATACAACAAGCACATATCCCAAACTATCTCTAAAGTCCATAAAAACTAGGTTGCCTATATTGTTGCAAACTATTCCTAACCCCTGAAACTAGAACAACAATAGCCAGAACTCATCTCTTATCAACACTACTTTACGTCTCTCCAGTTCTCACCAATATTAACAAAACCAACCTGAACAAACTCTCTACATGCTACAATAAAATAGCTAGGTTCGCTGCCAATAATAGATCAAATTCCCACCATTGCCTATCCCTAACTAAACTGCACTGGTTAGAATTTCCAAACCTCCTACGCTACCACCAACTGATTATAGTCCATCAAATTATCTTCCATCCGGGGAAGTGCTCTGCCCTTGCCGACATGCTAAACTTTCACAACCCTAAAAGGGAGCTACGTTCATGTATCAAAAACCTGACTGAAGTTAATCCATGCAATAACAGTTCTGGGGAGGCCTTATTCTCCCATGATGTTGCCAAAGCATGGAACACCCTCCCACCTGAACTCAGGCTGCAAAGTCACACAGGCACCTTCAAATGCCTTCTTAAATTACACCTCAATACTAACCCTCTCTGCAGCTGCAAAGACCCCCCTTGAAGACCCACTTTTCCATATGTAAGTGACCCATGAATGCTTTAATGCATACACTATACTCTCACCTGAAATGTACTTTTTGTATATATTGTAAATAATGGTACTACTCCTGAGTATCTTATTGTTCTACATGATTGTTTTTGTACTTCATTGTTTCTCTTATCTTGTATGCCAGTTTTATTGTTATCTAAAGCATGTATGACACTGTTATTTCTTTGGAGCTTTTCTCCCCAGGACTCCACTGAAAAAGGACACATGATGTCCAATTGGACTTCTCCTGGTAAAATAAATGTTAAATAAATAAACAAACAAACAAATAAATACATAAATAAATAATTATGATGCTATTTGTTTTGTGAATGTGCAACAGGTTCATCGGCGTGGGGGGTCAGATGATGGTTTGTAGGCCAGGCATAGACCATCTTTCAGCAGACTGAAGGATACTGAGTACAGGGTAAGGGTTTTGAGGCAGTCTGTGTAAGACATGTTGTTTGCTCTATGTATTCCCTTTTGTAAAGAAATTCTGTGGATATTCCAGCTGTTGTATATGCCTGAATCAGGTACATACCAAAGGGGCATTGTGCTGATTGACTGGTGTATTAAGGGCTGAGTGCAATGGAACAATAACATCCTTGGAAGTAGATGCCCTATCCTTGCTTATAAGCTGGACAACATAGAATGATTTCCTTACCAACATAGGCACATGATGGTCAAAGGCCACATTACTGTCTACATGTGTTCCCAGATCCCTGATGACTGGGTTTACTTTTAGGAGTGTATTGTCAAAGTGGCAGTTCCTGGGGGTAGCCGTCTTACCAAAAGATATTGTTATTCATTTCTCTGCTTTGTGTTTTAGACCATGACTCTGGCACCAGTCACTTGTCTGTGTCAGGCTTTCTTGGAGGATATTTGTGTCATTGGAGGGTTCTATGAGTGCACCCAGTTTGCAATCATCTGCAAACTTGGCCAACCAGATGCCCTTGATGATCACCTTCACCTCAGAGAAATAGATGCCATAAAGGAGTGGATACATCATCAAGCCCCGAGGGACTCTCTTAGTGACTGGCCTCTTTGTTGAGGTAAACTCCCCTATCCTAACTTCTTGAGTCCTATCAGTGAGTCAGCTGGCCATCCATGGGGAGACATAGGGGTTAATAATTAATTTCATGAGTTTTCCAACAATGCCTGAGTAGAGCTATTGTGTCAAAAACTTTAGCCAGGTCAAGGTACACAGTATGCACTGTTTTCCCCTGTCCATTGCTTTGGTGACCTTCTTGAAGAAATCCACCATATTGTATAGGCATGACCTGCCCTTGACAGAAACTAACTGGCCTGGATCCAATGACTGAATGTTTCCTCTGTCATTGTGATCATTCTTTCCATGACACTGCATATGAGACTAGTCAGACTTACAGGTCTGTAGTTACCCAGGTCTGTAGATAGAACAAACTAAATAACTCCAAGAAAACGAAAAACAAACTTAAAACAAACTTTATTACTTGTTATTAAACTTTTCTACATTTACGTTTACATTTGGAGTTTCTGTTTTTTACGCCTTGAACAGTTCTTTTGTTTTTATGTCTGCAGATAGCCCACCCTTGTGAAGAAAGATAACAGATTTAGTCCTCTATTCACCTAGTGGAAAGTCTGTCTGGAGGCTATGGTTAAATAGGGATTCTAGTGGTCCAGTTAGGTTATGTTTCATGCTATTAAGAAAGCATCCTGGATTATTATAAGGACCCACTGATGCAATGTTCTTCATCTTAAGAGACTGCATCGAGGCTCTTTTCCCTAATAATAAATAGTTGCTAGAGTTGTGGTTGAGAGTATTTCCTGAGGGGTGTTGGGGGGATTGGAGCTAAATTTGTCAGCCAGTAGATGTGTATATCATCTGGCTCAGTATAGATAGCTCCATTTATGATTAGTTTGGCACATTGCTGTGTATTGCTTTGAGGTTGTGGAAATTGCTGAAGAAAGACTTGTGATTGTCCTTGGCCTGTATGGCTATTTATACCTCCAACGTAGCTTTTGTAGCCTTGATTAGCCTTCTAGGTTGCTTGTTTAGATTGATTATGGGGTTTTTACTTTGCTGGGCATTGTACTTCCTAATTTTTGCATACTATTTTTTTCTTTTGCTGTACAGCCTACTGATACTGGGATTCAACCAGAGTGGCTTGTTTTTGAGTTTGTCATGTGCTTTTTACAGATAGGTATAGCTGCCTCAATGTAGCCATTAACATGATTCTACTGGGTTTCTGTGAATGATTTCACATAGCCAGTGGTATTCTCAGGGTTTGGGTAGGGATGGGATTTTGCCAGGTTGTCAAGAATTTTCTCTGGTCTAATTTTGTTTCAAATCAAACAGCATTATGGTCCAAGATGAACAGTGAGAGCATTACACTAGGGGGTGTGCAGCATTCTACCATGTTTGTGAGGAGCAGGCTAAAGTTAGTGAGTATAGGGAGAATCTGGTCCAAGATAATTGTGCTAATAAAATCCAGGTATTTCTGGGCCTGTATATTTGTGACTGTGTATGATTTCCAGTTTATAGTGGAGTAGTTAAAGTTGCCCATGAATATATTGCTGAGTTGAATGAAAAGTGCCTCTATTACACTTAAGCAGAGGCAGCTCGTGCTATAGGACTGCAGGACTACACCCCCCCCCACCTAGAAAAACTAAAAGAAAACAAAACTGTGAACCAAGAAAACAACTAATTATGAGTCCCGGAACTCCGCGCATACGCGGAGAATTCAGACTGCCTTTGTCAGCAGTCCGGATACAGGGGAAGGCATTTCTGCCCCGCAGATGCCCAGGAATCTATGCGGTGATGACTGCACAGAACAGAGGAGCTCCGGACTGCTTCATCTGCAGGCAGGACCAATCAGGGGTGAGGTGAGTTTTGAGCTCTCATGAGGGATTTCACTGCACAGGCACCTTGAGCTCTCGCAAGGGATTTCACTGCGCGGGGGTTTCTTGGATTTTCCTGCTTCGTTCGTGTCGTGGGTGACTTGGATTTTACTGCTGCTCTCTGGATACATGTTGTGTGTGTCACGGGATATTCTACAACAGGTGAAGTGTGTGTGTGTGTGTGTGTGTGTGTGTGTGTGTGTGTGTGTGTGTGTGTGTGTGTGTGTGTGTGTGTAATTCCCCAGTTGCTATCTACTGGTGGCTAGAGAGAACACATGGTGGTGGGTAGAGATACTCAGGCTTGAACCCTGTACCTTGGATGCAGGTGGCAAGGACCTGAATTCCCTACCCACCACCATTTGTAAAACATTTGCAGATTTTTCCCTCATATTTGTTCTGTTCCTCATAAAATCTGTGGTTTCTGTATCTTCATTTTTCCTTGCAAAGTCTGTAGTGCAGTGGTGCACTAGTAGCATTGTTGTCTGACAGCTACAGGTTCTCTTGTTTGATTCTTGGCTGGGGTGCCTTCTGTGTGGAGTCTGCATGTCCTCCTATCTTACAAAGATGTGTCTGGAGTGTTTCTCCCTGCTCTGCTGAAAATTGGCTTTTGTTCCAAGTTAGACTAGTTTGCTGGTTAACAAATGTTTAAAAATAACAGGCATTTGAATTTCAGACTTCATATTCTTCAGAAAGTACATGATAACACAAAACCTTTTATTCTAGCAATTGTCTAGGTTTATAACATGGATATTTGAAATTTGTCAATATTTTTGGGACTGTATTCCCTCATTATTGGCTTTGTCCAGGTATTTTGTGCTAAGGTTGAAAGCTATGGTGAGAACTGAATTCACTGAATGTTTGGGGGCTGTATTTCCCCCCATTACTAGCTTTGTCCACATGTTTTTTTTTTTGCTAAGAGGTTGAGAGCTATGGTGAGAACTGAATTCACTAAATGGTAGCCATTTAAGTTTCAGTCCTCCTCTCTTTCACAAAACAGCTGATCTGGCATAGTGGTATGTTTCTCTGACTGTTTTACACAGGGTGGTAACACAGCATTTTATTCTAGCAACTTTGCAACATTATACAAGCAATGTTTAAAATGTGTTCCTGGTTTTTGGGCTTTTGCCCCCCCCCCTATTAAATTTAGTCTTTTTCCAGATTTCTTGTGCTGCAAAGTTCAGAGATACAGCTGTGTGTCGAGTAAATTTTACAAGGAGCTGAGAGCTGCAGGGGAACAAAAGTTTAGTGCTGCTTATGCTGAGTCTGCTTTCACTGTTAATAGCACAAAAGGTGGTGTACTTGCTTTTGATGTAGAAGGCTGTGGGTTTAATGCATGCAATATAGGCAATTTATTCCTCAAGGGCAACAGGCACTTTATTTGTAGATGAAACAATGACATATAAAGTTGTTTGCTAGCAGCAACCTCTTCATTAGTTACAGATTTCTTTAATGTGGAATTATTTAGATGACTTTTACTACTTCAGAGATTGTGCAAATTTACTGATACTGGTGGACTGTAGAAGGTTAAGTAGACTTTTATGATGGAAATGTTCTGAACTTGGCAGTTTTGTCATTGGTGCATGCATTGTGTTTCATTGTTTACTGGAAAAATGTTCAAAACAGTAAATTTAAAATGCCCTCTAATAACTGTACTGAATTGTACAAGGAATATAATGTAATACAATCAGGAAGGTGTATCAAAGAGCATGTGTATGTTTTGTGTTCAACGGGCCTATGATTTGAAAACAGCCCAAAGTTAATTTTTATCTGCCTCTGGCAAAATGTATTTTCTTTGAATGTGGGTTTTAATGCTGTTTCAATGCATGTTAGTTTTAAGGGCAGAGAAGTTTTAATGCTAAGTCTGTTTTCATTGTGAGACTGCATTGCTTTGTTTAGTAGATATCTATTAGGGTTTGTGCTATAAAATGCAAAATAAAACTTTCAAATGAAATCCAAATCATCGCAGAAGTAAAGCAGTATGCACATTACAGTGTTTATGGTAAATGGGGTGAAATAACCAAGGAATCGGACATTGGAATGGCTGCAGGGGGGGAGGCTCCATTCGACCATGACTTTGAGGGGGGAAGGGCAGCAAACTCAGACAGCCCCGGTTGAAATATACCTCTCAGCTGTCCATATTTTTGCAGAATGAATAGATATTTGCTTCTTATTTTTGGTTTGTTCCTCATAAAATTTGTGGTTTTCTAGCAAATCATTTAGGAATGAAGTCACTAAATGACAGACATTGAGTTTCAGATGTCATAACCTTCAGAAAAATGCATGCTAAAGCAAAACCTGTTATTCTATCAACTGTCTTAAGTTTATACAAGAGCAGTTTTTAGTAGTGTTTGTACGTTCCCCCAATATATTTGGCCTTGTCCAAATTTTCTGCATTAAGAGGTTGAGAGGTACATGCAAACCACTTTATAGAATTAGGAATATCCAGACCTCTCAACTGTCCCTAATTTTGGCTCAAAATGTTGCTCTCCCCTAATAATCCCTCCTCAAAATGGCAATTTTGGAAGAAAACGTGGAGGGTTTACAATTATATATAACTGTAATGATCAGAGTTATAGATTACTTTTATTTCAGAAATGCATGTAGATGCTCTTATTTGGTTAGCTGCTCAAGTTAACAGTGTTAATATTAAAAAGGTGTCCCTTCTTTGACAGGTTCCCAACTGCATTGTGTGGCAATTTTATATTTTTGCATCACATTTTTGGTCTGTTTTTCATAAAATTGTGGTTTTCTGGCAAATTAGTGGCAAATCATTAAAGACTGAAATTAGAAAATAATGGCAGACATTTGAGTTTCAGATTTCATACCCTTCGGAAAATTCATACTAATGCAAGACCTACTACTGTTCTATTATCTTTCTAAGTTTATAAGAGCAATATTAAAAAATTGTCCTTATTTTTGGGCCTGTGTCTCACTTCTAGTTCTATATATGGTTTTGTCCAGATTTCTTGCTCTGAGGATGAGAGGTATGAGGGTCAGAACCATCACTGTCAGCCAGAGACATTTCAAATTGTGACAAACTTGTTGCACCCCACTCCCCATTGTAGTGGCTCTGGATGTGTCCAAGGAAAACAAGGGGCAGTTATGCAGTGTAAGTGTGCAGACTATCCCCCATCCAAGGTAGACCACAAGTACTACATTGGCTTTTCATCTATCCTTGATTTTGCAGAATGTTCTGGTTTTCTGTCATATTTTTATACTGTTGATTTATGTTTCTTATTATTCAGGAAATGCATGCTGTCGCAGTGCCCTGTTGCTCTGTGTTTAAGTAGCAATAATTTAATGACCATCTGGTAAGCTTGTCGGATATTGTAAGATGCAATTAAGCTTTAATAAGCATACTGTTAAAGAATTACCAACATTGAAAGCCTTTACGTTGTTGCCATGCAGAGAATATTTACATAACTAGATAATGTATAAGCCTTGGGTATTGAAATGCATTTGTAATAAAGGACAGGATTACAATATTTTCAGAAGCTCATTAGATTTGTTGGAGACTTGCAGTCATCTTTTGTTGGAGACTTGCAGTCATCTTTGCAGGCTTTACCCGTAAACTAAACAGAATGCCAATCTATCATGTGTGGTCCATAACTTGTGCAGGAATCCTTTAAGCAATTTATCTTGAGCTTGTTTCTTGTTTGCTGTTCATTTTTTACTTTGATCATGTATTCCCCATGAAACAAGTAGATAGTTGTCAGGCAGCAGGTCTTTTTTGGATAAGAAACATTTCTACAAGTGGGGGTATCACAGAGACTGCTACTTTCAACATGTCACTTTGTAATTTTATAAAGCTGAATATAAATTATAATTAGAACTGCAGTGCAAGGAGAAGTGGTTTGAGTTGAGTGCTGCTTGTTTTTTTTTTATACTTGATTTTGACTGGCATTCCAGTAATGTATTGTAAAAGGTAATTTATTTTTTCATGTCTCACAACCTGTGTTTCCATCTAGATATTAAGTAAGTTGTCATGTAGCCAATTCATTGAAATATTTTTTCTTCTACAGTTCATTTTGTCTTGATTGGACTCTTGTAATGACTGTTTGGTGCCCAGGGCAGCGTATTTAGTTAAAGTACCAGTTGTTGTGGTTTTGAGCATAGCCCCATCCCTTTCTAGTTGGCCACAACCCTTCCCATTGGCTCCACCCATTCAGGTATCTCCTGCAGCCACACTTTAATTTGGAGTCACCAGCCACCACTGCACTTAAGCAAGAGCTATTGGTTTCCTGGGTCATAGAAGGGGACTTATAGCTTGCAAGGATATGGCATGGGACTTTGTCTATGGTAATTTGGTCATGGAGGAGCTCAAATGTGTCATACTGTTTGATGAGTCTTGAGGAGTGTTTGTTTTTGATGAAAACTGAGACACCTTCACCTTTGTTTCTTGCTCTGCAGTAACTGGTCTAAATGGGTGGAAGGCATTATAGCTCTGCATTGCTGTGGTGCTCTCTGCAGCTGTAAAACATGTCTCAGTAACTGCACAGACATCTACATTCTCCATGGTGAGGACAGCTTGCAGGGAGTTTTTTGTTTAGACTCCTAGTATTTAGCAGTAACACCTTCAGATTTTCTTGGGTTGGTATTGCTATGTTAGAAAGTTTATTAGTTTTGCAATGCCTAAAAAGGTGTTATGGGGTGGACAAGGTTTTAGCCAGTATTCAGTTTAGCCAATATAGCAATTTAGCCAATATAGATTCAGACCATTCCTGGCAAAGTAGCATGGTCTGCCAACCACAACCTCCCAGACTGACAAATACTGTACCCCTTCAAATGACACCAAAATCTAAGCCAATTATTAAAGTCAATTTGTGGCATCATCCTTGGAGAAGGTAGAATGCTTCTCAATGCAAGGTTCATGCCAACGTATGAGACAGAGTCAGAGAGATCCATCTTGTATCTCTTCATATAGTTCAGGGATATACATCTCAGGTCATTTACATTCACAAGAACAATGACTGAGCCATACTGATTCTTGTGGTTCAACAATCTA
The DNA here is from genome assembly GCF_019279795.1 of Protopterus annectens. Classification (NCBI taxonomy): domain Eukaryota; kingdom Metazoa; phylum Chordata; order Ceratodontiformes; family Protopteridae; genus Protopterus; species Protopterus annectens. The sequence continues at coordinate 488,124,733 of NC_056728.1, forward strand.
AGTGCATGCATGACCTGGCAGATCCTGGCTCCTGAGAGGCAAATGACTGAGACCCTCTCCTTATTCAGCATCATGAGAGGGCCATCTGTGTGTCTTACAATGGAGTCTCCTATGACTAAAACATTGGATTGTGTGGTGATATACCTTATGGGCTTATAAGTTGAGACACCATGAGATGAAGTTGTATGCATCATGGTGGATATTCATTGTGAGTGCAATGTCTGGGAGGTCTTTGTGGTTTAGGAATATTACATTTAACAGTCTCAGTACATGTCTGTCTATGTGTCTGGTCCATACTATGTTTGGTGGATGTAGTGTGCGTGTGTTTCTGACAACTAGTTTGGTATAAGTGCTTGTATGCACGATTCCTCCAGTGATATTGTGTAAATACACTTCTCACATACTATATCAGTTTGTTTAAGAATTAAGTGGCTGTCAGTAAATGTTAATCAATTGCTATATTGTCTCAGGATGCTCATATCCACCAAGCTTGCTACAGAGATAGTAGGAAAGTACATTTTCATTGCTATAGATCCTTATTACGTCATCTACAAGGGGATGGTACAAGAGGGCTTTACAGCTGCTAGATGAGTACACACTGCAGTCAAGACTGGCTATGAATAAACTGGTGCAGGGATGCAATTCAATGCCCAAACTAGTTGCTCTGTACACAGCTAGGTATTGACGAAATATCAAGGGTGGTTTTTACTTGGAAAATTTAAATTCTATGTACCTACGTCTATACAGGGTACTGCTAACTGCTGCTGCCCAATGACACAACAAGTCACAAAGCAAGCAAACAAATAAGGCCTCTGCCAAAAAGAAACACACACACATATATACACACACACACACACACACACACACACACACACACACACACACACACACACACACACACACACACACACACACACACACACACACACACACACACACACACACACACACACTCTCTCTCTCTTTGGGGTTTCCAACAGAGATTCCCATTTCAAACGAGTCATGGATAGCCTCTCCTTTTGCTAGAGTGCATTTCAAAAACTTCTTAGTATAAACTGTAAGAGGTCACCTAGAGTACAGTAAATAATCAAGTTAAAACAGTAAACCAAACAGACGTGCAGAAACTCGCAAGCAAAAAATTAAAAGCACCTATAAATACAGTAGATCAGAATGCAAAACTCACCAAATATTGCACATATTTAAAGAAAGCACACATACAACACAAGATAAAGAGCAAAACAACAGTGTGGAGCAAAATATTCAGCTCTGGATGGATCTGGATTTAGTACACCAATCACGTTCAGTGGTAAAAGCAACATCACTAAAGTACAGTTTAGAGAACCAAAACTCTGAAAAAAATGCATAAATATAACAGCATCTCGTACATATATTTTGAGATAGAGTGCAATTCAATACTATAAAGTACTTTTCTAGTGGTAGATGTATCAGGATTCAGCAGAAAATCTCAGAAATCAAAGGTGTGTCTGACTGAGCCGAAAAGGCCCTTTGTAAAGCACAAAAGAGAAAACATCCTTAGCACCAGAGACTTCAGCATTAAAACATATATGTTATATATATATATATATATATATATATATATATATATATATATATATATATATGGGTCTAGGACTCTTACACGAATGCACTTTTTACCAAATCGTGAATGGGCGAGCATGCTTACATGAAAATGCTTTTCACCAAAGTAGCATTTTTGCATAAGTATGCCTGTTGTGCCAGTCATACTACAGTGCGGATAAGGGAAAATTCCCTTTTCCCCACTGCAGTGCGATCTCGGAGTGAGAATATTAAAGTAGGGGGGGTGCAGGGGGACTTGCCACCCCCCCCCCCGCGTAAAAGTACATTTAATTTTTTTTTTTTAACATACTTTAGCGAATGTGCTTTTTTGGTGAAAGCAATTTCATTAAAGTGTGTTCAGTGATAGTGGATTCGGACTGTTGAACTTTCGTTAAACAGTCCTAGATCCATCTATATATATATATATATATATATATATATATATATATATATATGTGTGTATTATATATATATATATATATATATATATATATATATATATTGCTACATATAAATTTATATCACCAGCCCTTCACGTTACAAAGTGTTTGTAGCATTAAACTATACTCAGCAGATGCATTATCTTTATATCTCTTTTTATTGCAGCCAGCATATAATTTTTCATGTAAATGTATATAACTGATGTGGTAACTATATAAGTAAACAATCCATGTTAAACAAAAAGTCTTCTCAAATATCCTCCCAGGAGTTGCAAAACAAAGGAAGGTAAAACAAGACCAAGGAAATCAAGTATTTTTTTAAGACTGTCAGCCTTAAAAGGTATCCTTATATAGTGAGTGTGATGAAGAAGACTTTTGATCATCATTGCTGTGGTTTTGGATATGAGGTTCCTGGACAGATGTCACCTTTCAAAGGAAATGTTTATTATACTCAAGCTATTTACTTGCATGAGGGATCCTGATACAAGAACATCAGGTATCAGGATTGTGACATCTTCAGGTAATTTATCAGATGTTATCCAAGAATATAATTTTTCTGCAGCAGCTCTAGATATGGTGTATATTGAATCATGGGAAATTTGAATGTATGTACTCTTACCTGCAGTTTTAGTTAAATGCTATAACTTACTTGTTGCTTGTGTCTGGCATGCTTTCAAGAGTGCCATGACTTTGCCCTAGAAGTTCATAAATCTATTCACCAATCTCAACTCTCTTTCAAAAGGTAGTGTACCTACAGGCAGAAATGCTCTATTTCAGAAGCTGCAGACAAATCTGTATTTAGAGGCTCAGCTTTTAAATTATAACAAAGGTCTGACCTGCCCCTTGTGTACATATATGTAATATTTGTTGGCTTATGTGACGGAACGTTTGTGTCTGGGAGAAGAACATTAAGTTTTAGTAAGTCTTCAAAAATGCTGAACAATGAACCAATCCATTCTCTGCATGTCTAATAGTTTCATTAAACATAATATCCAGAGTTGGAGAACCACTGGATTGGGTAAGTATGCTACCATAGTCAGATTAAATGTACTGAGGGTACTGAGGTCAGCATACTTGATCCATATAAAATTGATCCTTACCCTCCCAGTACAAATAAGTTGGGTTCTTTTTATGTTTTATTTTCTTTCCCAGGCACTTTGAAGGTATTGGTGAAGGTCCACTTGCTTTCTTGATCTGAGCAGGGAGATTAACATGTACTTGTGAAGCAGTAGGAGCAAGTCTGTACTGCTGTCAAAGCTGCAGTTTGTGTGGTGAAAAAGGGGTTATTGCCCTGTGTGTAAGTTGTTAGGAGGCACAATCAACATTGTAGAAGAAGTGCAAATCATTGCCAGCATTAGTCAGCTGTGATTGCAATCATGACTTCTTAAATCCCATTCAATCAACAGTGGTTCAACTACTCTTTGGAGTGCAAATTACAGCCTGCCCTTGCAAAGGTGCAGATAGTATCACTAATCATTTAAGTAACTGCAACTGAAAATTTCTGTTTATTTTCTTTTTGTCCTCAACTTTTAAGGATGCTTACTAGTTTCTTTGGTCCTCAACTCAGATGGATGCTTTTAATGGTCCTCAACTCTGTTTGAAGTGGTTGTCAGTTATGGCATTGCCAAGGGTGCCAGTTGACCCAGCCAGATGACCCAGCTACAGCTCTGCAGGATAATTCTGAAGTTACATTATATCACTCTGTCTTTAGCCAAAAAAGGAACTGAGAGAACAGGAGTACTAGTGTAGGCTGAATTACAGTGGAAGCCTCTAGCACTTGTTTTTACTGTAGGCTCATCCACAATTGTGCTGTCTGAATCCAATATTGTTTCTTTTCTGGTATTATAAAAGTTGCATCTGAGTTAAGTACAGATGCAAAATCCTGATTCATCTAAAATATTTTAATCACTAGCATCGCTGGTGCTTCTTTCAATATCTATAAGCAGAATTTTAAGTTCTGGGAGTCATCATTGACAAGGTACTTCCTTCCATGTATAACCTGTTTTGTTACCAGAATCTCCTATTCTTTTTCCTCAATACTTTCAGCCTTTTTTCTTATTGACTACTTTAATTTTCTCCAATCTCTACACTTTTGTTCTGTGTCTTTAAATTTAGATGCTTTTCTTTCCTCTAATGACTTGAGCCTTTTTTTCATTTAAGTAAGAATTAAGAGTATCTCATTATAGTGGCCCCTTTAAATCAAAGATAAGTTTCACAGTCCTACTTATGGGGTAGTAGATATAACATGGTCATTTCAATGATTTCTTGAAGAAATGCTCAATTCCCGTGAAGAGCAGTGATGAATGTAATAAAAAAATGACAGATGATATTACTGCTTCTGTGATATAAAATGATGAAGGCTTAACTGTGACCCAGAGGACCAAGGTTTGATTTGTGGCTCAGGTGCTGGAAGTAGTGACTAGGAGGTGAGAGTGAAGGACCATTTTCAAATCACTTATCATGAGGGAAGGGAGACAGTTCAGTCAGTTCCAATGCTGATTCCTATTGTTAAGCAACAGTTTGCATGCAGCTCCAGGGATATGAACTTGGTTTTATGAAGTTGTGATTTGCAGAAGTCATCCATGGGGGTGTGCAGGAACCAACATGGCACCATGAAGGAATGAAGACATAGCATGCCTTTGTACATCAGCCACTAGGGACTAAGGACATAATCCATTACTCAGAAAAACTCTGATGGCTGCCTGAATGACAGTCTTCCAGAATAGGTTCCTACCCTAACTACTGAGACACTCAATCATGAGATGGTTATCATTTGCCAAGTAGAGGGGAAAAATAACAGAGGGAATAGCAGTTCTCAGATGGTCAGATTAACTGAAGAAAGTGAATAACAACATATGATGTATAAGACCACTTGCATGAATAATTTGATAGTGTAAGACCTCCAGTAATCCTCTAAGGGAAGATAGCCTCTACCATAAAACATTTGGCCAGAAAGCAGCAAACAGAAGGGGCTAAACCCAAATGCTAAGATTTAAAGTTGCAGTGATCCTCCTTAAAGAAGATATGTCTGTAATACTTAATGATAAATATAGACACCTTGTGCACACAGTGTAACATGACTATCTTTTATGATGCTGGCACAAGTGACATGAACGTAATATGTACTATAACTTCATACATTGCATTCTTGCATTGCTTAAAATTATAGGGACTGTAAAGGCAACCTTCCTGTTTTGAGCAGCATACAGTGTTGCTCAGTTTATCAGTGCAGCAGAGGTAACACAAAGGATGGTGTAATACATACTACAGTACATTCAGAGCACAGCATGGTGGTGATTGATAGTAATGCAACTAACAATGAGAATAAAAAGTCTGTGGCAGTGCAGCCTGGCTGCCTTTAATGTCTGTATTACAATTACAAAGATAAAGCTGCTTCTATTTTCATTAAAGCTTAGTATGCCAACCTTTATAGCAATCCATCGTGACTTCTAAAACAGTGGTTTTAAGGAGAACCATACTGTCATCAATACGGAAAAAAACATTGCGAAACAGTTCTTCTGTTTTATTCTTTTTTTCTTGCTGCTGCACAGTTTATTTCACAATTGTAAGCCCCTTTCAGAACTCAGCTGAATACATTGTCACAATGCTTGCTCCAGTCTGCCTCCTGTGGCAGAATTGGTATTACAATTTGTCAGACCAAACTCCCATTACTTTGCATATCAATCCCTGATCATGATCTTCCAAACTGAAAGATAACAGGATAAATACAGACATTACCACTTTATCCTGTTAAAGCCATACTTTCCACTTCAGCAAACTGCAGTTATGGCTACACTGGAGTCTTGAGCCTGTCTGATCAATTCAGATCAAACAGCTACTTTAAATTGCCAAGGGATGCTCATTGTCTGACAATAAATGTCCTGATTGGGTCTGACTGTGTTAAGGTAATGCTTTCTGCAACTTAACTGCCAGGTCCCTGTTTATAATCTTCGGAAACAATAATCTGATGGTGCCAATAGGTCTTTACTTTAGTAGAGATCACATAGATTAGTCCTCCCTTTATAGAAAGAATAATGAGTGAGTTTTCAAAGCTTTGCATAAAACATTAGTTACAATTGGCACAAGTTCTACAGTAGAAGCCTGTGTATTAATTTAAGTTGGAAGGATGTCAAAACAGCAGTTAGATGGTGGCTAGATGTACAGAAACTAATGCACCCCTGATGGAATGCTGCAGTTTTGTGAGCAAAGGTGTAGTATTCCCCTTGTCCCCTCTTCTTTCACAAACTTTCTTTAAACATAGATATTTAACTCACAGCTTTGTCCTGGGTTAAATTTTGCTACAGTGAAAACACAATAATGCAATATACAAGACAGCACACAGCATTTTTAGGTATTATCTGAGTCAGTAACACAATTACTATACTCAGTATGAACAATAACAAACAAAGTCAATATAAAGCTTCATGAGCAAAAATAATGTGAAACTTCAGTATGTACTAAATGTGTCCTATAACAACATTCATTTCTATTATTTGGGTTGAAAAATAATGTGAGAGGAAATCAGCCAGTATTGTTTCCAGTCTGAGCAAAAGGCTTGGGAAAAAAATCTAAGTAATTCAGTCTACTCAGACTATGCAAATGTTCATTTGCTGAAATAGTTTGGTTTCTTATCACAGTTACATAGGATAATATGCAATAACTTAGCAATGGCTATGTGTTTGCGCATTTTTCACATCATGCAGCACAGCTGGGCTATGGTTAAAGTATTCCAGGTGCCAGAAAGTCTGCTCTTCAAATTTTCCCATAGAACTAGATGGTTTCTCAATAGTAGCACTAAAATCTGAACACCTGTGACTAGCACTTGCTCTGGAACCTGCTGGAAAGCACTAGGAAGCCATAAACTGATACAAGCACTCAACTCTCCTTGTCAATAAGGAGAAATTAATCGTAGGCACTAAGCCAATAATAGAACTATGAACTATAACCTATGAATTGCAAAGTACCTTGCAAAGTTAAGGGAAAACAGCTCTTGTACTTTAAAAAAAAGCACCTAAACAGGCATGTCCAAGGGTCAGCTTCCGGTGATTTCTCCTGTCCACCTGGTGAATCTGGGTATACTGGGGCAATGCAGCAACTGCCTCATGTACACAGACAACCCTCTCCTCCTACCACCCAATACTACAACCTGCGAGAGATGCACTTACATAGCCAAACTGGAAGCAAAGCTCTCTCCAGCCAAGATTGTACTAGACAGTCAAGAGGAGAAGGTTAACAACTGCACTGCACCTCAAGCAACACATAGCCATTCAAAACCTACACTATCAACACCCACACATAGAAACACTAAACCCACATATGCGGGGGCCCTTAACATTAACCTGCCCAAGCAACAAGGACTTCCAAAGCTGAAATGCAAAGAAACACCAGTCACAACCAAAGTGACACATAGCTCACAACACCAGTGTGCCACCCAACAACAGCCCCTAAGGCAAGACAATGTACCCAACACTTTAGTCATAGGTAAATCTGTAGTCAGGCAAACTGCTATCCCACTCACCAGGCTGAACACGAAGAAAATTACAGTCAGCTGCCTGTCGGGTGGCAGGATCCACCACATAACGCATGCACTCAAGTCACTCCACAACAAGTACAAATGCAACTCTGTCATTGTCCGTGTTGGAGTGAATGACTTGAGATGTACCTCCCTGGACTACATGAAAAGAGACCTGGAAGAGCTCTCAAATCATGTGGCCCAGGCAGGCATGACCCTAGCCCTGAGTAGCATCCGGCCATCACCCAGAATGATACCACAGTATAAGGACAAAATGATTGACTTCAACAATTGGCTAAGCTTCTGGTGTCATTCAAAGGGGATTCAGTATCTGTCTGCCTGGGAAGATATGATTGACAAACCACAATGCTTTGCCAGAGATGGTTTGCACCTGTCACCCCTGGGATTCAGGTTACTGGCTAAAGCTCTTGCCATCACTATAGTGCCTTTTTTAGGCAAGAGTCAAAGGACAAAACCACCACCATAACAGATACAAGCATGCAAAACATAAAGGTAATGTTACTCAATGCTAGAAGTATAAACCTCAAAATGCACTCTCTCGAGGCACTCCTAAAAATGGAGAACATCAATATCTGTGCAGTAACTGAGACCTGGTTCAAGGCTCCAGAGAACACCTCTGCAATACCAGGCAACAACTCTTACCACACTTTTCGGCCACCAAACCAAGACCGAAACACTAAAGGTGGAGAAGTGTCCATATTCACCAAGGATATTCACACCTCCAGGCTAGTTCCCCAACACAATGCATCTGAAATTTTCCAGGTGCAACTAACACTAGTTAAGACTGAAATCCAAATTGTAGCTTGCTACAGATCCCCCACCATGCCCCAAGATTCTCACTACACCTTTCTAAACATACTGGAAAATATTAAGATAAAACCAAACACCCTAACACTGGGTGACTTCAACTACCCTGCCATTAACTGGGTAAACTACTCGGGCTTCAACACTTTTTCCCAATGGTTCTTGGAATTCATAAATTCCAACGCCCTGGATCATCTAATCCATTGTCCCACCAGGGGCTCCAATATCCTAGACCTGGTCATTACCAGCATGGGAGATAGATTCTCCACACCAGTGGTCACCCCTCATTGGTCAGGTCTGACCATAAGCAAATCACCCTTGACATCCACATTCCACCACCACCCCCCAGTAAGGAAACCTCCATAAAAAACTTCTCCAAAACCAACTTCATTCTACTCAAGTCAGAAGTGACAAACTTCATGACACCTGTGCAGACGGGATCTGAAAGTTTGACTGCTGAATCCTACACTATGGCACTGTACAAGCATCCACTCATGCATGAATCGTGCCATCCCAAATAGAACCAAGATGCTCTCCCCCCAAAAAAGGAAGCCAATCTGGTGGGCCCTTGCCATAAACAAATTATACAACAGAAGAAAGAAACTGTTGCAGAAAAGAGGAAAATCCCAGGATGCAAAAACCTCCCTTACCAGCCTCAGTAAGAAGCTGAGATCCCTCATAAAATCCTCAAAAGCTAGTTACAAAAATAAAATTGCCAAAGATTCCAAAGACAACCACAAGGTATTCTATAGTTATGTCAAGAATCTAAATGGCAATGCTCAGATATGCTCTGAGCTACAACAGAATGGCATTAAGTATACCGATCCCAAGCATATTGCCAATATCGTGGCAGATCATTTTAATGCCAACTTCACCCCCACCCTCACCCCTAAAGGGCCCATCTCAATACCAAAAGTTTGCCAAATTCCGGTAATCACGGCCACACAGGTAGAAACCGCACTCTCCAAAGCTAAGAATACAGCATCCATGGGACCAGATGACATCCCAGGCTGTGTAATACATGAACTACAAAATGAACTGGCACCTCACCTAAGTGTCATGTTTAATCAAAGCCTCACCTCAGGCTTCGTGCCCACTGAGTGGCGCACAGCTACAGTTATCCCACTCCACAATGGAGGAATCCACCTTGGATCCTGGGAACTACCATCCCATCAGTCTGACGAGACTGATCTGCAAGGGCATGTAATGCATTATCATGGAACTTATAAACAAAGACATTGGCAACCTTCAAACACTGGACCCCACCCAGTTTGGCTTTGTGAAGGGCCGATCTTGTCTCCTGAACTTGATTGACTTCTTCGAATCAATTTGCAGAGCTGTGGACGATGGTAAGGTGGTCCACACAGCCTATGTGGACCTTGCCAAGGCCTTCGACACTACCCCCCACTCTGGAATCATAGATAAACTTACTAAGCTGGGGATAAATCCCTATGTCAATCGATGGGTTGCCAACTGGCTTACTGACAGAACCCAGACTGTAAAAGTAGCCGACTCCAAATCCAGCTCCAGACAAATGACAAGTGGAGTACCTTAGGGTTCAGTCCTGGGACCGCTCTTGTTTGACATCTACTTCTCTGAAGTACAGGCCAACACTAAGGGACTCTGGCTAACATAGTTCATAGATGACTGCATACTGGGAGCCATTATTGAATCCCCAAATGATGTGGATATTCTACAAAAGGGCCTTACAGAAACAGATGCTTGGTGCCAGAGCCATGGGCTCATGCTTAATGCCAAGAAATGTATAGTTATCTCCTTTCGGAAAAACCATGTACCCATGAATTACCACATACGTGGCAGTACACTAAACACCGAAAATGTGACGAGAGACTTAGGGACACAGGTGGACAGTGGTCTCACCTTCAATAACCACATTGCTACAAAAGTCAGGAAATCTGTCTATGTGGTACACCTCATCACTAAGGGCTTTTCATCCAGGAAAAAGGAGGTCATTGTCCCACTGTACTCATCCTTCATTAGACCCATTATAGAGTATAATGCCCCATTTGGTATGTACCTCACAAGACATCTGCAACAGCTGGAAAGGCTGCAGAAATACCTCACTAAAAAAATCACAGGCCTAAAGCAGATGCCATATGATGACCATCTAAAAAAATTCCAGTTATACTCTATGGCATATCGCCTACTCAGAGGCAATCTCTGCTTAACATACAAGGCCATGTCAAACCCTGAGCTGTTGGACATGCTCCACTTAAAGAAATCCCAATCCCTCAGAGCCAAATGCTCCAGGGATCTAAACCTTGTCATCACAATGAACAAAACATGCTGGAGGGATAGGTTCCTGACCCAGAGACTCCCCATACTCTGGAATAGACTGCCCATACATGTCAAGCAGAGTGCCTCCTTGGCCCTCTTCAAAAGGAACCTTGATGATTTGATGAGAGATAGGAAATTCACCCTGGGGATCATGTCAGTCACCCTCCTAGACAGGGATCCAGGAAAGTAAATATTGCGGGAAGAAATATCCAGGGAATTGTTATGGCTAGGCTTGTATGGGCTCTAGGGCCAATAGCCTAGTACCAGTCTATGAACCTATGAACTTGAAATGTATTTCTGTGATACAAGGGCATCATAGTCTAACTCATGATGTTCCCTTGTTATCATGCTGGCCACAAGTACAGTAAAAAAGTATTATCTAGCCCATGTTATACTGCTTTATATAACGAATGATCTGCAGCTTATGTGGATTCCTCTGGTCATGTTCTAGGCAATGTCGTGTGTGGTTGCATACTGTGGCTAGCTAGGGTGAAAACTTCTACTGAACAGGTAATGATGCAGGAAATTGCACACCAGTCCAGCATGACATTATTTTATAGAACATACAAAGTACAGTATCCCTCTGAACCAAAATAATGGCTAAAGACTGGCTCATGTGTACAGAAACCTTTTCAAGCTAACAAGACTAGTAAACTAGACAGAAAGAGAAAGAAGACAGAAGGAGCTAATTATTAAATTTAGAGTACTTTTGTAATACATATGTTCTGCGTTTGGACATTTTGTGTTGTAGTTGAAGGATTTTAGGTATTTCTAAGGGAAAGTTGACATAGTGCTTGTCTACAGACCGTGACAACTTACCTTTGGAGCTTTTCAGCTACATTTACCAAGGAAAGAGTTTTCCTGGATATTTGGGAACAAACTTGTACTGTTGTGTATTTACATTTGTAAGTTATTGAGACTAGTGTGGTAAGTGTATGTGTGTGTAATGCTTGGGCACACTTTAGTGACAACTTATCTTCCAACTGATTCCTTCCAGCTATGCTTGCCAGTGAACAGGCTTTTATCTCTGCAGAAACATGGATATAATTACCAGTCCTATGCTTCCTTCTCCTCCTGCACCAAAAAAGAAAAAAGCCACACCACAGGTTCAGTCAGTGCCTCAGCTGCTGGTGGGTGGGTATAGTGGCCATGGCTTTTTTCTTAGACCACTCATTGGTTTCCTCAGGACTCTCTGACACCTTCACCCACCATAGCCCAGGGGTCATGTCGTCTGCTGCTGTTCCCCTGTCCATACCAAGTATGGGAGATCCACTTTTTTGGGCATGGGGGTTGCACCAGGAGATTCTTCGTCAAGTGGCTGAGGTAGGAAACCTGTTACCTAGGTTGAAGTATGATCCTTCAGTTGGTCTCCTTCTAGGAATGTCTCTAAGAAAAACAAACAAAAAAAAAATACACATAATTCCTTTGAAAACAGTTATGCTGTTGACAAAGATGGACTAGTTTATTTGGCTAAGAGCTTATTGTAGGCTTAGAATCCACTGGAACAACATGAGAATTTAAACTGAAAACATATTTTCATTAAGCTGGGGATAATTTCTCAGATGTTTCTGGTAAGGATGAATACAGGTCTTCATTAGTATTTACTTCTCTTGTCCCTGATTCTGATGAGATGGGTTGCTCAGTTTCTCCTACTGAGGAATTTTCACTTGCTTAGACTGAGCTCAGAATGGCTAATTTATTTCAGATGGAATAGGTAAATATTCCCTCTTCTTTAAGGGAGATAGTATGAAAAGTTACAAGTGGAAATGCCACACATGTCCTAGTCTTCACAAAACGCCAACCTTGAAGGCTGCTTTGACTCATACTGCAATAATCCTGTTAGTCAATCTTCAGTACCTAAAAAGACAGACAGACTATAAATTTTGTCAGTCTAACAAGTTTGTTTTTCTCAACTCAGGACAAACCCAGCATCTATTTCCATTTCTTCCAGCTAACAAGTTGTTGGTCAATGCTTATCCTTCTCCGTCCAACAAGGATGGTAAAGCTTTCGGCAGGTTTGGGAGGAGAATTTTTTATTCTTCTACTTGAGCTTTCAGAATTTTGTACCACCAGGCTGATAAGTTGTACAAGCTAATTTGTGATGACAGTTTCAGGAATTTCTTTGCCACTCTGTAGGAAGATAAGTCCTTTCTGAACCCTATTATTACTATTCTTTTTCAAACGTCTAAGCATTCTTTAGAGTGTGTACGAGTGTGCTGACTCCAATGAGACATTTTGCCTAAGTACATAATCAGAAGTTTTCAGATGTTAAGTCTGACATTTTGAATCCTCCTTTGGATAAGGACTTTTTGTTTTGCCCTTCTGCTAAGCAGGTACTCACACAGTTTGATGAAACAGGCAAATTGATTTATGGGGTTACCAGGATTTTTCGGCCATCTTTCCTTAAATCTGCAAACAAATTTTGATTCTTTATTCGAGAAACAAAACAATCGATCCCAGTGAGTTTCTGGCAAGCAGAGCTCTAAGAAAAAGTGGCAGGAGAGATCAAATAAAAAGCAGGGATCTTATCAGAAAAAAGGGACAGTCCTCTACTTCAGAATGAGTATGTCAGCAAAACTCCCCCTACCCCTTCCCTCCCTCCCTCCCTGCCACTTCCTTAAATCTGACCTGACTGGTTCTCATTTGTCACTTTTGGCAGCAGACTGTTTCAGACAAATGGGTTCTGAGAGTAGTTCAAGAGGATTACAGATGACACTGGGAAAACTGTCCTCCTTTTTGAGGAATCTCTCATCATCCACCAAACCAGACAGAACTATTTCCTCTGGTTCCAAATCATATGCTTTCCTTAGAGATTATATAACCAATGTCCCAAAATCAGATGGAAAAAAAAGATTCTATTCAAAAATATTTCTGGTGCTATAGAGGGATTCTTCCTGCAGACCAGTCTGTGATCTTTCATTTCCTTTCTCATCCCTGTTTGAGAAAATGCTAAAGTTCAAGATGTTGACTTTACAGAGCCTATCTCTCATTCCTCTGCAAAGTTTTTTGATAACTATAGATTTGAAAGATGCTGTTTATCATGTTCCGATTGCCAAAGAGTTCAGAGGTTTCTTCGGATTTTATGTGTCTGGCTCAGTAACCATTTGGAATGTCGGGATCCACTACAGGAGTCCTGAGACACAGTGAATGAATGGCCAAAAGAGCAGGCTTACATATACCAACTCCAAATGGCCTTTTGCTAGAATATTCCCTTTTCTCCAAGGTATGGTGATCTCAGAGTTAGTTTATCTCATAAGTACAGGGGAACTCCCTCCCTGTAAAAAAAAAAGAAGTTTTAAGTAAAAGAACAATGTTCGCAATTTACTCTTCTCTTGGAGTTCTGGTCTTTACTTTTTTTTCATTTTGAGTGCCGATATTTCAATAGAGAGCCATCTGGCTCACATTATCAGTTCTCTGCATTACCCTTTTGGTTATCTACAACTACAAGAGTGTTTACAAAGTGTCTAGCTCCACTGATAGCTCATTGAAAGACAGCAGGTCATTCACATATTTCCTTATATAGACGACTTGTTTCTGTTTGCAAAGTCTTTGTCCAAGTGTCACAAATCTTTCCTCAGCTGGAGCTTTCAGATCAACAGTCAAAAATCCTCCTGAATTCCTTCCCACCTTGGTTTTTCCAAGCTGCTTTCTAGATTATTCCCTGCAAAAAGAATTCCTAACTCAGGAGAAAATGGAATTGTATCTTGAAGTCTTCCGGATTTTTTCAGTTCAGTATCAGACTTGCCAAAGGGTATTGCAGGATTCTAGGATTCATGGTTTCAGTGATTGTCATGATTCTTCTCACTAGGCTGCACCTGAGAAAAATCCAGCAGTTATTAAAAATTATGTAAAACCAATATTCTCACCTTCTGGAATTTCAGATTCCATTCTTGGGTTTTGTGAAGAGAGAACGTCTTGGGTGGTTTCTTGAATCCATGTCTCCCATTCTCTCTACCATCCCTGTTCAATCTGTGACAACAGATGCTTCTGATTTTGTTGGGGTGCTGTATCAATGAGGTAAACATGCAGGGTCTTTGTAACAAAACAGACAGGCCAAAGTACATAAATGTTAGAGAATTTAACTGTGATCCATGCTATAGAATCTCATCAACATCTGTGGCCCCCTCAGACCTCTGCAGATGATTACAGACAACACCAGAGTTATGTAGTACATAAACAAGCAGGAGGCCACCAGGCCTTGCCTTTGGCTATGCTACCTTGTTGGGGGGTCACTCGAAGCATTGTTCAACCCTCCAAGCTTCCTACTTTCTGATAGACAAAATGCAGTGGCAAACAAGCTAAGCAGGACCGAGGCAGACAAAGGCAGTTATCACATGCTTCCTCACAGATCGGATCTACTCACATAAGATAAGCAGAGTTTGAGATACCCCAATCTAAAACTACTTCAACGTACTGCCTAGAGGATTCAGCACTGATTACTTCTAAGCACTTTCTTTCTGAGGACATGCAGCAAGTATTAAAGGAGGCAAGAAAGCCTACTACTAGAAAATCTTATATTACAAAATGGAAAATATTTACTAGTTGTTGCCATAGAAATGACTAGAGCCTATACAAGGATTCTGTACCACTAGTTTTAAAATATTTGTGTGAGTTACCCTCCTCTGGCCTTTCTTTTTCCTCAGTCAAGGTGCATCTCTCCACCATTTAAGTACGTCTGCCCATGGAGCCTCATATTTCTTCTCTGTCTTTGGTCAAGGCATTCTTCAAAAGGGGGTTTTATACATAAGACCACCTAGGACACAGGAGGCACCTTCTTGGGATCTTAATTTTGTGCTGAAAAAGTTAACTTTGTCTCCTTTTGAACCAGCTCATTCGGCTGATATATGGCTCATAACATGGGAGGTTGTACAGCCTATTAATCTGACATCTGTAAGCAGAGATTATGAGTTGCAAGCTCTCTTGGTGGGTGAACCCTATTTGGTTTCCATAGAGATAGGGTTACTTTACTCATTATAGCTGAGTGCGCCTCCAGGCGTTTCTGCAGGTACCTCCTACTGTACCTCTAGGTGTCAAATATCGCTTGTTCATATTTACATTAATAATTAATTCCAAAACCATGTTACATAGAAGGTATCAGAATATTTTATATTGAAGCATGCAAACATAATTGCATTATTTGAACTCTGTCAATGAGTATTTGTTAGAACTGTAAGGCGATAACTTCATTGTTCGACCTCTGTCAATGAGTATTTGTTAGAACTGTAAGGTGATAACTTCATTTTTTAAACACTCAAACCACTCCACTGGGAGTTAAAGGTACACACTTCAAAAGAGCTGCACTGGAGGGAGGGAGTTAAGAACAAATCCCTCACTCATGCCAGAAATTGTTTCAGAGTTAACTTTGAAGCAAGCCATCAGTCTCCCAGCTTAATATTCAGAATCTAAAAATCAGGGAGAAAGGATTCTGCATACACTGGATGTGCACAGACAATTTGGGCATTATCTTCAATGTGCAAAGCTGAACAGCTGTTTATCTCCTATAACTGGACAAAGAAAGGACAACCTGTGTCAAAACAGACCATCTCCAGATGGTTGCCCTTTTCTATTGCTTTTTGCTTTTTACTATTCCCACTGTGGTAAATCATTTCCAGGCAGGATCAAGGCACACTCTAGTACAACCCTATTTTCTTCATTGTCATGCTGGAAAGGGGTGGACTCTAGAAACATCCTAAAGGCAGCTGCATGGTCTTCTATACATATTGTTATGAAGCATTACAAACTGTATTCCTTCAACAGGTCCAGGACAAGTTTTGCCAGGACCATTATCCAGGAGTTCCTGTATCCTAATCTTTACTCTGCCCAGATAGGATAAGCTATGGTAATTTACCAATATAGCTTAGGCTACTTCAGGAGTGATACTGATGGACATAGTGCAGTTGTGTAGGTTGCACTTAACTACTGCAGTAGCAACACCCTCCCTCCATCCTATTTTCTTCTGTACATTTTTATATTCTTAGAAAAAAAATGTATGTGTTCCTAACTTTCCTGTTTTTTTTTTTTTCAGGACAGTAGACTCTCTTTTGGGAAGCAAGAAAACCCCGAGGATTTTTGGTGCCCAGGCTGTTTCCTCGCTTTGGAGCTTGAGCTGTAGTAGTGGTCTCTGCACATGTGTAGAGGAGTGCCAGAGGCATTAGAAAACTGTATAACCCATATAGTTAAACACTACTGCAGGAGTGATCATTCAGATCTCTACTGTTTTGTTAGGTGCAACTTACATAACTGTTCTTTGTTGTATAAGTAATCAATAAGCGATGAGTGGGTGTGGGTATATTGAACATTTCCTCACAGTTGACATGGTTTGATCATGAGGGCAAAGCCAGAATGATTAAATAAAGCCAACCATAGATAAATCTTCATTATACCCACACCTACGACTCAGTTATTGCTATTATAAAATGAAATTACTTAAAAAAGAAATTGCTTACTTTTCTTTAATAATGCCTTTGTATAACAGAGGAGTGGCATCCCCGTACTTTGTTTCTACATTCTTCCATGTTTGTTGATGTACTGTGCATACGTATGGGACATACGTTCCCATGCTTACACAACATATTAGTGTTGTGGAAAGCAAGCAATGGAGAAAGGAAGATCTCTATTGCTTTTTTTAAATTATAAAATCTAGACAGTTTAGAGATACAAGAGAGACAGGGCAGAAATACAAGGAAAATCAAGTACTTTTCTTTAATTCTACAGAACGTACCTAATTCTCCTTGTATTTGCTCTGCCCTCCATATGCACCTGTCAACCTCTTAGCTCAAGAAATGTGGATAAAGCCATAAATAAAGCAAGGCAAAGGCTCCAAAATTGGGAATGTTTGCAAATGTTGCTCTTATAAACTTTGAATGCTGTGAGAATAGTAAGATTTGTGTTGTTGTGCATTGTCTGAAGGATGTGGTCTGAAAATGAAATGTGTGCCATTATTTGGTGACTTCATTCCTCAGTGATTTGTCAGAAACCCACAAATTTTATGAGGCACAGACCAAAAATGTGAGACAAAAATCCAGACAGTTGAGATGTTTGCCTCTGTCCCATACACTAATAGAAAAAAGTCTGGCCTCTCAATGATACTTTAGCAACCAGACTTTTTTCTGTTGGTAAGTGAGTAGAGTGGGGGATGGCAAGTGAGCGAAGGCCGTATTAGGTGTGAGTGGGGAGATTACGGCTGTGGAGAGCTAAAGATTTTAACTGTAAAATGTGCATGCCCCTCACTTGTAATGTGGTTGTTTTCCCTGTCTTACCTCAGGTTTCTTGGTGAAATTGCGACAGTTTTTTGTTGCTTGCTTCCCTGCTGACTGCTGCTGGCCTCATGGCACATTGATTTTGTCCGGTGGGGGTAGATCTCTTCTGCATGGTCTTGGGTCTTCATGGAAGGTTTGGAGCCAATCAATACAGTAGGCCATGGGTGTATAGGCCGTTCACGGTTGCTAGCCTTCTGGGGAGGTTTCCTGGCAGTTTCCTGACCTAATAACCATCCAACCAGGTGGCGGAGGATTTGGTGCATGCGCATTCAGGTGAGGAGCTGTTGGTGGTGGGGGGGGGTTCCACCATGGCATGACAGAGAGCGCAGCCATTTCTGTTAGCCTGTGAGCTCTAGTGGAAGGGAACAGCTCTGATGGAAAAAAAAAGGAAAGGAAAGAAGTGAAACATAAGGGAGTAAGGCAAGACCATCACGGCACCTTTGGGAGGTTGGGAGGGGGGCAGGAGGGCGAGGCAACTTCACATAGCAGGGAATATATATATATATATATATATATATATATATATATATATATATATATATATATATATATATATATATATAAAGAAATAAGCTGGGAACTTCACTTGACAGGGCAAAGGGTTTATCTTGCAGACAATGGCCGTGATACAGTTCAAGCTGTTGGTCTGTATTAGTATGCTTAGTCAATGCTGATCTGGGGTCGCAGCCTTTTGGCTCACAGCTTGTTTGGCATAGTGATAGGTTGCTCTGACTGTAGTGCACAGGGTCTGGGGTTCAAGACTGAGTATTGATAACTTTCTAACATGCTGGTTACTACAAGCTGTTGCAGGTTTTTCACAGCCGAGTTGCCTAGGGGCCAAAGCACTATGCTCCAATTGACAAGGTTGGGTTCAACACATGATAGGGGTATGTAACAGCAGGCTGCTGTTTTAAATTGAAGGACTTGGATGCAGGAATTCATGTTGGCTATGGGCCAAAGCTACTCAGTTATGCAAGATATACATTTCTGGTGCTGTTGAGTCTTAGGCATAAGAGACTGTTGTACTTGGTTTCACTGGCCGGATGGATTAGGGGTAATGGGGAGAGGGTCAAAATGGGTAAACCTACAGCTGTAACTGCTGGCTAATAAATCTCTCTCTCTCTCTCTCTCTCTCTCTCTCTCTCTCCAGATATCTAACTTGCATGGACTGCATCAGCAATGGGAGGCCATAGTGGCACAGGTGGAAGAACTTTTTCAAGAGGTTTTGACTGCGGATGCTGTTGCAACAGAGCAGGTGCAGGAAACCAGTCAGAAGAGGTGGTGCTCCACACCAAGAGCTATGGAGATGGCTCGGGGGAAGAGGCAGTGAGTATCAAAGGAGGTGGTTACAGCTGGCCTATCAGTTTCAGGCAGGACTCCAGACAGAGGCTCAGGTAATGATCTTGCATCAACTGTTTTGGCAGGTGGGGTAGACACTGAGGATATGGGGTAGTCAGGAAAGATTGGGAGCCCATGAGGATGGATTTTTGCAGTGAATGGAATAATGTGGTGGGTGCTGCAGTGGAGGTTGCAATTGGAGGGGGCAGTGCAGTGTCAGTGGGTAACATGGGATTGGGTTCTGAGTTAGGTTCTGATTTTGGCCTTCACCCATGTGACTGGTTAACCACACAGGCCTTGGGTCAGGGATCAAGCGCAGTCTTTTTGACACCTCACATTCCGTTTTCAGTCAAGGAAAAAATTTGGAAAGGGGAATATGTGGACGTCTTTGAGTTAATTGATGTGGAAGGGGTAGAGTGGTTGGTTGAGGCTGAGTTGGCTAATAGTAAGGATTTGCTGATGGTCTTGGCCGCATTGGGGAGGAAGAGGGTAGGTAGAATTCACCCTAGGACCTGGGATAATTGGGTAGTCAGTTTTGTTTATTACAGTTTAGCTTGAAAGGGATGGGACTTTAGCATAGCCCCTTTTGGGTTATTTCCTCATGATTTGGGAAGTGCAGCACCTACAGCGAGGGAACACTTGGTTAAGGTATGACTAGAGGTTACGGAAGAGGAAAGCAGTGGATCCTTCTCTTCACTGGGAGGTGTAACATCCTGGCATCTGGTTGGCTACCATGATGTACAGTTATGGGGGGCTTAATAGAGGGGGAAAGGGGGAGAAGGGGTTGGTGTGTGTTGCACCTTTAATAGTGGAAGTTGTTTGTGAGTAGGGTGCAAGTTCCTGCACTCTTGTTCAAGGTGTGGCGAGAATCATCTGGCCATTCAATGTGGGTGCCGTGAGATTAATTCTATGAATGCAAACTTCCTTCCAATCAGGAGTTTCAGGCCATTAGGGATAGAGGTAATTTTCATGAATTACAGGGAGGTGAGGTTTTTAGGGAGAGTAGGGGAAGGGTTGCCTTCCCCATTAAGGTGAAGGTTTTACAACAGATGCTCCAAGGCTTTCCCGACCTTGCACTTAAGGATGAGATATTAGATGGGTTTCATCAAGGGTTCTCTATTAAATCTAGGGTGGTTGGAGATTAGGTGGTTTGTAAGAATCTGTAATCAGTGTGGGGCAAGGAGAATATATTGTGTAGTTTGGTGGAGAAGGAATGTCAGGCGGGTCGGTTATTGGGCCTGTTTGATAGTCTGCCTTTTGTTACTTTTAAGGTTTCACCATTCGGTATGGTACCAAAGAAACGGGTGGGCGAGTTCAGGTTGATTCATCACTTGTTGTATCCTGACGGGAGCTCTCTTAATGATTTTATTGCAGGTGAGGATGCCAGGGTTAGCTATGCATCCTTGGATGATGCTGTCAGGGTAATTAAGGATTTTAAGGAGCCATGATTAGTAAAAATGGATATTGAGTCTGCCTTTCATTTACTGCCAATCAGGCAGGAGGACTGGCCGTTACTGGGTATGGCAGTGGGTGACAAATTTTATTTTGACAAAGCTATACCAATGGGTTGTACAGTTGCATGTGTAGTATTTGAGAAATTTAGTACAGTACTTCATTGGGTGTGGCAGCAGAGGGTTGGTACGCAGAAGGTAGTACATTACTTGGATGATTTCTTGCTAGTTGTGGAGGGGCGAGTAGATGCGCAGGAAGGGTTGCAGGAATTTCTGAGCATGTATGGTGACTTAGGGGTCCCTTTGACTCAGCATAAGTTGGAAGGTCCACCAAGAGCATTAGATTATTTGGGATTACCGATGGGTGTAGAATGGGGATTGTTTGCCTGCCTATGGATAAGATTTACAGACTGAAGGCTAAAATAAGGTCAGTTGTGGCTAAGGATACAGATCCAGACAGTTATGGAGATGTTAGGGTTTCTGAATTTTGCATGTCGGGCAGTGCATCCTGGGCATACTTTCTGTAGGTCAGTGGCATTTGTGTTAAAAGGGGGCAACAGTAAACACTACTGGATTAGGCAGAATAAGTTGGCTCGGGAGGATTTGTTGCTGTGGTTGTGTTTTTTGGATCAGTTCAATGGGATTTTCTTTTGGCAGACAGACTGGGTGGGGCAAGAGGAACATCAGTTATTCACAGACACAGCAGGGGCCATTGGCATGGAGGCTTATTTTGGTGGACAGTGGTTTGCAGTTAAATGGCCTCTGCAATGGAAGGAGGAATGGAAAAGAGAGGTTGCGTTTTTAGCATTGATGCCAATTTGGCAGCTTCAGTAGTTTGGAAGGATCACTTATGGGGGAAGCAAGTAATTTTCCATTTGGATAACATGGCAGTGGTACAGGTTTTGCAGAAGACGGCCAGGTCAGAATTGCTATTGTTGATTTTGCGTAAGTTGATTTTACAGAGTTTGTTAAATTTCTCATTTACAGGGGTGCATGTGCCTGGGGTGAGGAACAACATTGCTAATAGCTTGTCCCAATTTCAGTTTTCCAGGTTTTGGCTGTTGGCACCAGGGGCAGAGGAAGTGCCAGTACTCTTGCCAGCGAAGGTGTGGACCCTTGGGTTGAGGTAACCAGGAGGTTGGTGCATCATTCTTGGGCAGTATCTACAAGAAAGGCTTATGGCAGGGCCCTTTTACAATTGCCAGAATATGAAGGGGTGTTGTCTAAGGAGTTACTGCTTCACATTTTAGCTTGAGCCCAGGGTTTAGGTAAAGCCTTACAAATGGTTAGGGTGAAATTATCTGCAATTAGCATATTCGCACAGATATCTGGGTTACATGACTTTACGAGGTCATGGACGGTAGGGCGTATGTTGAAAGGATGGGGAAAAGTGGCTGGGGAGCTTAGTGATATGTGATGGCTGCTGACAAGGGCATTGTTGAAAGTTTAGCTGAAAAGTTTAGCCTTACTGGAAGTTAACTCCTCAGATTATATTATGTGGGTTGCATTGTGTGTATGGTTATATTTTCATGTGTTTTGCGTGTCTGAGTTGTTAGGATCATTACTTTGGAGGGCTGTAATGATAGGTTCTGGGATGGTTATTACCGGGTTGTGGAAGACTAGGACAGATCAGTTGGGGAAAGTGCAGTAATAGTGCTCAAAACAGATAGGAATATTGGACTTTGCCCATTAAGGTGAGCTGTGAAATTAAGACGGACTCAGGTGGGGGGCCCGTATGATCTGGTTTTCCATTTGGCGAATGGTAGGGGGGTGACAAGTGGTGGGCTCGTACATCTCTCATCAGGAGGGTTTTTCGTTGTATGGGTTTTCCAGTGGAGAAATTTGCATCTCATTCCTTTTGCATTGGTAGGGCTTCAGACTTGGCTAGGGATGGCAGTTCCACTGAGGTTATTAAAAGAGTGAGGAGGTGGTCTTCTAATGCATTTTTATCCTATATTAGATAAAGTTTTGCTTTGCATATGTTATTAATTTTCTTTTCTTTTCTTTTAGGAAAGCAGATTGTCATCCTGGGTCATTCTTATGTCCACTGTGCAGAGAAACAGGCAGCGGTTAGGGTAGATGGTCAAGATTTGGGTTTGTCTCAGTTAGGCTGGACAGTTACTTGGCATGGGGTTAGAGGGCTTAGATGGGATCAAATAATGCACGAGTTTGAACAGGTAAGGTTGAGAGTAGGTTATCCCTGAATATTAATGGTGCACTTGGGGGGTAATGATCTGGGAATCCTTTCAAAGAAACAGTTGGTGGGTATCATACTACAGGATTTGTTGAAGTTGTAGACGTTGTACCCTGGTATGTGTATAGCATCATCAGAGTTAGTTCCACATGTAACTTGGAGGAATGCAATTAGTTATTGGGCTATTGAGTGGGTTAGGAGGTTTGTTAACCAGAGGTTGGCCAGGCAACTGGGGGTTTTAGGTATGTATATCATTAAGCATAGGGACTTCATGGATATTGATATAGTTTGGTTTTGATCAGATGGGATACATTTGAGTGATGTAGGTTTGGATTTGTTTAATGCTCACCATACCCTCTAGAAACAATTTCAAGTCACGGTTATGAGATAAGAGGGGGAACAGCCTGGGATCAGGCTGGTGAATGCAGAAGAGGAACAGGATTGTCCCCTTCTGTTCCCTCTCTAGGTGAAGGTGGTCATGACATTGAGTTTGGGAATCAAGTGAGTTGCTGGATGCTGCTTGATAAGTGAACTTATTTGGATGATAGTTAATTTGAAAGGGTGAGCAGGTACGCTGCCCATTTAAGGTTTGCTCAGGGTGAGTAGGTACGCTGCCCTGAGATTGTTTGAAGATTGTGAAGTTTACTGTTATTGGTTTTATGTGAATAAAGTTAATGATTAGGTTGTATTAATGTAGCTCCCACTGTATTTCTTGTAGAAGTAATAGACTGTAGTTTTCCATTACACCACAAGGTGGTGTTCCTTTTCAGGAATATAAAAAGCAATTTCAAAAGTGAAAGAAGAGACTGGAAGACTAATTGAAGGAGGGAAGACTGAAACACGTAGCTGAAGGGAAAAGGGCCTTGCAGCATGACTGGATTTTCTTTTCTAGTGCTTTGAGACAGGAAGTAGCAGATTGTGTCTGTCTTTGGCTGAAATCCTGGATGATGGTATTTTGTGGAATCAGGAGAGAAGTCTGAAACCAGTAGCTCCACACCTGCTATGATTCAGCAAGAAAAGGAGTTCCCTTGGGCCTAGTACTGAGAAGCCATAGATGATTACCAGAGTTCTGGTAGGTGATTTTCTACTTTTCTCATCAGAGGAACCAAGGCAACTGGTCACTAGGATATTCTCGATGGAGTGGTGAGAGGCTCTGGCTGTCATTTTATATTTTTATAAGATTGTGGTCACCCCCAAATGCTTTGTGAATTACAAATAACTATGATCCATATGAGCTCCAACTTGGGCCCCATCATGCCAAGAGCAAGACTGTAAATATTCACTGGCCAGTGAACAGGGTATAATAGAGTGTTTCACAGTTGGTCTGTTTAGAATTGATCAAGGGGGTAGATACTGCTGAATGACATTGCATTCTCTCATATTTGTATTGTGGCACGATAAATCTTTATTGTTCAATGATAATGCATTTTCTCATATTTGTATTGTTGCATTATAAATCCTCATTGTTCAATAACATTGCATTTTGCTTGTGTTGGTACTGCTGCCTTCAAGAATTTTGCTGCTCAATGACATTGCAATTTCTTATATCTGCATTGTTGTATTATGACTCTTTTATTGCTTAATTGCATTGCATTTTTTCCAATGTTTGTATTGCTGCATTGTAAACCTTTACTGTTCATTGACATTGCCTTCTTTGTGCATGTTTGAATGTCTTTCTTCTGTTGTGCTCTGGGGAACAGGGTGAATTTATGTTTTTATTAAATGCATATCTCACCTTGCTTTATTGCTAACTGGTGCACTGTTGAAATAATTTGTTTATGGTTGTGCTATTGCCTTTTTAAACTAGATGTGTCACCTAGAATAAAATCTGTCCCTCTTGCCACCTTGGTGTGTTGGGCCTATAGGGGTGTCACCAGAGTCAGGTAGGAAGGAACCCATATCTCTTCAGCTACACCTGCGGGTGTGCTACATTTGGAGGCTCATGTGGGATTTCCTGTACTGCCTTGGACTCCACCCTATTTCCCCTGTACATGTGGAAAGCAAATCCAGCAAAACCATGAACCCAGAAATAGCCGCTAAGTGGTGCAAACAGCACAATGCTCATTCAGAGCTCAGTCATTAGTTCTGGTGTTGCCAGGGGTCACATGGACTGATATGCAAATACATCAAGTCACAAGATCTTTGCCAATTGTGGAGCATGGATTTTTGCTGGACAGCACTGTGGACCCTATTGAGCAGAGTACATTGGCCTTATTAGAATGGAAAAGTCCTTTAGTGTATAAGCACATACCTTCAAGTGTACAAATTTCAGGTGAGAGTGCAGTCTATGTGGAAGTGCACTACCTCAGCAACAGAGAAAATACCTGTGGAAGCTATCCAAGTAGGTCAGAACCTTATACCAGAAGCTGCAGCTTCACTGCCCATAAATACTATAGGACCTGAAGTTTTGAATGCTTTGGGAAGTATTGTAGAAAAATGCTTAAAGCCTACACAGCCATTCACTGGGTTTGGCTACTGCAAATTGCATTTCTTTTCTGGAAAACCCACACCTCACGGAGAGGAAGATTTTGAATCCTGGATGGATCAGGCTTCACAAGCCCTAGAGGAGTGGGATATCCCAGAATCTCAGAAAAAGCAGTGGATATCTGAAAGTCTAAAGGGATTAACTGCAGATACTATACACAACCTAAGGATGGCTAAGCAAGATTGCATGGCCAAGGACTATTTAGGAGTACAGCAGGATGTGTTTGGAAGGACCAAGTGGGCTGCTGATCTACTGTATCTGTTTGAACATACATACCAAGAAGTTGGTGAGAAACTATCTAATTACATTAAGCGATTAGATAAAATGCTCCACCAGATCATCCTAAAGAAGGGGGTGGATCCGAAAGTAGCTGACCAAGTACGGATCGGACAAATTTTACAAGGAGTGCAAGCTATGGACACCATTGTTTGGAAAATGAGGATGAGAAATAGGGATGAGACTCTAACTTATTCTCAGCTGGTTAAAGAGGTGAGGAAAGAGGAAACCCTGTTGGAAGCCAAATCTCAGTGTTCAACAGCAACTAAAACAGTGAGTGAACACCAGCAGGAGCCTATAACCGTGCTCACTACTCAAACAGGAGTCGTGGCCCAGAGTGTCCGCAATGTAGAGGTGTCACAGTTGCAGATGCAGGTGTCTTCCCTGACCGTCGCCATAGCTCAGGAGGAATACATCATCTAGAACCTCCATGAAAGGACTCAGGGAAGAACCGAATCAGCCAATGCTCAGAGTTCCTACTGGATTTTGTTTTTACTGTGGTGCTGCAGGGCATATAAAGTGACAGTGTCCTGATGCAGAGAACTTGAAAAGAGTGAATGAACTATTATTGGTTAGTGCAATGGAGGGAAACTTCAAAGGGCCTAAGTGAAGGAGCCAGCTGAGTGCCCAGTTGCAAAGAGCTCCATAAATCTAACATCAAGAGACAGCATCCTGGATCTCCTTTCCACACTAACCCTTGTAATAGGGGAGATAGACTACCTACTATGCACACTTCTAGCTCATCTGAGGTGAACAACCAAATTGGAAAGCCATCTCAGCCAAAATCTCATTATCTCAGACCACAAAGCATTACAAAGCAAGAGTCTTATCTGTTAAAATGGCGAGGTCAACCGGCGGTACATCAACCACATGCTGACTGCCGTACAGCTGAACAACACCAAAAGCAGAAACTCCTCGATGGCCTACTGGGACAGTCCTCTGTTGTGTCAGTAAAAATAGAAGAAGTATATAGTAAAGCACTGTGAGATACTGGTGCACAAATCACCATTCTGTACAGAGACTTCTACCAAAAATACTTAAAGCATTTGCCACTTGAAAAGTTAGAAGATTTGGAGATCTGGGGGCTAAGTGATATGAAGTTCCCTTATGATGGTTATGTCTCACTCAAGTTAGAATTTTCCCCTTCAGTTGTTGGGTCAACAGAAGTTTTTGAAACACTCGCTGTTGTGTGCCCCAGGCCAAAAGGAAAGGATTCAGCATCTATTTTAGTGGGGACAAATACTGACCTTGTCAGAAGAATGCTAATGCCTCACTTGACCCAGGAACACCCAGCACTGCATCCTCTCCTGAGACCAGTTTTCTGTGCCCTTTAAAGGGAGAAGGATAGTAAGAAAGATGAAATTGGTCATGTGTGGACCCTGTCTGGCAAAGAGCATATAATTCATCCTGGTCAGGTCACCTGTTTGAGAGCCAAAGTGAGGATGTGTGGACAAACAGTTTCCTCTCATCTCATGTTGGAAATGGATCCAGAAAGTGACTTGCCACCGGGGATGGAACTAGTCCGAGAAGTTTGGCCTGCGGACAAGTTAAAGCATCCTTATGACACTTTTCCTGTAGGGTTGAAAAATAAAGCAAATTACTCCCATTGTCCTGCATTCACAAGTGCGTTTGGGAAATGTTTATGCTGCCACTCCCTGACCTGCTTCTGTGTTGACAAGGAATGAGAGCAGAGCCAACAAGTTGAAGCTGGAAGATATTGAGATAGGAAGTGGTCTCTTGCCCCCTGAGTGGCTAACCAGAGTTAAATAGCTACTAATGAAAAAGAAAAGTTGTTTTTCTACTAGTGAACTTGATGTGGGCTGTGCAAAAAGTGCAGAACACCGAATAAGAGTAAAAGAGAACCAGCCTTTCAGGGAAAGTTCCAGAAGAGTAGCCCCAGGAGACCTGGAGGACTTAAGAAAACATTTGGAAGAACTAAAAGCTGCAGGGATAATTTGAGAGTCAAGAAGTCCATATGTCTCTCCCATTGTCATTGTTAGGAAAAAAAATGGTGCAGTTCACATGCGTGTGACTACCATACTCTGAATCAGCGAACCATTCCAGACCAATACACAACTCCCCGGATTGAAGATGCTTTAAATTGCCTGGTAGGCAGTAAGTGGTTCAGTGTGCTAGACATAAGGAGTAGATGCTATCAAATCCCTATGCACCCAGAAGCTAAAGAGAAGACTGCTTTCATCACCCCTTTGGGATTTTTTGAGTTTGATCACTTACCTCAAGGTTTATCAAATGCACCGGCAACTTTCCAAAGAATCATGGAAAGAACAGTTGGAGACATGCATCTTCTGGAAGTCTTAGTCTACCTGGACAACATCATTGTCTTTGGGAGGACCCTTGAGGAGCACAAAGAAAGACTGATAAAGGTATTGGAGAGGATTGAGAAGGAAGGCCTGAAGTTGTCATTGGACAAATGCAAGTTCTTCCAACCTTCAGTGACCTATGTGGGACATGTAGTGTCTGCAAATGGAATATCCACAGATCCCAGCAAAGTTGAAGTGGTGACATCTTGGCCCAGACCCAAAACTATCACAGAGCTGCGATCTTTCCTGGGGTTCTGCAGTTACTATAGAAGGTTTGTGGAAGGATTTTCAAAGATAGAAAAACCTCTCAATCATTTGCTCTGAAATGATGAGAAAGCAGATGAAACAGATGAAGATATCCTTGTGAAAAAGCCTAAGGGACCGAGAGGTTCTAAAGAACTCATCAAGAGTCGTTGGGCTCCTGAGTGAGAAGAGTCATTTGAACAGCTTAAGTATTGCCTCACACATGCCCCGGTGCTGGCATATGCTGACTCAACAAAGCCACACACTTTACATGTGGATGGTAGCAGGGATGGCTTAGGAGGAGTTCTTTACCAGGAGTAAGACAAGAAGCTGAGACCTGTGGCTTTTATCAGTCAGAGTTTGTACCCCACAGAAAGAAGCTACCCTGCACACAAGTTGGAATTCCTTGCCTTAATGTGGGCTGTAGTGGACAAGCTACATGACTATCTCTATGGGGCTGAATTTGAAGTGCAGACTGACAACAATCCTCTGATATACATCCAGACCACTGCAAAGCTAGATGCTACTGGCCACAGATTAATGGCAGCTCTATGCAACTATAATTTCAGTTTGAAATACCGCCCAGGACACAAAAATGGAGATGCTAATGGTCTGTCCAGAAGACCTTAGGGAGATTTACACCCCAACGATGAATGGGTGGAAATTCCAGCACCAGGGGTGAAAGCTATGTGTCAGATTGCAACCTGCTATCAACACACTGAATGCTGGGCCCAGAAGTTGGTTCTGTCTGCAGCAAGCATACCCCAAGGTTACTGTAATCTGGTCACTTTACAGGCTTCATCGCTACCAGCTTTGAGTAACAGTGACCTCAGGAGAGATCAAAGAGAAAAACCCTTAGGTCAGCTGGTGGTAGCTGCTTTAGAGACGATACAAGTTAATATGCTTTGCATGGATATTCATCCTCTGGCAAAACTTTTGGCCAAAGAATGGGACAGACTCCAGATACAGAATGGACTAGTGTATAGGAGATCTCCTAGTGCACTCAGCAGTGAAAAATGGCAATTGTTGCTTCCTCAGAAGTATAAAGAAGTAGTACTCCAGTCATTGTATGATGAACATGGTCATCTTGGTTATGACAGAACTATGGGTCTGGTACGAGACATGTTCTACTGGTCATGCATGAAGCAAGATGTTGAGGATTATTGTCGTACATGTCTTCGTTGCATTCAGAGAAAGACTCTGCTGACCAGAACTGCCTCATTGGGTCAAATGGAAAGTAGTGGACCCATGGAACTGGTCTGTATATATTTTCTGTGCATTGAACCAGATGAAGGTGGGATCAGTAATGTGCTGGTGGTGACAGACCATTATACCAGGTATGCTCAAGTATTTCCCACTTGAGACCAGAAAGCTATTACAGTGGCAAAACTACTAGTTGAGAAGTTCTTTGTACACTATGGCCTGCCAAAAGGATACACTCTGATCAAAGACGTGATTTTGAGAGCAAGCTTGTCCATGACCTACTTACTCTGTTGGGAGTCCAAAAAAGCTACACCACTCCTTATCATCCTCAAGGGGATCCTCAGTCTTAGCGTTTCAACTAAACTTTACTAGACATGTTGGGGACACTATCTGCTGAGAAGAAGAGTCAATGGAGTAGACATGTAGCCACAGTGGTGCATGCTTACAACAGTACTAAAAATTATGCTACAGGAGTCTTGCCTTACTTCCTAATGTTTGGAAGAGAAACTCGTCTTCCTGTTGATGTCACATTTGGAGTCACAGCTGATGATACATCAGTGCAATCTCACTGCAGTTATGTGGAGAGACTCAAGAAGAACCTCAGACAGGCTTATGAGCTTGCTGAAAAATCAGCAGGACAAAGACATCAGCGAAACAAGGTTCACTATGACAAAAAAGATGCATGACTTGCAGCCAGGGGGCAGAGTTCATTTGAAAAATTTGGGACTACAAGGAAAGCATAAACTAGCTGACCACTGGGGATCTGAGATTTACATAATTTGTTCTCACCTACCTAATATCCCTGTCTACCAAGTTTTCCCTGAGGGGAAAGAAGGACCCATAAAAACCTGACACTGAAACAATGTAATATCTTTGGCAAAATCAGTGAGGCTCATGAATCCAGAAGCCAGAATGGCTCAGCAGAAGCCTAACTCGAGGTGATCCAGAAGGCTAAGGTGGAGATGAACTATTGTCTCAAATATTCAAGAGCCTATGCTTCCTCCTGCTGAAGCAGAGGAAGACAGTGATGATGACTGGGGTTTCAGTGAGCCTTTTTATGAGGATGTCCAAAACCCTGTGGGCTGTAATCTCAATGTAAATGCACCGGAATTCATTCCTTGTTATTTTGAGCAGCCCAGACCTAACAATAGACTAAGTAATGTTACTGTGCCTCTTGTAGAACCTAATACTGATCGAGGCCCTGCTACGCAAACTTCAGAAAATAGTGCTGAGGATAGTCATACCGTTATGGGAAAAAAAGTGAAGTTATACAAGAGGAGATTTTAGAAGTAGACAATATGTCTACTGAAGAACTAGACAGTGAATGTGATGTGAGTGACAAACCTTCCAAGCAAAATTCCTTAGCTGTCTCTTCCGAACCAAAACTGCAGAGACTGATTCAGCCCCCACAGAGACTTACCTATAACAGTTTGGGACATAGTACACAGGAACCTGTGACCACAGCTCATTGAAGGGTCTGCGCTCATAATCCCTATGCCTCCTACTCCAGTGGTGACACCCCATCCCAAGTTAAGCATAAGGCTGATTACCCTTGGTTGAATGTACCTTTTGAATGCAAAAATATTGTTCAGTTGATGGTGCATTAGTGTTTGTAAATATTTTCTGCTAATCTACCTTTGACTTGGGGGGACCCAAGATTTTCAAGTGGGGGGAGAGTGTAGCTCCCACTGTATTTCATGTAGAAGTAATAAACTGTCGTTTTCCATTATACCACAAGGTGGAGCTCCTTTTCAGGACTATAAAAGACAATTTCAAAAGTGAAAGAAGAGACTGAAGAAGGGAAGACTGAAACATGTAGCTGAAGGGAAAAGAACCTTGCAGAATGACTGAATTTTCATTTCTAATGCTTTAAGACAGGGAAGTGAAGTAGCAGATTGTGTCTCTCTCTGGCTGAAATCCTGGATGATGGTATTTTGTGGAATCAAGAGAGAAGTCTGAAACCAGTAGCTCCATGCCTGCTATGATTCAGAAAGAAAAGGAGGTTCCCTTAGGCCTAGTACCGAGAAGCCATAGATGATTACCAGAGTTCTGGTAGGTGATTTTCTACTTTTCTCATCAGAGGAACCACAGCACCTGGTCACTAGGATATTCCTGACAGAGTGGTGAGAGGCTCTGTCCACCATTTTATATTTTATAAGATTGTGGTCCCCCTCCATATGCTTTGTGGATTACAAATAACTGGGATCCATATGAGCTCCAGCTTGGGCCCCATCATGCCGGCAGCAAGACTCTAAATAGTCACTGGCCAGTGAACAGGGTATAATAGAGTGGTTCATAGTTGGTGTGTTTAGAATTGATCAAGGGGGTAGAGGGTGTTAGTACTGCTGAATGACATTGCATTTTCTTATATTTGTATTGTGGCACTATAAATCTTTATTGTTCAATGATAATGCATTTTGCCATGTTAGTACTGCTGCCTTAAAGATTCTTTACTGCTCAATGATATTGCATTTTCTCATATTTGTATTGTTGCATTATAAATCCTCATTGTTCAATGACATTGCATTTTGCTTGTGTTGGTACTGCTGCCTTCAAGAATTTTGCTGCTCAATGACATTGCATTTTCTCATATCTGTATTGTTGTATTATGACTCTTTTATTGCTTAATGACATTGCATTTTTCCCAGTGTTTGTATTGCTGAATTATAAAGCTTTACTGCTCATTGATATTGCCTTCTTTGTGCATGTTTGAATGTCAAGACTTTCTTCTGTTGAGTTCTGGGGAAGAGGGTGAATGTATGTTTTTATTGCATGAATATCTCACCTTGCTTTATTGCTAACTGGTGCACTGTTGAAATCATTTATTTATGGTTGTGCTATTGCCTTTTTAAACTAGATGTGTCACCTAGAATAAAATCTGTCCCTCTTGCCACCTTAGTGTGTTGGGCCTATAGGGGTGTCACCAGAGTCAGGTAGGAAGGAACCCATATCTCTTCAGCTACACCTGCGGGTGCGCTACATTAATACATGTTGTCAACTGTCTTTTGGTGTTGGTGTGAGTTATTTAAAAGGGGGCTGGGACAATTTACCATTTTAACTAATTTTAACAGCTTAATAATAAGCATCACAGTTTAGAGTATGTACTAGATGACTACAATTCTCAGAATCCTTTTAGACATATATGGGCCATATTCAATAAAGCCTACACTAAGTGTACACTGTTCTGAGTGAACAGAAAACACAGATATAATGTACACCTTCTTCCTCCTAATTTTAGTTTTCTTACTGATATTCTTGCTGCTTTAAATATTGACAAGGATTTATGCAGGTTACCACAAAGTGTAGACTACATGTACACTTAATGTAGCCTTTCTGAGTAACTAGAACGTACAAAAAATGTGATAAGAATTTTATTGAATACATATCGTGTACACAATGTACACAGTGTAGGCTTTATTGAATCTGGACTTTTAATTGCTCTTCTGACAACAATGTTGTTATTAATTCAGGATTTTGGAGACTTATACTGGGATATGTGGTTCTAGAACCAGTGAAGCATAATGGATTAAGAATTGCAAAGAAGCAATGGCTTCATTTCCAGTGTTTGCAAGCATTAGAAGAGAAAATGGTCCAATCAAAAGAAGAAGAAAGGCATAACTGCAATAATTTTGCCTAATAAAATTACACTTAGGTGGCCCTGTCCACTTTGTTTATTTGAAAGTTTGCATTATTATTTGGAAAGTTTGTATTACTATATAGAAAATTTGCATTATTATATAGAAAGCTTGCATTATTATATGGAAAGTTTGCATTATTATATGGAAATTCATGTCCAGTGATTCTCTACACCAAATTCATGAAGTTTGGTACTGTTTGTAATTTGTAGGGATTCTTGTGCATGTTTTGTGTAAAAAAAGTGATTTTATGGAAAACGTTAAAAAGCAGAGCCAGTAAATATTGTCAAATATAGCTGCAGATTGCCAGTCATAAAACATGATGTGTAGCTGTAACTGAAATCTACTTGGAGGGGGGTCAGGTAATACACGCACAAGCAATGTAGTTGCCATCTGCACTACTTATGTTTCAGTTCCTGTTGCATCCTATAAGTGACCATAACTCCCATGTTTACAATTGTATAGTTTTCCACTCTTTAATAAGTACTGTCACTTAAAGTAACATTAACTAAGTTATTTGCTGATTTTTTATTGTAATACTTGCCTGTTAATGTTTGTAACCAGTAGTATCACTAATAGAAAAATAAGGTTATCAGTTGTGTTGGTGTGTCATGTATTGGGGGGCTGCAGCCTCTCATCCCCCCACCAGTATTTATAGAAATGTATTTCTTGTTTGTTTGTTTGTTTTTTTTAAGTAATAAATGGTGGGAGGGGATTAAGGTGGCATGTTTCACAATAAAAGGGAAATGTAAAAGCATCTGTGGGTAAAGTAGGTTGTTCTTCTAATGGACAATATACTCCAAGACCATAAAGGGCACAGGTTTATGACCAAAAGTCACTGTCAGCATAACCTAATCTTGTGTTATGACTGGGTTATCAAAGAACTTGACAGGAAAGAACCAATAGGAATGCACCATCTGGACTTCACCAAGGCCTTCAAATTCATTCCACAAAGTTAAGTATTAGGAAAAACTGCAGAAGATGGGAAAGCTACCATGACTGAAAGTGCTAGCAGGGTTAAAAAGCAGTACAGAGGTTTGTGGTGAGAGAGTTGATATTGGAAATAAAAACATTGAGTGGATGAGAAATAGAGCAGTTGGTTCTGGTTCCAGTACTCTCAGTTTGATTGTTTCAGATGTATCTGAAGGAGACTAGAAACTGAATTATCCTCCTTGATGGTAATGCACAGATATGTAAAGCAGTCAATGATGAGAAAAAAGTATATGCAAGAACTTGGAAATGCTGATAAATGGCAGAAAGATGGTAATGAAAGCTCACTGTACACAAATCAAATTACCAAAGTACTGTACCTAGGCCGCAAACAACCGTGACATCAGCAGGGAGAAGCAGAACTAATGGCAGCAGAGAAGAAATAAAAATGTAGGGATGTGACACACTTGAAGTGAAATGAGAAAGCACTAGCAGCAGCAAATAAAATTCAAGAGGGTATCCTCAGGTGGGAACAGACTATAAAACCAAAGAAGCAATGCTTCCACTATATGAGAACCTGGGCAGGCCATATAGTAATGTAAGCGATACATGGGGAAGGAGTGAGGGGGACATCAAGCTACTGAAAATGGTCAAAAGGAAAACCACTAGAAGGATGAGTCAGATCGTTCATAGGTTCATAGGTAGGTATTAGGCTATTGGCCCAAGGGCCTACGTAAGCCTAGCCAACAAGATTCCCTGGCTTACGCCACCCAAGAAAGTTATTTTCCTGTGCCACTGTTGAGCAGAGACACAGAAGTGATCCCCGGGGTGTATTTCCTATTTCCCATCCACTCATCAAGATTTTTCTTGAAGAGTGCTAATGAGGAGCTTTGTTTGATATAGATAGGTAGTTTGTTTCAGAGTATGGGAAGTCTCTGGGACAGGAATCTATCCCTCCAGCTTGTTCTGTTTATTGTGGTGACAAGGTTTAGGTCCCTAGAGCATGTAGCTTGGAGGGATTGGGATTTCTTTAGGTGTAGCATGTCCAACAGCTCTGGGTTTAACATAGCTTTATATGTTAGGCAGAGATCCCCTCAAAGCAGGCGATATGCTATGGAGTAAAGCTGGAGGTTTTTTGAGATGGTCAGTGTAGGGCATTTGTTTGAGGCCAGTAATCCTCTTTGTGAGGTACTTCTGTGGCCTGTCCAGCTGCTGCAGATGTCTTGTGAGGTACATTCCAAAAGGGGAGTCGTACTCTATAATGGGTCTAATGAGTGTCGAGTAGAGGGGGAATAATGACCTCTTTTTTCCTGGATGAGAACCCTTTTATGATGAGGTGTGTCACTAAGAAGGACTTCCTGACTACTGTGGCGATGTGACTATCAAAGGAGAGATTACTGTCCACATGGGTCCCAAGGTCTCTTATCACACATTCGGTGTTAAGTAGATTGTTGTCTATGTGGTAGTTCATGGGTACAAAGTTTTAACCAAAGGGGATGACACTGCACTTTTTGTCATTGAGCTTGAGGCCATGGCTCTGACACCAAGCATCTGTCTCAGTGAGGACCTTCTGTAGGACGTCCACATCATTTGGGGACTTGACTATGGCTCCTAGTTTGCAGTCATCTGTGAACTTCATTAGCCAGAGGCCTTCTGTGTTAGCCTGTACTTCAGAGAAGTAGATACCAAACAGGAGAGGTCCCAGGACTGAACCCTGTGGTACTCCACTTGTCACTGGTTTGAGGTCAGATTTGGAGTCTGCAACTTTTACAGTGTGGGTTCTGTCAGTGAGCCAGTTGGCAACCCATCTTGTGACTTATTTATACCTAATTTAGTAAGTTTAGCTATAATTCCAGAATGGGGGATGGTGTCGAAAGCCTTGGCGAGGTCAAGATAGGCTGTGTGAACCACCTTACCCTCATCTATGGCTTTGGTGACTGCCTCAAAGAAGTTGATCAGGTTCAGGAGGCATGATCTGCCTTTCACAAACCCGAACTGGGTGGGATACAAAGTTTGGAGGTTTCCAATGTCTTTGTTTATGAGTTCCATGATGATACGTTCCATGGCCTTGCAGACCAGGCTCGTCAGGCTAATAGGGCGATAGTTCCCGGGATCAGTGGTGGCACCCCCCTTTGTGGAGTGGGATAACTGTTGCTATGTGCCATTCAGTGGGCACAAAGCCTGATGCAAGGCTATTATTCAACATGGTGCTTAAGTGGGGAGCCAGTTCGTTCTGAAGTTTGTGTAAAATGCAGCCTGGGATGTTGTCCGGTCTCATGGATGTGTTTTTGGCTTTAGAGAGTGCAGCTTTTACCTGCATAGTTGTGATTACAGGGACTCTGCATTCTTCCTGTATAGATATGGGCCCTTTGGGGGGGGGGGTAAAATTAGCAGTGAACCTATCTGCTAGGATGTTGGCAATATCAGTTGGTTCTGTAATTTTCGTGCCATTGTGCTGTAACTCAGAGCAGATCTGGGTGTTGCCATCGAGATTCTTGACATAGCTATAGAATGCTTTGTGGTTGTCCTTAGAATTAGTGACGATTTTGCTTTCATAGCTAGCTTTGGAGGATCTTATAAGGGACCTCAGCTTCTTACTGAGGCTGACCAGGGAGCTCCTCCACTCATGAGAGTTTACTCTCTTTTGCAACAGTTTCTTCCTTCTGTTGTACAGTTTGTTTATGGCAGGGTACCACCAGATTGGCTTCCTTTTTTGGAGGATAGCATCTTGATTCTGTTTGGGACAGCACAATCCATGCACATGTGTAAGTGTTTATTGAGTGCATTTGTGTAGAATTCAGCAATTGTAACTATATTGTCCATCTGCACTGGTGTCATGAAGTTCACCACTTCTGTCTTAAGAAGCATGAAGTTGGCTTTGGAGAATTTTTTTACCATGGTTTCCTTAATGGGGGGTGGGGGTCGGGTGTGGATATCAAGGGTGATTAGCTTATGGTCAGATCGGACCAACGAGGAGTTGACTTCAGGTGTGGAACACCGGTCACTCATGTTGGTAATGACTAGGTCTAGGATATTGTTGCCCCTGGTGGGGGTCTGGATAAGTTGATCCAGGGCATTGGAATTTATGAATTCCAGAAAGCGTTGAGCTAAGGAGTTGGTGCATGAGTAGTTTTCCCAGTTAATGGTGGGGTAGTTGAAGTCGCCCATTGTTAGGGTGTTTGGTTGAACCCTAATATTTCCAGTACATCAAGAAAAGAGGAGTGGGAATCCTGGGGCATGGTGGGGGATCTGTAGCAAGCTACAATTTGGATTGCAGTTTTGCCCAGAGTTATTTCCACTTGGATAACCTCGGATGCATTATGCTGAGCAGCTAGCCTGGAGGTGTGGATATCCTTAATGAATATGGACACACCTCTGCCTTTGGTGTTTCGGTCCAGGTTACATGGCTGAAAAGTGTGGTATGAGTTATAGCCTGGTAGTGCAGGGGTGCTCTCTGGAGCCTTGAACCAGGTCTCAGTCACTGCACAGATATCGATGTTCTCCATTTTAAGGAGTGCCTCGAGTGAGTGCATTTTGAGATTTAGACTTCTAGCATTGAGTAGCATAACTCTCAGTTTTTGCTTGCCTGTTCCTGTTACAGTGGTGAATTTTTCATTTGAACCTTGCCTAAAAAAGGCACTATAGGGGCGGCAAGAGCCAGAGCCAGTATCCGGAATCCGAGGGGTGACAGGTGCAGGCCATCTGTGGCAAATCATCATGGTCTGTCGACCATGTCATCCCAAGCAGACAGATACTGGATCCCCTTAGAATGACACCAGAAGCTTAGCCAATTGTTGAAGTCAATCATTTTGTCTTTGTACTGCGGTAACATTCTAGGCAATGGCAGAATGGTACTCAGGGCTAGGGTCATACCTGCCTGGGCTACAAGATCGGAGAGCTCTTCCATGTCTCTTTTCATGTATTCCAGGGAGGTACGTCTCAGGTCATTCACACCAACATGGACAATGACAGAGTGATATTTGTACTTGTTGTGGAGTGACCTGAGTGCATGGGTTATGTGGCAGATCCTGGCACCCAACAGGCAGCTGACAGTAACCTTCTCCTTGTTTAGCCTGGTGAGTGGGACATCGGTGTGCCTGACTATAGAGTCGCCTATGACTAGTGTGTTGGGTACATTGTTTTGCCTTATTGGCTGTGGTTGAGTGGCACACTGAGACTGTGGGCTATGTGTCATTTGGGTTGTGTTGGAGGATGGAGGTTGCTTGCGTTTCTGCTTTGGAGGTCTCTGTTGTTTAGACAGATTATTATTGAGAGCCTCCGCGAATGATTTTGTGTTACCATGTGTGGATTTTGGTGGTGTAGATTTAGTGAGACTATGTGATGAGTGTGGTGTGGTGCAAATGTTTACCTACTCCTCCTGACTGTCAAGTTCAGTCTTGGTTGGAGAGAGCTTTACCTCCAGTTTGGCTAGATAAGTGCATCTCTCACAGGTTGTAGTGTTGGGTGGTAGGAGAGAGGGTTGTCTGTGTACATGAGGCAATTTCTACATTGCCTCAAGATGCCCAGATTCATCAGATATACAGGAGAGAATACCGGGAGCTGACCCTTGGACATGCCTGAATAAAAAAATATTTTCCTCTAGATAAGTGAAGAAAGTGAGTACAAGAGCTGATTTTCTCTAAGCAAGTGAGAAAAGTAAGTACAAAAACTGTTTTCCTCTAGGTAATGAGGAAGGTTGAGTGCTATAGTAATTAGTAGCTTATTTAGTGCTTACAAGTTCTGAACAAGTGCTGAGCATGAATAAGCAAATTTAAGTGCTAAAACTAAGAATCTGTATCTGCACTCGACGAGTTACAGGACAGAAACAAGTGCAAATGTGGGCTTTCAAATCAGAAAGTTGAGAGAGATGGAAAAGATTGCCCAAACGGCCAGTAACTACAATTTATGTGCCAGAACCACTCCTTATGTGGTAGACAGGTTACCTAGTGCTTACCACTCCCACTGATATGCTAGAAGGCTTCCCTCCAACACAGAAAGGCTTGGGGGGCTCAGAAGCTTACATACAGTCCTGGATACAGCAAATCTGTATCTGGAACACTAGTTACAGGAAAGGTAGGAAACAGGCTTACAGTATTTGTAAAGAAACTGGATCTGTTCTCTCCAGGATCCAGATGATGCAGTACATAAGTAATGTAGGTGCACAAGAGCATACTGGGGAGATGTAAAGGGGTTACAATGAGCTAGATGGATGGGAAGAACAGGTGTCATAGCCAGTAGAATGTAGGGATCAACCATTCTCTTGGTCTATGAAAGTACTCCATGGAGATGGTTGTGGACCTGAAGATTAGACTATTAGAATAGGTGTTGGAGACATAATTCACAGTGGCATTCAATAAGGCATGAATCTCTTGGGGAATTGTATGAATCTGATGGGAGGGATGGGGGGTAAAATGGCTGATTAGACAGGCTGATAAATATATTGTTTCTACTTTTAGATAAATGTAATGCTACTTCACACATATCTGCATAGTTTGACTGTATTAGTGGACTGATTCATATATTTATTTATCCATCAGTTTACTGATTTTAAGTTTATAATCAGAAAATATTTCATTGATCCAAAGTTTATTCCACTTATAACCCTGAGAAAAACGGGTCTATATTAGAAGCACGAAAATGCTTCTGAGCGAATACTGAAACAGAGAAACATATTCATCGAATACCATTTAAGCGATTCGATGAATATGTCATAGGGCAAGGAGATAGTTGGCCAACTTAACAGAGTTGCCCTTTCCTTCCCTATCTATTTCGGAGTTGATATATTTAGTTGGGGGGGGGTGAAGCCTCCCCCCCACCTGTTTATAGCGTTAATTTTTTTTTTTTAGCAAACGACCGCGTAAGCTTTTTCCGTAGGGAAAAATTCAGTTGCATGGCCGTTCACTATTTTTAGGTTTCGTGGATTATATGTCGACTTTTATGTAGTCACACATATGCACTTTTGGTCTTATAATATAGACACGAGAAAAACATGTCGCAGAAATCTATGAAGCAAAGTAAACATTACAGGTTAGTTTCAGTCTTTATAACATTGGTGTTTTAGTGAATTATAAGAAATATACTGCCAGTGATTAGCAAAGTCCGTATACAGTGGAACAAAGGCATGGAGAAAAGAAGCATAAAGTGAAGGGTGAAGAAGTGTGCCGGAGCAGTTAGCAGTTAAAGAAAACAGAGAGAGTATCAGAGTTAGTGCTGTCATGACTGGGTTGTTAAGATGGTTCCATCAATCTGGATCCAGAGGAATGGAAATACCTGGAAAAGGTACATAGATGTTAGTGTCTGTCTTATCAAAGATGTGCATTTAAG
>NC_056728.1:488470044-488550044 GCF_019279795.1 Protopterus annectens
TGTACCAGCAGACAAAGACTCCTTTCCCACTAGCCTGGTTATTATTGACAAACTAAAACTGCCCACTTATGGGGACATAAGTGCATTAAAATGTTGTCCTAGCTATGTAAGATAAAAACTAAAGAGTATTGGTTTTAAGAATTGTGGACAATGTAAAGCATGTACTTCATCACATGAAACAAATTATTTATAAGATGTAATGAGTGTTATAAATTGTTTTGTGAGGTATGCTTTGCACTTGTAAAAAATCCAAGCCTTTGTCAGTCCAATTAATGGAAGTTTATGTTTTTGTCTGGTTCATTACCAGGCTTTCACCCTAAATGTTACATCCTTTTCATGACTGAACCATTTCTCACACTTCACAGTAAGCTTAACTGTGCAGCAAAAGAGACAGTGATGACCTCTGTTGTTCTCCTTCAGTTTCATTATAGTGTGACAAATCTATTCTGATGTTACTTCCTCTATGTACTTCCTTTTCCCATTTGTAAGTCATTAATGCTCAGTCTTTGAAGTTACTGGATTGTAAAGGAAGGTAAAAGATGCATCCCATTTAATAATTTCTGAAAGATGTGTAGCTCTTATTTTGTCCCTAGAGTACTTTCCTAAGGGTCATTAATCATACAAACTTTTAAACTTAAATGGTTTGCTGTCTTTAAAAAGATGAATGTCAAAACACCTTTAACTGTATTTCTAAACATATTTTTGCAATACAAAAAAAGACATACAATCAAGAAAGAAGGCTCTCTCTCTGAAAGCCCAGAAAATCAAACTATTCAAATCCATAACTCATCTGATAGGACACGTGAAGATGTGCGTTTTAACATGGTTGCTTTGTTTTACCCAACATTCCAGCTTCATAGTAGCTAGTACTACACTTGTAGTCGTAATATGTACCATAGTGTGAATTAAACAATCTGAATTGTGCACGGTTAAGAATAATAGGGTTGTTCTTGTTCCTGTCTAAATTTCTTCACCAAAAACAGTGTGTGGATTAAATATGTTCTAATAATAATTAGAAAATCTGATCAGCAAAATGAATGAAATACTCTGATTCCTAATGCCAGTCAAATGCATACCTCTTCACTGTTATGTCTTGGGTATAGTTTTGTCCTCTGCTTTAGCCTTGGTCTTACAAGGTTTATTTGCTGTCTTCATAAACTAAGGCATCAGCAAGTGTGCGTACATTATTAAGTAACTGAACTAAGCCTATATAAATATTTATTATCACACACTATAAAGAATCCAGCACTTAAAGTTAACTTCTGTTTTGAAAAATAAGAACATTATCATCCTTCTGACCCTTTCTTATGATTCATAAAAGCCAGTCCTATGCATTTTAATGCTTACAGGTTAAGAGATGTTTCATAGTAATGTGGATGCGGCCAGAAAAGAGAAGGGTAGTAAATAAGTATTTTGCTTTTTTTTATTTCTAGTTACCTGGATTTTGCAAACTAAACACACACACACACATACATACATACACACACACACACTCTGCTTTGGTTCAGTTACTAAAAGTGGCAATTGGTCTAGCTAAAATTGTTAAAATTTGGTCTAGCTAAAATAGTTGCAATATTACTTGCTGGTCCTATTACTGTGAATCAATTAAGCTTTGTTTCATACGGTGAATTGAGTGCCTGATGATTATGCTGAACCAGTATGGTTTGTAACTATGTTTAGGATAAGTAATGTGGGCATCCAGGGATAATCATTTGAAACCAGTATGGCTTTTATGAATAGGGAGTCGCAGATGAGTATGTAAAAAAAGAGAGGGAGAGTAAGAAAGAAAGAAAGAAAGAAACACTTCATGATTACAAGAGGTAAATGTTACCAGTAAATCAAAATAATTAGTCAAAATAAAACTGGTAAACACAATCAGGTACAAAATATTAATTTTAGTGGATAAAATTCAATAATAGTTAATGTTTATTATGGGACACATCCCACTGTTTCCAGTAAGTAATAACAGGACAAATACCGACTGTGAGGTACAAGCAGTGAATATCCCTGCTACTGAAAGAATAAATACAAAATATGCAATGTGACTGCCTTATCTTGTCTAACAGCAAAAAACTAAAACTGTGTTATATAGACATTTGTTAAATTTTAATTCTTGACTCTTTTTATTACTTCATGTTTCTTAATGGAGCACAATTTTTTGCATTAAATTTTCCATATTCAAAAAGTGCATAGTGAGCATGTGGAATACACAGAAAAAAATAGACTTAGCGCTTTCACCCGTTGCTAATATTGTGCATCATCAGAGTGTAATAAAACAAGACAAAATCCTTCATATATATACAAATGCAGTTAAAACATCCCCTACCTCACAACCCAATCAAGAATGCCAATAAATTAAATATGCAAATGTTAAAAACACATAATATTTATTTCTAACACACAAAACCTAATAAGATTCTAGAAATGTATATTCAATAAATGGTATAAATATTGTATATAAAAAATATATAAATAATTATTTGTAATACAATATACTCAAATACAGTGAGGTTTATATTTTAAAATACTAGAGATTGAAATGTGTTGATTTATACCAGGTGACCGGGATGCATCCAATCTAAGTTGCCATAGACACTCTTTTGCTTCCAAAAGAGTCTTGTCATCCCCGCCTTTGTCATTATAAGGGACTTGATCAATAACAAAAAATACAAACTTTTTAAAATCACTACATTTCTGACTGTGTATAAAAAGGGCACTGACTGTTTTCTTATTTCTGATGTCCCTGACATGCTCTAAACTTCTTGTCCTTAATTTCCTAATAGTCTTTCCAACATAGAATATAGGACAACTTAAGCAGGTGGCAATATATGCAACTATTGTAGTGTTGCAGTTACAAAAACCTGGGCATCTAATAGTTCTTCCATAATTTTTTACTGCAAAATAAGGTCTATCATTGATATACTTGCATGTACTACACAGACCACATTTACTCATTCTAGACATTTTATATATGTTCAAATCTGCATCAATTTCCAAAAGCTCTTTCAAATTCTTGCCCCTGCTGTAAATAAAATCAGGTCCATCACCTATAATGTCCTTTAATTCAGTGGTAAAAACACTGTGCCATGTTTCCTACATAATGGTTTTAACCATTACAGCAGCATAATTAAACGGCAGTACTATGGCTCTTGCGTTATCTAATCCTATACCATCAATACTGTTGGTTCTAACCTTCTGAAGACCATCCTTTAGTATGGGTTTAAACACAGTGTTTCTTTTCGCCTCCACATCCTTACTTATTTTAAACAGAATATCACGGGGATAACCTCTTTCCATTAACATGTCTATCAATTTCAATATTTCTGCCTGATAGTGTTGGTCATCACTCACCAATCTCGTTAGCCTCACCATCTGTCCCTTCATAATGTTTTTCTTTTGAAAATATGGATGGCAACTACTAAAATGTAAAAAGGAATTGGTAAATGTCTTTTTTCGATGAATATTGGACTGCAAAATGCCATTTTCTTTATATAATAAAATGTCCAAATATTCACATTTTTCTTCATGAATTTTACTTGTAAATTTCAAAAATGATGTTGTTAACCCAATATAGTTGACAAATTCATGAACCTCATCCATTGTCCCATTCCAAAAAGTCAAAATGTCATCCAAAAAATGCAAATATAAGGCTATTTTACACATGTACAGAGAATTAAACACCCACTGTGTTTCCCATTCTGCCAACACTAAGTTGGCATAAATGGGAGCACATCTGGCACCCATAGCCACTCCAGTGTTCTGCTTGAAAAACTCATCTTCAAATATGATAAAATTATTCAGTAAGGCCATTTCCATCAACTCAACCATTAATTTACATCTTACTGTATGCAAGTCACTATGCTTCATAAGACAATTATCGAACATTTCCGATCCCTCTTGATGTGGAATGATAGAAAATAGAT
This sequence comes from Protopterus annectens, assembly GCF_019279795.1. Taxonomy (NCBI): domain Eukaryota; kingdom Metazoa; phylum Chordata; order Ceratodontiformes; family Protopteridae; genus Protopterus; species Protopterus annectens. The sequence continues at coordinate 488,473,968 of NC_056728.1, forward strand.
TTATAACATCCAATGTGACCATCAATAATTGTTATTGTTCTAACTATATGCCAGTAACTCAGCTCTGCAATTCAGGTTTTAGATTTTAACAATGGAGTCATGCCTCCATTCAAATTATGCTGTAATATATGTTCATTAGAAAAAAATTAGTATGTATTCCACATGCTGAAAATAATGAGAATGAAAAACTAGTAAAACAAAACCAACCAGCACCACAAAGGTAAAGACGTTTTATTGGATCCCAAGAACACACAGAAAAAATGCACTTAGCGCTTTCACCCATTGCTAATATTGGGCATCATCAGAGTGTAATAAAACAAGACAAAATCCTCCATATATATACAAATGTAGCTAAAACATCCCCTACCTCACAACCCAATCAAGAATGCCAATAAATTAAATATGCAAATGTTAAAAACACATAATACTTTTTTCTAACACACAAAAACTAATAAAATTCTAAAAATGTATATTCAATAAATGGTATAAATATTGTATATAAAAATATATAAATAATTCTTTGTAATACAATATACTCAAATACAGTGAAATTTATATTTTAAAATACTAGAGATTGAAATGTGTTCATTTATGCCAGGTGACCTGGATTCATCCAATCTAAGTTTCCATAGACACTTTTGCTTCCACCTTTCTCATTATAAGGGTCTCTATCAATAACAAAAAATACAAACTTTTTAAAATCACTACATTTCTGACTGTGTATAAAAAGGGCACTGACTGTTTTCTTATTTCTGATGTCCCTGATGTGCTCTAAAATTCTTGTCCTTAATTTTCTAATAGTCTTTCCAACATAGAATATAGGACAACTTAAGCAGGTGGCAATATATACAACCATCTTAGTGTTGCAGTTACAAAAACCTGGGCCTCTAATAGTTCTTCCATAATTTTGTACTGCAACATAAGGTCCGTCATTGATATACTTGCATGTACTACACAGACCACATTTACTCATTCTAGACATTTTATATATGTTCAAAGCTGCATCAATCTCCAAAAGCTCTTTCAAATTCTTGCCCTTGCTGTAAATAAAACCAGGTCCATTGCCTATAATGTCATTTAATTCAGTGGTAAAAACACTGTGCCATGTTTTCTGCATAATGGTTTTAACCATTACAGCAGCATCATTAAACGGCAGTACTATGGCCCTTGCTTTATCTGATCCTATACCATCAATACTGTTGGTTCTAACCTTCTGAAGATCACCCTTTAATATGGGTTTAAACACAGTGTTTCTTTTCGCCTCCACTTCCTTACTTATTTTAAACAGAATATCACGGGGATAACCTCTTTCCATTAACATGTCTATCAATTTCAATATTTCTTCCTGATAGTGTTGGTCATCACTCACCAATCTCGATAGCCTCACCATCTGTCCCTTCATAATGTTTTTCTTTTGAAAATATGGATGGCAACTACTAAAATGTAAAAAGGACTTGGAAAATGTCTTTTTTTTATGAATATTGGACTGCAAAATGCCATTTTCTTTATATAATAAAACGTCCTAATATTCACATTTTTCTTCATGAATTTTACTTGTAAATTTCAAAGAATTATTTATATATTTTTTATATGCAATGTTTATACCATTTATTGAATATACATTTTTAGAATTGTATTAGTTTTTGTGTGTTAGAAAAAAGTATTATGTGTTTTTAACATTTATATATTTAATTTATTGGCATTCTTGATTGGGTTGTGAGGTAGGGGGTGTTTTAGCTACATTTGTATATATATATATATATATATATATATATATATATATATATATATATATATATGGAGAGAGAGAGAGAGGGGGGATTTTGTCTTGTTTTATTACACTCTGATGGTGCCCAATATTAGCAATGGGTGAAAGCGCTAAGTGCATTTTTTCTGTGTGTTTTTGGGATCCAATAAAACATCTTTATCTTCGTGGTGCTGGTCGGTTTTGTTTTACTAGTTTTTCGTTCTCGTTATTTTCAGCATGTGGAATACATACTAATTTTTTTCTAATGAACTTATATTGCAGCATAATTTGAATGGAGGCATGACTCCATTGTTAAAATCTAAAACTTGAATTGCAGAGCTGAGTTACTGGCATAGAGTTAGAACAATAACTTGCTTTACCAAGGATCAGAATTCTAGTAGTTAGGCAGATAAGGGCCAGCTGGAGAGAGAAGGAGGTGCAACTTTCAAATCTCCACCTAGGAGACCCAACCACTCTCCCTGTTCAAGCACCTATATCATTAAGTAGGTTTATGCTGGGAGAAGAGGAGGTAGCTATAGGTATGAATCTGTAGGAAAGGTCATAAGCCATACATGAACAAGGCATCCACCTACTAGTGACCCTACTGTACACCAGTTTACATATCCTCCAGAAAGAGTGCCAGTTGGGAAGAAGGTATGCTTTTACAAAAAATAATGCCCAAAAATGGATATATTGTTAAAAGACCTGCAACATTGAAAAGCTTGAGAGCAAAAAGGCTTCCACCATTGCTTTACTCAGGAAAAATCTTGTAATAGTGCATATAAGCAAGATTGTACAGGTGACGCCCCTGCGCTGGCCCAGTAATCAAGGAGCCTCAATCCTCACCACTAGCACCAGTGAAGGATGTGCACATTGAGAGGATGACAAGTACACACACAGTAAAGTAGAATTTCCCTTAAGAGCACACAGAAATCACAGTCAGTCTGGGGCTAGTTTCTCCCTTTTTCTACAGATCCCCAATAAGACTCCCCACTGGCACAGCTATAGGGTTAAGATCTCAGTCGAGTGGCCAAGCTAAGACCTTCAGCACCCTCTCTGTCCAACCAGTGCTGCGTGTCCATGCCCAATTAGCTGACACACATACACTTTGAGATTTGATTGATAGACACACACACACACACACGCACACACACACACACACACACACACACACCTGGGAAAGGCTAGCACAGGTTTACTAGCTCTGCCCCCTTCTGCCCAGCCTATAAGATAGTACCAGCTGCCACCAGACACCCTTACTTATCAGCTACTATAAGGCCCTTATAAAAGGGTGTCCAATCCTACTGTGTAATGTTACTATTATCCAAATGGTAAGTGTGACCAAGACTTTCAAGGCTATTTAGGAGTGGCCTCTACAGTGTCACCAAATACATATGCAAGTACTCTAAGAGCTTAAATATGTCTAAACAGACCAGCCACAATTAAAAGGCTTAAATACATTTAATAATTAATAATAAAAGAAGAAGACAATACTCCATAACAGACACAGTCACTTCAGAGTTCAGAATCACAGGAAATATTTCAAAACAACATTGCAGGACAGTCTCAAATAAATACAGAAAACATTTAAATTAATCCTTAATATATCCCAGTTTGTCACCTGCCTTCAGTTCCCAGGCTAAATAGATACCAACAGAATTTAACATTTCTCTGTGAAAAATACTTATCTCTCAGATCTGCAGCTGCTAGGAAGCCACAGAGCAATACAAACACTCTAGATTTGAACCATAGTAATTAGTTCTATTTCAAGGCAATATAAAGAACTTCTAGCTGTAAACATCCTGTCTTCTTGCTGTATTAAATAACTTTATAGCACAAGGTAAAACTCTTTACTTTTCAACTTATTTTCTTAGAGTTTTGCAAGTTAACTCTGTATGTTCCAACTTCTACTACTAAATCACACATCTGCACAGGTATATAATTTATATGCATTTCTGCTCTTTTCCAGCAAGGTACACTGTAGTTACATTCTTGAAGCTCAGTACATGACATACAGTTCAACACACACTTCTGCACCAGTAGTTTAATATCCACATAACATATAGTTCTGTTATATTTGTAAGACAAGCCTATGGATCACATTAATATTCACAAATGACAAATAATTATTTACAAACTTCCAGCTAGCTGGGCTGGCAGCATTTTGGTTTATCAAACTTCTCCCCCCATGTGAACTCAAGCTGGTTTTTCAAGTGACCCTTGAGAAACATTGCTTGAGAAGGTTGAGCCTATCTGGGAATACCTTACCCCATTCCCTGTCTTGAAATTCCAGCTGCCTTGCCATTGTTGACCTCAGTACAATGCTGGACTGTCCCATCATATGCCTGCAACACTAGGCTCCACCATACTAATTTGGGATTTGGCTGGCTGGTTCCCTGCAGCACAAAAAACACTGGAAACAGCCACCACAAACCGAAAAAACACCAAATTCACAAAACGAAGGAAGTCAAGCAATAGGATGAAAAAAGTTTACCATTTAATACATCCATCCTGGTACCTCGGCAATTCGCCTTCAATGGAACAAATAACCATACAAGCACATCCTATTTTTATATACACATCAATTAAATCATTAAATTATTAAATCATTAGATCATTAACCCTTAGTAAACTTTGTAATGCCAACAATCAGAATAAATACAATTTATCGACATATCAAATTATAAATACAAAATACAAATTGCATAATATTACCAAATGCTAAATGCTGAACTAGATGAAAACATAATTATATCATATACAAATACATGTAAATTCATATAAATTCATGAATATGCTTAATCAAAAATACTTAACCGAATGCTGCGTCTGACATTCACACTATAATGCCACTATCTAAATTCATTCCCCTGGGGTATAATGTATTTTACCCAAGAATCATTTTGTGTTCTAACCTACTAAGTTAATTCTTAAAATTGCCTGCACAAAAATGTGGTCTTGCCTATACACTGAAAGTAAACCCATCAGTGTTGCCATTGTATGTTTTAACAAAATGGGAAGCCACAGGACTGTCAATATTACCCCTCCTAATATCCCCTAAATGCTCCAAAATGTGAACCTTAGCCTTCCTAGTGGTTTGTCCTATATACCATAAGGGTGTGACACAATCACATCCTAAAATGTATACAACCCCAGATGACAAACAATCAATATCCTGGACAATGTTGCTGATATTGTTTTGGACAATGTTGCTGATACTTTTACAGCTGTGGAGAGTTTCTGTTGTAATGATTTAAATGTGGTGAATCTTTCTGGCATGTCCTTGTCTGATGACATGATTAGAGTTTTACTTAAAGGCACTAAGTTTGTACCAACTAAGTTACGTCAACTAGCTGATGTTTTAGTGGATGTTCGGAAGTTTGTTCGTAAATTGAACTTAAGGGTGTTCTTTTCTGAACGACAATGTGTTTTGAATATTCAAATAGAAAATAACATTCAGCCAGATGATGAGTTAATGAATTTAAGCATTTATGATTATGATGATGTATTGCTTAATGAAAATGATACCATTCATACCATTGATGATGGTAACCTATGTGTGGATGAAATATTTGGGGGGGGGTTATGGGCATATTGACATACCTAGTTTTCCTAGCGATAGCACCTTTATTCCTCCTAAATGCTCTTCAGCTATAAATGCATTTGAACATGTAGTATATTATCGTATTGAAAGAGCATTTAATGACTTTTGTAGAAAAAAATAGGTCATTTAATCTTAGTAAAAATGAATGGCTGGCTTTAAAAGAGCTGAGAACTAAGTTAGATAGAGTATAGCCGATAAAGGGAGAAACTGGGTGATTATGGATACTGATAATTACAAACGTATCATCAGTACTTTGTTGGGAGAAGATATGTATGTTAAGTTGAATAGTAACCCTTTAAAATCTTATTCTGATGGACTTATTGAATTGTTGGAAAGAGGTGAAAGGTTGGGTTTTTTCACTAGTAATGATGTTAAAAAATTGATAGTTAAGGAACCTCGTCACCCGTACATTTATGTTATTCCCAAAATTCACAAGAGCATGACGAATCCGCCAGAAAGACCTATTATTTCTGACATGGGATCTTTTAGTGAAAGGGTGAATAAATTCCTGGATTTTCATCTTAAAAAATATCTTTCTAAAGTTTGTTCTCATGTGAGAAATACTGAGGAAGTGTGTAAAGCACTGTGTGGGGTAGGGTGGAAAGAAGACTTTTATTGGGTGACAGTTGATGTCTCGTCTTTATACATGAATATCAATAAAAGATGGGGCCTGGAGGCCATGAATAAGATGATGGGTGAAGGCCACGTACCATGTTTTTGCTGTCTCTGTTGGAATTTAGTTTGACACATAATTATTTTATGTGGAAGAAGGATTTCTTTCTTCAAGTTAAGGGGACAGCTATGGGTGCAGCTTTTGCCCCCACCTACGCAGTAATATATATATGGGTGAATTTGAAAAATAATTTATGTTTCAAAATAATTTTTTTGTGAATAATGTTGTCTTTTATAGACGTTACATTGATGATCTTATTTTTGTTTGTAGGGGTGATGTTTCTTTGTTTGAAAAGTTCATGGAACATTTGAATAACAACACACATGGGTTAAAATTTACTGCACAAAGTTCTCATAGCAATATATCTTTTTTGGAGGTAGAATTCTATCTAGGGAAGGATAATCTGGTACAACACAAACCTTTTAGAAAACCAACTGCGGTCAATAACTTTTTTCATGCAAGTAGCATGCACCCTCCTCATTTGATTAAGGCTTTACCTGAAGGGGAATTTAAGAGAATTTTAATGAATACTTCGGACCCGGATTTATGGGATAAAGCTTCTGATGAAATTTTTACAAGACTTTCATCTAGAGGGTATGAGAGGACTGTACTTTCAGGTATTAAGAACAGGTTATGTAGAGGTAAAGCTTTAAGACGGGGTGGTTATCATGGTCATCGTTATCAGTCGTTAATGGTATCTGAACAAGAAGAGATATTTTTGTGTCTAGATAATTTGATTTTTCAATAGTTGATGAAAACATTCTTAAAGAATTGTGGCATGTTGTTTGTGATGACATAAATATTGGATATTTGTTCCCTAGTCGTATTACTTTTTCATATGGTAGATACAATAATTTGAAGGAATTATTAAACAGAAAATTGGAACATTCGACTGATATGAATGTTGGCATGCAATGTTGTGGCTGTTGTTTGGTATGTGATAAGGCCAAAAACTTGCATGGAATGAAAATAAATGGCAAAAGGTACTTAAACTTTGAGAATTTTGATTGTTTGTCATCTGGGGTTGTATACATTTTAGGATGTGATTGTGTCACACCCTTATGGTATATAGGACAAACCACTAGGAAGGCTAAGGTTCACATTTTGGAGCATTTAGGGGACATTAGGAGGGGTAATATGGACAGTCCTGTGGCTTCCCATTTTGTTAAAACACACAATGGCAACACTGATGGGTTTACTTTCAGTGTATTGGCAAGACCACATTTTTGTGCAGGCAATTTTAAGAATGAAATTAGTAGGTTAGAACATAGAATGATTCTTGGGTACCATACATTATACCCCAGGGGAATGAATTTAGATAGTGGCATTATAGTGTGAATGTCAGATGCAGCATTCGGTTAAGTATTTTTGATTAAGCATATTCATTAATTTATATGAATTTACATGTATTTGTATATGATATAATTATGTTTTCATCTAGTTCAGCATTTAGCATTTAGTAATATTATGCAATTTGTATTTTGTATTTATAATTTGATATGTTGATAAATTGTATTTATTCTGATTGTTGGCATTACAAAGTTTACTAAGGGTTAATGATCTAATGATTTAATAATTTAATGATTTAATTGATGTGTATATAAAAATAGGATGTGTTTGTATGGTTATTTGTTCCATTGAAGGCGAATTGCCGAGGTACCAGGACGGATGTATTAAATGGAAAACTTTTTTCATCCTATTGCTTGACTTCCTTCGTTTTGTGAATTTGGTGTTTTTTGGTTCCCTGCAGCCATAGATCCCTCTCAGACTCCTCCTGCTTCCTATGGCCAATACTTACCACAAGGGCCTCCCCATCATGGTAATGTTTCATCATGTTAACATGGTACAAGTTGTGCCCCTGCCTCCTGCCTAGCAGTTCTACCATGTAGTTAACATCACTGACCTTCCTTATCACCTTGCAGGGTCCCTCCCAAGCTGCCTGCAGCTTGTTGTGCCTGACAGGAATAAGAACCATTACCTGCTGCCCTACAGCATACTCTCTAGCTCAAGCATTTCTGTCATACCAGACCTTTTTCTGCTGTTGGGCTTCTGCCAGGTTCTCCTGGGCCAAGCCCATGAGTTCCCTGAGCCTTGTCCTGAGGTTTAGGACATATGCCACAAAAGACTCCTTGTGATTCACACTCACCTTCCCATTCATCTCGAATCAAATCTAGAGGACCCCTCACCCTATGCCCATACAGCAACTCAAAGGGGGAAAAACCTGCAGATTCCTGGGGAACCTCTCTGTACACAAACAACAGATTGGGCAAATATTTGTCCCAGTCCATCTTAAACTGGTCTGCAAATGTCCGTAGCATGGTCTTGAGTGTAGAGTTTAAACTCTCAACAAGACCATTAGTCTGGGGGATGGTAGGGGTTGTCTTTAGTTACTTCACCCCACAGTACTTCCACAGACAAGCCAGCAGGTCTGACATGAAATTGGCATCTCTGTCAGTCAGTATTTCATTTGGGAAACCTACCCTGCTGAAAACCTCTAAAAAAGCATTTGCCACCTTTTGTGCCTCAATGGAAGACAGAGCCACTACCTCGGGGTATCTGGTAACATCATCTACTACCACTAGGATATATGTTTTCCCTATGGAACTTGGAGTATTCAGAGGCCACAATGAAAAAAACACCTTCGCAAGTACAGCAAGTGCAGAGGCCCCATAAACCTCAAACTCATTTCAAAAAAGAAAGAAAGGGCCAGCACAAAGTATGCAACAAAAAAAATAATTTTAATACATGGGCTCAAAAGCACAAAAATAAAAAACACAAAGGCCCCCAAAGCCCAAAAAAACACAAACTGGTTTTGGCTATACCAGCCTTCCTCAGAGAGTGCACAGAGCCAATATACTTAATTGCATGCAGCAAAAGCTATATACCCATCCTGATTAGCATGTATAAGTCCCCATTGGTTAATTATAAATGTTTATTTAATCCTGGAGGAAAAAGACTCCACAATTTAATTATCCACTTCTTCTACTTGCAATTCAGGTTGGAGTGCCACCCAGACCTATTCCTTCTGTCCCCAATTATTCTGTCTATAACTGTAAATCTAAAGGATGCAGAATTATGTTTAAAGGTGTGTTTGAATAGGGCATTGGACTGCCTTTTATTGTTAATATCACTAATTCGTTCACTAATCCTCAACCTAAGTGGCCTCTACATTTGCCCGACATAAAATGCTGAGCAAGAACATGTGGCCAAATATATAACCCAATCAAAACTACAATTAGCCAGGGATTTGATGTAAAAAAACAAAGCAATATTTCTGCTGGTGAACTGTTTAGTTTTACCTACGCTAGGGCAATGTGAACAGTGTCCACATGGGTTAAATCCACATGCTATATCCCCTGTTAGAATCTGTTGTTGGAATTGTCCAGTGGTATCCTGATAACATTTATAATGACTAAAATATGAAACCAGTGTTTGGCCCCTCTGAAAAGAAAATGAACACCTTTCCCCAAGAAACTCAGACAGTCTATCATCCAGCAACAGGATGTTCCAATGTCTGTTAACAATATTCATAAGTGGCCTGGTGTTCCTGCCGAAGGTGGTGACAAACCTCGATTTGGAGGCATCCCCAGGTTGGAGTGCCTTATAATTAAGTAGCCCTTGCCTATCCTGGCTAGATGCCCACTAACATGCCATGATTATGTTTCCTGATTTATAACCCCTACTCCTAAATCTATGAACAAAATCATCTCTATAATGTTCATAAGTTCGTGTGTCAGAGCACACCCTTCTAATCCGGAGAAATTGTGACTTTGGTATATTCTGGATGATATGTTGGGGGTAGAAGCTAGTAGCATGAAGAAGTGAATTATATTGGGGATATTTATGATAGATCTGAGTGTCCAAGGTATTGTCCACATTCCTGGTTACCAGGACATCAAGGAAAGTGATCTGTTGTGGATGATAATTTACCTTGAACTCAATACCCCATTTGTTATCATTTAAAAATTCCACAAATTCATGTAAATAGGTCTCATCTGCCTTCCACACCATCCAACAATCATCCAGATAATGTCTCCAGATATCAATCTCATCAACATATATATTATGGCTGGGGTCATAGATAAGTTCCACTTCCAAATACGCCATGAATAAATCAGCGCAAATGGGCAAAAGAGGCACCCATGGCTGTACCCTGCACCTGCCAAAAACATTCACCTTGGAAATATAGTACATTTTTGGTTAGGACATGTTCCGCTAAACATACTAAAAATGTGTTAAAACCTGGATGGTAAAGTTCACATTTTTCTAACCAACACTGTAATGTCAATAAACCCTCCCAGTGTGGGATACTGGTGTATAGAGCAGTAAAATCCAAGGTACAAAGAAGCCACTCAGGTTCTAACTGCATATCTGGGACAATACCCAAAGACTGTGCAGTATCTTGAATGCAGGCCTGGACACACCCTAAAAGGGGTTTCAAATGCTGGGTCAGGAACTCTGATAAAGGTTCGGTAAGAGACCCCCTGCCTGATACTATAGGTCTCCCTGGTGGATTCCTGGGGAACCTCTCTCTAAGCAAACAACAGATGGGGCAAATATTTCTCCCAATCCCTCTTAAACTGGTCTGCAAATGCCCCTAACATAGTCTTGAGTATAGAGTTTAACCTCTCAACAAGACCATTTGTCTTGGGGATGGTAGTGGTGGTCTTTAGGTGCTTCACCCCACAGTACTTCCACAGACAAGCCAGCAGGTCTGACATGAAATTGGCACCTCTGTCAGTCAGTATTTCTTTTGGGAAGCCTACCCTGCTGAGAATCTCTAACAAAGCATTTGCCACTTTTTGTGCCTCAATGGAGGACAGAACAACTGCCTCAGGGTATCTGGTAGCATAATCTACTACCACTAGGATATACTTTTTCTCTGTGGAACTTGGGGTACACAGAGGCCCCACAATATCTATAGCTACCCTCTGAAATGGCTCCTCAATCACAGGCAAAGGCATCAAAGGAGCTTTCACCTTGTTTCCTGCCTTGCCTACCTTTTGGCACTAATCACAGCTCCTGCAGTACCCTGTTACATCTCTGGAAATCCCAGGCCAATAGACATTCTGCATAATATGTCTCTTTGTATGTTTTATGCCCATATGACCTGCAAAGGGAATATCATGGGCTATAGCTAGAAGTGCCAGATGGTAGGCTCTGTCCACTACTGACTGCTGTATTCTCTCACCCTCTAGCCCTCCCTCAGGGGTCCACTCTCTATACAGTAACCCTTTGTCCCAGTATACAGATTCTCCCTTTTCTTGAGAATCAGGTGCCTCAGTAGCCACTGCCCTCAAGCCTTGTAATGTAGGGTCTGAGAGCTGAGCCTGTCTCAACTCTCTCTTAGTAGCCCTTCCCAGCTCCCCTTCCACAGGACATTTGGTATCCTCTGACAGCAGTGTCTCACTGTCAGCCTGGGTACTACTATTCACCTCTGCCTTTGCAGTCACTCTGTCCAAGGGAACATCAGTACCCACAAGCAGCTGTGGCTCACCTTCAGTCTCACTGCTACAGGGTAGCTCCCTCCCTGAAGTAACCACCTCACCAGTCCTGGCTGCAAGTGTGCAGTCTGTCTGCGTCTCCCCCAGGCTACCAGACCCACATGCTTGTCTCCAAGCCTGACTGCATGTAACTGCATGAACACACAGTACTGCATTATCAAAATCATTCCCTATCAGGACATCTGCAGAGATATCCTCAAACACACCTACTTGCTGGCTTCCTTTTCCACCCTCCCAGTCAAGGTGAACCCTAGCCAAAGGTATTTGGAATGGGGTCCCTCCTAAAGCTGTGACTGGAGTAGACTGCCCAAGCAAGTAGTGCTCCTCTGTAACCATTATAGGCTTCACAATGGTTAGGTCAGGGGCTGTGTTGCTCTTAGCCATGGCCTCTTTCCCATTCACTAAGATAGGATATAACCTCTTGTGGTTGTTTGGCACCCTTGTTGTCTTAAGACAACCTACTGTTGGCGTTTTGTAAATCCCACTTCCTGGCTCTCCCACCTTTTGTTCCCCACCTTGCCTTCGTGGACATCTATATGCTACATGGCCCCACTGGTTGCATTTAAAACATTTAACCCTAAGTCCTAGAAGTGTGCCTGGACTAGTGGCTTCCCTGCTACTGCAGACTCTATTGGGGAAGTCTGGGCTGCCCACCATGGGTTCCCTTAGACCCATGAGCAGCACTGGGTGTCCCTTTCCTGTGCAGTGATGCCCTGCTTGTTAGGTATAGGTCTCCTTTCTTCCCCAACTCATCTGCAGTATTGCATTGTCTATCAGCTAACCAGATTCTTATGCCCTCAGGCAAAGTGCTAAGGGCTTGTTCCCTCACCAAAAGGTCTGCCAGCCCTTCAGAACTGGTCACCTGACATCCACTCACCCACCTATGAAAAAAAGTGATAAGTTCAGCAACATATTCACACACACTTTCATATGTCTTGCGTCTATGCTCATGAAACTTTTTTCTATAAGTTTCAGGTGTTAACTTAAAACATTCTAGCAAACAGTTTTTTACAACATTACAATTTAAACAATCAGCATCAGATAAATTGGAAAGAACAGTTACAGCTTTACCATGGAGTAAGGGGGTCAGGAACCATACCCAGAACCCTTGGTCAGCATTATACTATTTACATATCCTCTCAAACATATGAATGAAACTATCAAAATTATCCCCCTCTGTAAACTGTGGAAGAAATTTACTGACCTTTGCTGCTTCTGGGGTTTAGTTACTCCCTTCACATAACCGCCATGACTCTGGTGAAGAGTCAACATCTCCTTTTCATGTTGCCTCTGCCTCTCATTCTCCACAGCCTGCAGATGTCACAGTTTCTCATTTTCCTCAGCCTCCAGATGTCTCAGACTCTCTGCTGCTTCTATTTTCAAACACTTGGCCTCCAACACAAGTCTCTTAACTCCAGACAGATTTTTTGAGTCCTCTGTGGAAAGTTGAGCTGCCCATTTTCTGAGAGTTGCACATCTCCACGGCCAGTCTGATTGTCTTCCTGATTGCTATTCTGTGATGCAGCTTTGACTTAAGCTGCAATCATGTCTGCCTTAGTCAGATTGGCATGCACCAATCCATTAGCCTGGCACATCTCAGCCAACTGGCTCCTTGTCAGCTTGCCATACTCCTCTGCTGACATGCTTGCCTGCTCTCCCTAACAAAAAAATAAATAAATAAAACAATTGTGATATGAACTCTGAATGTTCACTGCGTGGCTGATTTAGAGTACAAAACACATTCAGTGACCACTGTGCACTACAGGAATTCAATATCCACACCACTACAAGCCAATTAATATGTGATGTGGTTAAGTCACCACTATCAGCCAATTAATATGTGATGTGGATATCCCACCACTGCTAACCAATTAATATGTGATGTCCTTGCACTGGCTCAGTAATCAAGGCGCCTCAATCCTCGTCACTAGCACCAGTGAGGGACATGCCCATTGGGAGAATAACAAGTACACACACACAGTAAAATACAATTTCCCTTAAGAGCACACAGAGATCCCAGTCAGTCTGGGGCTAGTTTCACCCTTTTTCTCCAGATTTCCAATAAGACTGCCCAGTGGCACAGCTATAGGGTTAAGATCTCAGCCAAGTGGCCAAGCTAAGACCTCCAGCACCCTCTCTGTCCAACCAGTGCTTCGTGTCCCTGCCCAGATAACTGACACACACACACACACACACACACACACACACACACACACACACACACACACACACACACTTTGAGATTTGATTGATATACAAACACACTAATATAAACACACACACACACACACACACACCTGGGAAAGGCTAGCACAGGTTTACTAGCTAAGCTCCCTTCTGCCCAGCCTATAAGGTAGTACCAGCAGCCACCAGCCACCCTTACTTATTAACTACTCTAAGGCCCTTACAAAAGGGTGTCCAATCTTACTGTGTAATGTTACTATTATCAAAATGGTAAGTGTGACCAAGACTTTCAAGGCTATTTAGGAGTAGCCTGTACAGTGTCACCAAATAAATATGCAAGTACTCTCAGAGCTTAAATATATCTAAACAAACCAGCCACAATTAAAAGGTTTAAATATATTTAATAATAAATAATAAAAGAACAAGACAATACTCAATAACAGACACAGTCACTTCATAGTTCAGAATCACAGGAAATATTTAAAAACAACATTACAGGACAGTCTCAAATAAATGCAGACAACATCTAAACTAATCCTTACTATATTCAAATCTATAGCTAACAGAAATCACTTTTTTTACAGACAACATGCAGGCAGAAATGGTGATGAGTGGATGTTTTCAGGTCCAAAGACAAATACAAAATGCACAGACTTTCTCTCCGAGAGAGTTCTTAAATTAATATCACAACATTACTGCTGGGTCAGCTGGATGACATCACTATTTGTCACCTGCTTTCAGTTCCCAGGCTAAACAGATACAAACAGAATTTAATATTTCTCTGTGAAAAATATTTATCTCTCAGAAATGCAGCTGCTAGAAAGTCACAGAGCAATGAAAACACTCTAGACTTGAAACATAGTAATTATTTCTGTTTCAGGACAATAGAAAGAACTTCTAGCTGTAGACATCCTGTCTTCTTGCTGTAATAACTAACTTAATAGCACATTGTAAAACTCTTTACTTTTCAACTTATTTTCTTAGAGTTTTGCAAGTTAATTCTGTATGTTCTAACTTCTACCATTAAAACACACATCAGCACAGGTATATAGTTTATACACATTTCTGCTCTTTTCCAGCAGGGTACAGTATGGTTTCATTCTTGAAGCTCAGTACATAGCATACAGTTCAACACACACTTCTGCACCAGTAGTTTCATATCCACATAACATATAGTTCTCTTACATTTGTAAGTCAAGCCTATGGATCATATTAATATTCACAAATGACATAGGCTCATAGGTTCATAGGTTCATAGATTAGTACTAGGCTAACTGCCCTTGTGAGCCATTTTAAGCCTACCCAATTATCCCTTGTGAGACTCAAACCCTGCACCTTGTGTTTGTAAGGCAAACACCTTAACCATTAGGCCACCCTCCCACCCCAACAAAATTCCAGATGGTTGGGCTGGCAGCGACACATTTCTATATAAACCATATTAATATTTTCAAGTGACATATAATTATTTACAAAATTCCAGCTAGCTGGGCTGGCAGCATTTCAGTTTATCACAGTACATTTAAGTGACTTGTGACTTTTTAAAGTATCCATCAATGTACCCTTTGAAAGCACTATGAATTACAGTGAACTACACTATAATATGCCCATTGTATGCGGATGTCTCTTCTGTTCTATATTTTTATTATTATATTTCTGCTATGTTTTGATGTTATATTCAAATGGAATAAATGCTTGTTGTGCCATTTTTATTCAGTAGTTATGAAACTGCATTTGCTAAAACACTTGTTCTCTAAATATATAAAACTGTAAAATTTATATTTATGTTTCTTTGCCTACTAACTTGGGCTGTGGTTAAAAAGGGTCCCTAAACCTGTCTTATATACCATTAGAATTAACCCCCTTTATTCCCATTTTGTATATGGGGTCAGGTTAAAAAAAATTAATATCCAAAAAAATTCACTATTCATTGCCATTATTAAAAATGCAGCATTTATAGAAAAATATGGAGGAATAACAGCCGGAATGAGCACACAACCTAGATCTCTTGACATATATAACCTTTTGTAATTCAGAGACCATCCAACTCATATGAAGAAAGCAATCTAAGAATATGCTTAAGCAGATATGACTGTTGAATATCTGTACATGACTGTAGGCTGAGTTTTATTTATGCAATTAGAAATAGACATCACAAAATACTTACAATATGGAGCAGAGTAGTACTTGTGAAGGTCCCTACTCCAGGCCAATAATCAAGCAGCCTCAATTCTCACCACTGACACCTGTGAGTGATAGCTACTAGGAACAAAAATAGACACACACACTATTTCTAGATGCAGCTCTCTGCACCAAGCACAATTCCCTTAAGAGCACACATAGAACACACTCCTTTCCTGGGGCTGGGTTTCCCTTTCTCTCATCAGGCCCCAAATAAGATCCCATACTGATGACAGCTGTAGAGTTGAGTCCTCAGCCGAGTGCTCCAACCCAAGCCCTCCATCACCCATCACCCTATCTGTGAAAACAGGGCTCTGTGTCCCTGCCGCAAGTAGCTGATATGCATAATCTTTCAGATCTGATTTTCACACACACACACACACACACACACACACACACACACACACACACACACACACACACACACACACACACACACACACACACACCTGGGAAAGGCTGGCACAGATCTACCAGCTCTGCCCCCCTCTGCCCAGACTATAAGGTAGATTCACTGCCACCAGCCAGCTACTTTAAGGCTCTTATAAGGGTACCTATTTATACTGAGTGAAATTAATACTAATAGAAATGGTAGTGTTAACCAAACAGTAAGGCTTTCAGGAGCGGCTACAGTGTCACCAAATAAATATAAATACTCTCAAAGGTTAAAATATTCTTGTACAGACCAGCTTCAATGAAAAGTTTAAATATTTAATAATAAATAATAAAATAGAGAACATGAGAATTGACTATCTAGTTACAATAAATACCAGAGTTTCAACCGTAGGAGATATAAAAAAATAACACAGTTAGCTAAATTCACACAGATGCAGAAAAACAATACTTAACTAATCTCGCTATATTTTCCCGACTGACTAAAGAATTACTGTTCCCTAGTTAAGTTTCTTACTAGAACAAGGTAAGATGATGAGTGTTGAGTTGCTTACTATAGCAAGGCAAGATGAGGTGTGAAGTTGTGTGAGATATCTGTGAGAGATCTTTCCTGTCAAGTTACAAACAAAAGTGTGCTGCTGTGAGAGTTCCATAATATCTCTCTCTAATATCTAAAGAATTATTTAGTGTTGGTTATAGAATGACATCACATCTGGTCGCCTGACTCTGGTACAATACACACCCAGAGCTTTGCTAAAATTTGTTGCAGCATTTAAAGCTATAAAACAATTTCAAAAAAATCCACCTTCCAGGGTAGCAATTAGTTCACCCTTCCTAGTCCTGATTTTACCAGACATTTTTGTCTCTAGCTGCAATCAGACCTGTAAGATAAAATATTTGTGACCTAAACCAACCCATTTCATTTTCAACTTTTTTTCAAAATTAGCTGGACTGAGATTAAACTCTTTCCCTCCAGAATTCTCTGTTAAAACATATACATTTAATCAGTTATAATAATATTGTCTGACCTACATGTATATCTTTTTTCTGTCCAGCAAGACCCACTGTTGATGCATTTAACACAACCAACTTTACAAATACATTTTTAACACAAGCATCTGTACAAATCATTTTATAGTCAAGTGACATAAACTTCTTTACAAAACTGCAGCTAGCTATGCATATTACACATGCACTGCCCTACTCTCCCTGGCACAGATGGCACTACCTCATATCATCACAGTACTAATGAAGTGTGATGCTCCATCATGTTTCATAATTTGCAGAGTACAGACACTCTTTAGAGAATAATGACGAAAAGGCAAAAAAATGACCAAAATCTCTAATAACTTATAAATAACCCTTTATAATGGGTCATCAACATGTTTTAATATTATTTTAATCATTGCCTTATATCAGTTAAAATCAGATTTATGATGGCTGATCTTCATTCAGAAAGTAAATACTTATTAAGCAAGCTTCCAATCTGAATATAACCAAAGTGTGCAAGCTAGTGAGATTTGTGCGTACATAGAATTACTCAGTTTTATTTTTCTAAATATGATTTTCGCACCAGATGGCAAAGCCTCCACTGAGTTTAGGGAATATTAATATCACTGGTGTTGGTAGGGCTTACATACATCTAAAGTTAAGTTAGGGTTTTTGAAGGTCTATTTTTGTCTCATGCAGCTGTCCATCAGGGAACCTTGGTGTCTCTCTTTGACTGCCAGTTCTAAATAGCCATCATGGTCTCCTGCAGACTTACTCCGATAACAGTCAGTGCCTGCTAGGAGATCAAGACACTGAGGGTTCTCATCATAATGATGATAAAAGTACTTTCTACATTCTTCCCTGGCCCTGTTCTTGTAACACTCTCTGGGCAGTATGTGCAATGGGCTGACCATGACAATCCACTCCTCACTTTACAAGGAGCTGACATTGGCAAGCCACTTTTTATTTTTTTTTTATTTAACATTTGTTGACTGAGATAGTCCGACTAGGTTCAACAGAGCCTGTTTTCAGCGGAGGCCCGGGGAGAAATGCTCCAGATGCATATTTTTGGAATGTGGGAGGAAACCGGAGTACCCGGAGGAAAGCCACACGAACACAGGGAGAACATGCAAACTCCACACAGAAGGCACCCCAGCCGAGAATTGAACCTGAGAACCTCTTGCTGTGAGGTGACAATGTTAACCGCTGCACCACTGCGCCTCCGCTTCTCCTTAAGCAGCAAGTTAGCTTATACATATTACTTACTATTAGTCAGCTATTCTCTGTTTTCTCATTTTGTAGAGTGATATTCTCAGTTAAATGTTCCTAATCAATTAATAAGAACCTCTACTAGGTCCATAGCTAGCTTAAATAAAACCTAGCTCACTTGTATATTTCTACTAAGCAGGAAATAAGGTCCTTAAATAGATAATACTCTCAAGCCAACTCTTTCTATACCAGTTTGCTTAGTGATCGCCTGCCATTTTATTAGCACTAAGTGCTGTGAGATAGGCTTCAAATGACATCATGCTTACTGACAGACATTTATTTTTACTTCACTCAAAATTTACATGTAAGATGTGTAAACCCCTGCTTAATTTGGCAGTTAGCCTGTCATCAAGCTATATTGTTAGTTACCATATGTTTGCTAGCATTCATAGCCACCTCCCACCAGTATGCCACTCATCAAAAAGGAGACCTTCTCATGCTGACATGCTTAAAAAGTCCCTTCAAAAGTCTTAACAGCCCTCAGTGTATAAGGCTGCTGCACTATCTGCTCAAAAACATATTTATTTATTTATTTCAGTTTGGTTACCGGGGAAGTCCACTGGGCCAGTGGTGTGCCCATTTTGAGTGGAGGCCCGGGGAGAAAAGCTCCAATAAGCAATATGTTTACAAGGTTACATAATGCAATGGTAAGTACATACATAAATGGATATAAAGGTTACATAATGCAGTGGAAAATACATATATGCAATCAGGCACAGTTTGTAGGTATTTACATTTAGGACAGTAGGTTTGATTGACTGGACAATAAGTATATATGACTTACTTGATATTTACAATATATACAATACTTGGAGTCAAGAGAGAGAGGATGCTTAGTCTGAGTAGGTTAGCTTGGGTTTAATTAGGATAATAGAAAGAGGTAATAGTGCAGAGAAAAGCAGGAGAATGAAGAGCTCAAAGGGGAAATTCTTAAGATAGTTATGTAGGGTGAAAGCAGGTGCATTTACGTTTAGTGGATAGGTAAGAGAAAAGTAGGGTTTTGAAGGATTCAGAGTTAGGTGTAGTCCTGAGTGAAGGAGGGAGAGAGTTCCATTTTTTGCCAACAGTGAAAGAGAGAAGGTGTTGGCCTGCAGGGCATTTGGGTTTGTGGACAGAGATTAAATTTTGGTGTTCAGATCTCAAAGATCTGGTTGGGATGTAAGGGGGAAGGATGTTTGTTAAGGCTGGGCATTTATCTGGATAGAATATTAATTTGTGGGCAGTGGTTAGTTGGAAATAGTCTAGGAGGTTTGGGAGTTCCAGCCAGTTCAGAGATTGTAGGGTTAGGCAGTGGTGAGTAGAGGTTTTGGATTTAGTTGCGAATTTGGAGATTTTATTATAGCAAGTTTCGAGTTTAGAGGTGTTGGAAGAAGATATGTTAGTTAGTAGAGGGCTCCATATAATAGAGAGGGTAGGAGGTAGGTATTAGCAATAGTTTGCCTTGCAGAGTTGGAGAGAAAGCGGTTATTTCTATAGAGCATGCCTAGCTTTTGATGAGTTTTCTTGATGTTTTGTTGGATGTGGATATCAAATTTAAGGTGTTCGTCTATGGTAATGCCGAGGAGTTTTGGAAGGGACCACTTCTATGGCAGAGTTGCTTTGGTTAAGGACTTTGAAAGCATTCTTGTCGAAGGAGAAGTTTCTGGAGGGAGGAAACAGAAGAATTTTAGATTTGTTAGAGTTGAGTGAGAGATGGTTTTGGTGCATCCAGTTTTCGGTAGTGGAAAAAGCTGTTTGAGTTTTAGTCAATAGTTCAGGAAGGTTGGAGGCGTCACAGACTAAGGTGGAGTCGTCTGCATATTGGATAACTGTTGTATCAGGGATGATTGAGTGAAGGTTGTTAATGAAAATGTTGAAAAGCATGGGTCCGAGGATGGACCCCTGGGGAACACCGGTGGGTGTTGGCAAGAAAGAGGAGGTAGAGTTCTTCCATCTGACAGCTTGAGATCTGTCAGATAGGTAGCTGGAGAACCAGGAAAGGGTATCAGGGAAGAGATGAATGTTGGAGAGATGAAAGAGAAGGTGCTTGTGGGAGATGGTATCAAAGGCTTTGGAAAGGTCTAGCAGTACTGTGGATACTAGAAATCCAGACTCACGTGCTCGATTTACTGTGTCTAAGAAGGATAGTAAGGTGGTAGTGGTGCTGTGGCCAGGGCGAAAGCCATGCTGGGTGGGAGTTAAGAGGAGATTCTGAGTTAAAAAAGGCATAAGTTGGTGATGGACACATTTTTCAAGTATTTTTGATAATGGTGAGAGTAAGGCAATTGGGCAGAAATTAGACATATTGTAGTTTTTGCCTCCTTTGTGTAGAGGTAGAATGAGGGCAGATCGCCAAAGTTTGGGTACATAAGACTCTTTTAAAGATCCGTTAATTAGGATGCTGATAGGGAGAGCAATACCATCTGCAGCAGTTTTGAGGAAGGAGGAGGGTAAGTTGTCTGGGGCATTTGAGCAAGGCTTTAGTTTTGATAGGAGTCTTTTTATGAAAGTAGTTGGTACAGGTTTGAGTTGGAAATTAAGCTTACAGTTACTAGGGGTGCTGGGAGTAGAGGAGAGAGAGTTGGATGGATTCTTGTTGGGAAAAGATTTGGTTAGATTAGCTATGGATTCTGTAAAGAATGTGTTGAAGTGAGAGCTTAGTTCTGAGTCGGTTAAGCTAGGGTCAGGGCAGGGATTATTCCTAGATCCTGGGTGGAGTAGGGAATTAATAGATTTCCAGAATTGTTTAGGGTTCTTGTTATTATTGGACTGAGGTTTATTGTAGTAATTTTTTTTGTCTGAGGTGATTAGTTTCTTTACTTGGTTGCGGAGTTGGGTGTATTGAAACAAGGTAGAAGGCATCTTATTTTTTGGTAGAGCTTCCAAGATTTGTCCCTGGAGTGCATGATTTGTTTAGTTTCTTTGGATAGCCAAGGAGCAGAATTAATCTTGATTCGTTTGTTTCTTGGTGGGGCTTGGGAGTTGAGGGTTTTTAGGAAGATAGAGATAAAATATTCTACTGCATTGTCAAGGGGAAGAGTATAAAGGATTCGCCAGTTTATATATTTAAAAGTGTTTGAGAAATTTGAGGGGTTGAAGTTGCTGAGATTGCGAGTGTGGATATAGTGGTGTTGGTGTTTAGTATTGTTGGTTGAGCGATGTATGAAAGCAGGGAGATGGTCACTGAATGTGTCTGGGATAGTACCAGAGAGAGTTATTTTATTTGGATGGGAGACTAGGACCCAGTCGATGATTGATCCTGGGGGGTGGTGTTTGTTAGGGCGAGTGGTTGTCTGTATTACTTGGGAGAAATTGTAGAGGTTAATGAATAAGGAGGGAGAAGGTGACTTGATTTTATTCCAATCAATATTAACATCGCCTAGAATGTAGGTTTCAAAATTTATTTTAGTAGAGGCCCAGTGAAGAATATTTTCAAGGGTAGAGATGTTGTCACCTGGGGAAATATATAGTGAGATAATGCAGATATTTTTATGTTTATTTAATTGTAGGAGACAAGGTTAGTTCAGTATTTTGAATTTTGGAATTGGAGTTTGTAGAGGAATGAGAGAGAGAAGGTTGGAGTAGATTAGAGCAGAGCCTCCACCTTTTCTATTTAAACGGTCACTTCTATGGATTTGGAATCCAGGTGGTAGGATTTCGGAGTCAGCAATATGGGGTTTTAGCCAGGTTTCTGAGATGGCTAGGATGTCAGGTTGGTTGTGGGAAATCCAAGCTTGTATTTGGTGTATTTTGTTATTAAGGCTTTGGGCATTTATGGTGAAGAACTTAAGGGTGTTAGGACAGGAGGTAGAAGAAGAAGAGGGAGGGGGGAGAGTGGATGTGTGAAATGGATGAAGTGGGGAAGGGGAGGAGTTTGTTGTGAGGCAAGGGCCAGGGTTAGGATGGATGTCTCCAGATAAGGCTAGGTCATTAATGGGAATAACTTTTAGCTTTTTGGGTTTATTGAGAAGGAAGCTGTTTGCGGCTAGTAGTGATTGAAGAGTGAAGGTATTTGTTGTGGTGGAGAGGAGTTTGGGGAGGAATAGGTGTAGTAGGCTAGGAGAAATAAGAGAGGGTGTTATTGTATGGAAGTGGGATGCTAGGAATGGTTTTGGGTGAGTGCATGGGATGGTTTGAGAAGGAGGTAGGCATAGGGCTGTTTTGGAAGAGTAAGAAGTAGCAGAATAAAGAGGAATTATTAGCACAAGAAGGGAGCATGAGACAAGGATAGTATAAATGGTATGGGAAGACATACTAGGAGAATGTGAGGAAAAAAAGAAGGGAGAGATGTATGAGGAAGTTTACAGGTTAATAGAGGAGAAGAGGTAGAGGAAGTAGAGGGGGAAGTAAGTCTTTACAGGGAGAGAGAGAGAGAGACTGAGTAAGTAGGATAAGGTGGGTTAAGGGGTGTAGGGAGGAGTAGGAAAGGGAGGGGAGATAAGGAGAGGAAAGTGATTAGTTAATTGGTTTGGGTGGGAGGGGTTAGTCAGGAATAAATGTAGAGGTACTGGGGGCAGGTGGGAATTGGGGGCAGGGTAGGGGAGCGGAGTGAGCCCGTAGGGAGAACGGAGCGGGAAGAGCCAAAGGACGGAGAAAAAAGGGAGGAAAACAATCAATGGAGTGAGAGCCAGAAGGTGAGTTTGCACAGTTATGTTAAGTAAAAAGACTGACAACAAGTTAGAGTTATGGTTAGAAATGAAAGAGAAATAGCAGTAGAAGAAGGTCAGAGGCTAAGTGGGATAGGGATGGGTAATGGAAGTGTGGAGAAGTGGAATGGGTAATCTAAGGAGAATAGTAAAACTGAGATGAGTACAAGTTATGTAAGAAGTAAATGGGGAAGTAAATCATATATGTGTGTGCATATATATATATATATATATATATATATATATATATATATATATATATATATATATATATATATATATATATATATATATATATATATATATATATATATATATATATATATTATATCTTCTTCTTCTTTTATGGCTGCTCTTGTCAGGGGTCACCACAGCAGATCAACTGTTTCCATTTCTTCCTGTCCTCTGCATCTTGCTCTGTCACACCAACCACCTGCATGTCCTTTCTCACCACATCCATAAACCCTATCTTAGGCCTTCCTCTTTTCCTGATACCTGGCAGCTTCATCCTTAGCATCTTTTTCCCAATATACTCTGCAGCCCTCCTCAGCACATGTCCAAACCAATGTAATCTTGCCTCTCTGGTTTTGTCTCCAAACCTTCCAACCTGGGTTGACCCTCTAATATTCTTATTCCTGTCCATCCTCATCACACCCAGTGCAAATCTTAACATCTTCATCTCTACCACGTCAAGCTCTGTTGCCTGCCTTTTTGAAAATGCCTCAGTCTCCAACCCATATAACATAGCTGGTCTCACTACCCTCTTGTAGACCTTCTATTTCACTCTAACTGGTACTCGTCTGTCACAAATCACTCCTGACACTCTTCTCCACCCACTCCATCCTGCCTGTACTCTCTTCTTCACCTCTCTTCCACATTCACCATTACTCTGAACTGTTGATCCCAAGTATTTAAACTCATCCACCTTCACCACCTCTACTCCCTGCATCCTCACCATTCCTCTATCCTCCCTCTCATTCACACACATATATTCTGTCTTAGTCCTGCTGACCTTCATTCCTCTTCTCTCTAGAGCATATCTCCACCTCTCCAGGGTCTCCTCCACCTGTTCCCTACTCTCACTACAGATCACAATGTCATCTGCAAACATCATAGTCCACGGGACTCCTGTCTGATCTCATCTGTCAACCTGTCCATCACCATTACAAATAAGAAAGGGCTCAGAGCTGAACCTTGATGTAATCCCACCTCCACCTTAAACGCATCCGTCACTCCCACCGCAGACCTCACCGCTGTCACACTACCCTCGTACATATCCAGTACCACTCTTACATACTTCTCTAACACTCCCGACTTCCTCATACAATACCACAACTCCTCTCTAGGCACCCTGTCATATGCTTTCTCTAAATCCACAAAGACACAATGCAACTCCTTCTGACATTTTCTGTACTTCTCCATCAATACTCTCAAAGCAAACAATATATATATATATATGTGTGTGTGTGTGTGTGTGTGTGTGTGTGTGTGTGTGTGTGTGTGTGTGTGTGTGTGTGTATATGGATCTATTTTCAAATGTCAAATGCCCACTGGATCGAATGTCACAATCACGAAACCACAAAAACGAAATTTCAAATCCCTGAAACTGTACAAAATTGAATCCCATATTACTGAATATCGAAAAGCAAATGGAACCTCCCCACTCTACACCAGTGCCTACAACTATCTTTCCAGTCCTACGCTTCTGCAGGGGGGCTGCACCCCCCCTACACCCTGCACAAATTAAATATACCAACTCCGAGATCGCACTACATTTAACAAAATGGTAAACTATAGATACACTGTACATCTACCATCACGTATGTCCTTACAACAGCAATATCTTTCTATGTAAATAGCATGTTCTGAATTCAAAAGATACCTATGAATTATTGCCTCTTCTTTTTCTGTCTTACTGCTTAAACTCCAAACATGTCTCCAGTGAAACCAGCAGCTTCAACGTTACTTCTGCCATGTTACTTCATGTACTCAGAACAAACCCTTAAAGACACAGCACTCTATTTAACCACATTCCATATATGTCCTTCAAACTACTTCTGAATACTGACTTACCATTTGCTTTGCCATATTTGATACAATAATTGTCGATCAGCTGAACTTTTAGTAAAGTGAACTTTCATTTTTGTGGTCTTGACATTGTGACATTCGATATATATATATATATATATATATATATATATATATATATATATATATATGTATGTATGTGTATGTATATGTATACATATATACACTCCACTACTTGCACACGTCGTTTCACTCATTACAATCTTTACTAAGAGGTGAACAACCTGAGACGTACCTCCCTGGACTGCATGAAAAGAGACATGGAAGAGCACTCCGATCTTGTAGCCCAGGCAGGTATGACCCTAGCCCTGAGTAGCATTCTGCCATCACCCAGAATGATGCCGCAGTACAAGGACAAAATGATCGACTTCAACAATTGGCTAAGCTTCTGATGCCATTCTAAAGGGATCCAGTATCTGTCTGCCTGGGATGACATGGTCGACAGACCACGATGCTTTGCCAGAGATGGCCTGCACCTGTCAGCCCTGGGATTCCGGATACTGGCTAAGGTTCTTGCCACCCCTATAGTGCCTTTTTTAGGCAAGGTTCAAATGACAAATTCACCACCGTAACAGGAACAGGCAAGCAAAAACTGAGGGTGATGCTACTCAATGCTAGAAGTCTAAATCTCAAAATGCACTCATTCGAGGCACTCCTTAAAATGGAGAACATTAATATCTGTGCAGTGACTGAGACCTGGTTCAAGGCTCCAGAGAGCACCCCTGCACTACCAGGCTATAACTCATACCACACTTTTCGGCCATGTAACCTGGACCGGAACATCAAAGGTGGAGGTGTGTCCATATTCATTAAGGATATCCACACCTCCAGGCTAGTTGCTCAGCATAATGCAACTAACTCTGGGCAAAAAATGCAATCCAAATTGTAGCTTGCTACAGATCACCCACCATTCCCCAGGATTCCCACTCCTCTTTTCTTGATGTACTGGAAAATATTAGGGTTCAACCAAACACCCTAATAATGGGCGATTTCAACTACCCCACCATTAACTGGGAAAACTACTCATGTACCAACTCCTTCACTCAATGCTTTTTGGAATTCATAAACTCCAATTCCCTGGATCAACTTATCCACACCCCCACCAGGGGCAACAATATCCTAGATCTAGTCATTACCAATATGAGTGACCGGTGTTCCACACCTGAAGTCAACGCCTCATTGGTCCGATCTGACCATAAGCTAATTACCTTAGATATCCACATCCTGCCTCCACCCCCCATTAAGGAAACTATGGTAAAAAATTTCTCCAAAGCCAACTTCATACTTCTTAAGACAGAAGTGGTGGACTTCATTATACCATGCAGATGGGCAATACAGTTACGACTACTGAATCCTACACAATTGCACTTTATAAGCACTTACATGAGTGCATGGATCGTGCTATCCCAAACAGAACAAAGACGCTATCCTCCAAAAAAAGGAAGCCAATCTGGTGGTCCCCTGTCATAAACAAACTGTACAACAGAAGGAAGAAACTCTTGCAAAAGAGAGTAAAATCCCATGAGTGGAGGAGCTCCCTGGTCAGCCTCAGTAAGAAGCTGCGATCCCTGATAAAATCCTCCAAAGTTAGTTACGAAAACAAAATCGCCACTGATTCTAAAGACAACCACAAAGCATTCTATAGCTATGTCAAGAATCTCAATGGCAACACTCAGATCTGCTCTGAGTTATAGCACAATGGCACTAAATATACAGACCCAACGGATATTGCCAACATCCTGGCAGATAGGTTCAGTGCTAACGTTACCCCCCTTTCACCCCCTAAAGAGCCCATCTCTATACCGGAAGAATGCAAAGTTCCTGTAATCACAGCTGCACAGGTAAAAACCACACTCTCCAAAGCCAAGAACACAGCATCCATGGGACCAGACATCACCCCAGGCTGCATTCTACACGAACTACAGAACGAACTGGCACCCCATCTAAGTACCATGTTCAGTCATAACCTCACCTCAGGCTTTGTACCTGCTGAATGGCACACAGCAACAGTTATCCCACTCCACAAGGGGGCAGCCACCACGGACCCCAGGAACTACCGCCCAATTATCCTGACAAGCCTGGTCTGCAAGGCCATAGAACGTATCATCATGGAACTTATAAACAAAGAGATTGGTAATCTCCAAACTCTGGATCCCACCCAGTTCGGGTTTGTAAAAGGCAGATCATGTCTCCTAAACCTGATAGACTTCTTTGAAGCAGTCACCAAAGCCATAGACAATGGTAAGGTGGTTCACACAGCCTATCTAGATCTTGCCAAAGCTTTCGACACCATCCCCCACTCACAAGATGGGTTGCCAACTGGCTCACTGATAGAACCCACACTGTGAAAGTAGCAGATTCCAAATCTGACTTCAGACCAGTGACAAGTGGAGTAGCACAGGGTTCAGTCCTGGGTCCTCTCCTGTTTGGTATCTACTTCTCTGAAGTACAGGCTAACACAGAAGGTCTTTGGCTAACGAAGTTCGCAGATGACTGCAAACTAGGAGCCATAATCGAAACTCCTAACGATGTGGACATCCTACAAAAGGGCCTCACTGAGTCAGATGCCTGGTGTCAAAGCCATGGCCTCAAGCTCAATGCCAAAAAGTGCATTGTCATCTCCTTTGGTAAAAACTCTGTACCCATGAACTACAACATAGGCGGTAGTATACTTAACACCGAAAGTGTGATAAGAGACCTTGGGACACAGGTGGACAGTAATCTCTCCTTTGATAATCACATCGTCACAGTAGTCAGGAAATCCTTCTGCGTGGCACACCTCATCACAAAAGGTTTCTCATCCAGAAAAAAAGAGGTCATTGTTCCCCTCTACTCATCACTCATTAGACCCATTATAGAGTACAACGCTCCTTTTGGTATGTACCTCACAAGTCATCTACAACAACTGGAAAGGCCACAGAAATACCTCACAAAGAGGATTACCGGCCTCAAACAGATGCCCAAAACTTCAGATTTACTCCATAGCATATCACCTACTCAGAGGTGATCTTTGCCTAACATACAAAGCTGTGTCAAACCTATAGCTGTTGGACATGCTGCACTTAAAGAAATCCCAATCCCTCCGAGCTATATGTTCTAGGGACCTAAACCTTGTCACCACAATAAACAGAACATGCCGGAGGGATAGATTCCTGTCCCAGAGACTTCCCATACTCTTGAATAAACTAACTATCTATTTCAAACAAAGCTCCTCATTAGCACTCTTCAAGAAAAATCTTCATGACTGGATGGGAAATAGGAAATTCACCCCGGGGATCACCTCTGTGGCTTTGCTCGACAGTGGCACAGGAAAATAATTTTCTTGGGTGGCAAAAGCCAGGGTACCTTTTTGGATGGGCTTGTATAGGCCCCAGTGCCGATAGCCTAATACCTACCTATGAACCTATGAACAAGCTTGTGTACATAAGCCCTTATGGCTTCTTGGTCCTGCCACAAATCAAGCAAATGTCTTAGTCATAGGTGGCTCTTATAGTGAGCCACACTGTATGCCATTCAACAACAGGCTGAACAAGGGGAGGGAAATGGTTCATTACCTTTCTGGTGCCAATATACATAAGGTTACTAAAGCACTCTGGTTCCTCAACCCCCAGTGCATATATGACATGGCCATTGTTCATATGAGTGTGAATAATCTGAGCTTATGTGAAGAGAGATGGCTAGTGCAAAACTAGCCTTGAGCAACATATTACACAGACAAGACTGATGCAGAAATGCAGGCAGGAAATAACTGAATTCAGTAATTGGATTGGCTATTAGTGTCACTCCAGGCTGGTGCAATGCGTGTCTATCATGAGCAAGACGGCCATAAGTTCTACCTGTTTTGCAAGGGAAGGGCTGTCCCTCCACCTCTTTCCTCAGGGTTTTTGTATATTGACCAAGACTTTCACCACCCTTTTGATGTATTTTGAAGAGAATATCGATCTGCACCATCTCATAACCTAACCAAATCAAACCAGGAATTTATGAAACTAAAGCCATGCTATCCCTGGAAAATACTGACATCTGCATTATCACTGAAATATGGCTCCACATTAGTAGTAACATACCCTTCCTACCAGGGTTCAGTGACTGACACTCATTCGGACTCAAAATTGAGGCCATATCTGTTACCAATGGAAGTGTGAATATATCTTTCCACCATAACTCCTTCACATCTAAACTTAGCCAGAATGATAATAACCTTGAACTTCTCCACATCATAGTGACTTTTAATAATATCCTTTATCATGTCCTAGCCAAGCACATAACCCTATTTATGTCATCTACAACCCATAGAGCATATATAAACAAACTTGAGTCCCTCACCATCAAACGTAACACTATTAATTGTGGTGATTTCAACTAGCCATCAATAAACTGGGAACCATATACCCAGGGCCGGCTTAGGAAAACTGATACCCTAGGCAAAAAGGCTCCATGGCACCCCCTCACTCCCCAACCATCCTGGCCTATTCACACTATCACGATTACTATTTTTCCTTTCTTTTTCTCACAGTTTGTATTTTTCTTCAATTTTTCCCTTAGTTATTCATACATTCAACATGTTCTATCTAAGCAAGACTATACTCTGATAACTGTGATGGAAACAACTGCATTAAGCCAGCGCCATGAGGTTTCTAGATGCTCTTGGATGTATTTTAGAGTTTTTAAACAGCTTCTCCATCTACTGATTGCCTGAACAAAAAACATGATCAAAGAAAAAATATCAATCATACTCTTCAGTTCGTTTTTTCCTGCATCCTTTCTACACATCCTAACAAAGACTACGCTGTAATAACTTATTTTATTTATTTATTTGATATTTGATAACAAGAAAAGTCTGATTGGGCATAGATCTTATTTTCAGATGACGTTTGGGCATGATTACACCAAAGACAGGCAAAAACATACATATGTATGCACAATTATCTAAGTATATTTGAATATTATGGAGAAAGAAGTAATAAGGTGCAAGAAACTTGATGGTGAAGAGATTATTAAAGGCTAAGAAGGGTTAAAGGAAGGCAGAGGAGAAGAAGAAAACATAAATCTTAAATGAGAAAATAAGACAGAAATAAAGGGAGGTGCAAAGAGTAGTAAGATAAACAGTGGGTGCATAATAGACTGTAAGGAGGAAAAAGTATGGAAAAGAAAGGGAACAGAGAGTGTAAGAGAAAAATATAGGAAGGGGAAAATAAATGGGTCAGCTTAACCTGGAGAACTGCAGTGGAAATAATAGTATTAAGCCAAGGGGCTGGAGGCTACTAAGCCCCCAGAAGCCATGAGGTTTCTAGATGCTCCAAATGCATTTGAATGTTTTTTAAACAACCTTTTCATCCAATGATTGCCTGAACAAAAAGTATGATTACATAAAGAAGTTCAGTCTTATTTTTCAACTCTGTTTTTCCTGCATTTCAACACATCCTAACTGACAAAGACTACTGTGTAATAACTATATTAAGAAAGGGGTTGCTAGAGACCCTAAAGTCATATGGTTATAGATGCTCTATGGTGCATTTTAGATTTTTTCCAACATTTTGGTCTAATGATAGCCTAAACAAAAATCATGCATATGGAAAAGAAATTCAATCCTACCTTATTTTTTCAAGGAAGAAATAAGTTGTATCCATGTTTCAATGCTCAAAGCTGACGAAACACCACGTCACAATAAACTTGAGAATGTATCTGGGAATAGCACCTGTCCCCAAACCCTACCTCAAAATAGGTAGTCAGTTCCTGTGTGTCCCCTCTTGTGTTAAACTAGGATTACAATTAAGGCATAAATGCACACAGTCATATTTCCAGCTGCTGCTGCTTCTGTCATAATTATAGGCAGCATGCCTCTTCATCCCATATCCCAAGAAGGCAGCCATCTTTTGTGTACCCTTCTGATGGCAGACTGCAACAAAACTGAAAAAAAAATAGAACACAACGTATTTTCAGTAGGACATATATAAACACCATGCTTATTTACTCTACCCCAAAAGATAGCCATTTGTATATGCACCATATTTTGTGAGAAAATGAAAAAAAATAATGATTACAATAATATTCCCAACTTCTAGACACAGTACAGTGCTCCTATATAAGCTTGTGGACCCCTGTGAAGTGTCTGAAGAAGGTTAAAAAATGGTGACCACATTGTCCCCAGCCCAACACAAGATATAGTGACATCTGAGGTTTGAGTGGAATGTTAAAGAAATGATGACATTATCTCCAGCCCCTCATACCAGTATAGAGACTTTCTATCTATACTTACGAGCAGGGATGGTTTTAGACTAGGTGGGTTTCATGGTAAAACTGATTACTAAGGCCATGTGAAAATTCACTTATAGGTTCATAGGTAAGTATTAGGCTATTTGCGACAAATTAAAGTATTCCTATACAAGCCACTCGTCACAAATCACAAAGTCAGATTAATATTACCAGAAATATATGGTTAATTACTGCTAGCATTGTGAAAATATTAACGACACTTCTCTTGCTGCACCATTTATCACATCTCAACTGCCCACACAAAATACAAAGTCTAAAATATTGCCTAAAATATCTGGTTGATCACTGCCAACACTACCAGCACCATGCCATTGTCCTCCTCTCTATCCATAATTATGCAAAACGGCCACTGCCCTCTTGGTTACGTCTGTTGACTTATTGAGCAAATAAAATAAAATAAAAGGAGAAAAAAACACCCCTACAAGCATGACACCATAGACTGTTCCCTAGTTCACCTGTGCATAATGCCAGCCCTGCATATGCCACTACAAATAGTCACAATGCCTTATAGATGTCCTCAACAGTAACTCTCTAGGTTGGACAGTGCACTGCTCTACCACAGGCTCAAATTCACTGGATCTTGTATTTACAAATGCAGCACAATTATGATCTATGAACGGTTTTGTTGACAGCAGCCTTACTTTTGGCCACCATGTCTCCACAGTGGTAAGAAGGGCATTCTATATGGCTCATTTCATAAGTAAGGGCATTGGCTCCAGAAAAAAAAGAAGTTATAACCTCTGCGTATTCTTCGCTCATCAGGCCAATAATTGAATACAACACCACTTTTGGTATATACCTTTCCATGCACCAGCAGCAACTGCAGAGACCACAAAGGTTCCTCACAAGGAAAATTTAAGGTCTTCAGCAACTGTCCTATGTGGATCATCTGAAATCACTGTCACTTTATTCTGTTTCATACAGAGTACTCAGAGGCAATCTCTGCCTTGCATACAAGGCAATCTCTGACCCTGATTTATTGGAAATGCTGCATCTCCATAAGTCAAACAATACACAGGATACTCGTTTTAAAGACCATATATATATATATATATATATATATATATATATATATATATATATATATATGGGTCCCTATCAGTTCATTGAAAGTACACATTTAATTGAGCCAAAAAGCCCAAACAATGAAACATCGACAATGGGAAAACAAACAAAACATCTATGTTTGTGGGGGGGGGGGGGGCAAGATCCTCTTCACACTCCCCTGCTAATTATATACACCAATCTAAGATTGTACCACAGTGGGAAAAGGACCAATACCCCGATCTCTGTTATGGTGAATTCTCAAACAATACGGATCCCATTTGACATTCTGTGCTTCAAGCTTTTTGGCTTGATCAAATCCGACACACACACATCCTCCTAACTGCTGCTGCATTTAACTGCATGCTTTATTTTATACATTTATTTTTTTTTTTTCACCATGCTCACTAAATGCACCTTTTATTAGAGAATGAATAACAAGGCAAGACTAAAAACAGCAGATCATTGAAACTGCTGCTGCAGTTAGGTTTCTTCAATATTATATTTTTCTTTTTTTTTTCTTTTAATTTGGTGCTCACCAAGCACCTGCATTTAATGAAGGTAAACAACATAACAACCTTTTGATTTTTCTGTTTGTGCTTCACATGGCTTTTAACATGCTGCTGATAAGCCATGAACTTGTTACCGGGCTCTCCTTGTATATTAATACCATGTTGGAGAATGTGTGTTCTCCAGTAGGAAATTGTATTTAAGTTCGACCTATTTTTAATAACCGTTAACATTCTGCCTTCTCACAGTCCACAGTTCTTTAATATGAGCCACCATCATTCCTTTAGGCTTATCAATACCCCGGAACACCTACACCCCACCCCCCACACGCGTGCGCGCATGCACGCGCACACACACACACACACACACACACACACACACACACACACACACACACATAACTTTTCTCTTCCCTCAAGCTTTTTTTTGCATGTTTAAATGAAAATCCTACAAAAGAAAACTGTCCAGGTTTAACTTAAACAATGGTCCTAAATATTCCCATTATTTAACTTATATAACAGTCTTAACACTGAGTGTCAACATGTCCACTCATTCATTCTTTCTTTTCTCTTTGCTTTCAGAGCTGCAGTTTTCTTTCTACTTGCCTTTTTGCATCAGAGCCAGACAAACATCTGTCACTGCCTTCTTCTGACTTCTCTTTTCTGCACATTCAACAATTTCTTGAAAAACAAAATGATTATTTCCAATATGAACTCTAAATCTTCATCCTGTCATTTCTTTGGTTATCTCATACAAGACTGTAAAGTTTATAAAATATATGTGGTTTGGAATTAGTGTTACACTACAGCTTCAGTCCGCAAATCATAATTAAAATGTTCAAAGATGCATTGATACAGTCCTCATAGAAATGTGAGTTGCACAACTGGAAAACTTCCCAAATGTCAGAATGTTGAACTAGTGTGAAATTATTAGTTAAGTCCATAATGATGTGTGGACAGACACAAATTATATTTAATTACCATAAATACAATAATTAATTCAAAAGTGCACTATCAACTAACTCAGGCAGCATACTGAGATTCCATAAACTTTTGTGTCAGCATGAGGGCATATATTCATTCTAGGTAACTTCCTGAATTTATTCAGAGAATAGCTTTACCCTGCCCTTTTTCAGATTTATTGGCTAACTAAACTATACACCACCTCAAGACAGAAGATTAGTCAAACCTCCTGTGCTTGAATTCAAAATTCCTTTTATCTATAAAAAGGAGGAAAATTCTTGTCCAGCCAGAAAAGATAACATATTTAAGTTAAAAGACTAGAGTAAACAAATAAAAGACATGCTACATTCCATATAATCGAAGCTTTAAATCAAAACAGAACTTGGAAAGCTTTGTTTTGTTTTCAAACCATAATCTCCCCCAAGAGACAAAAACAAGATTTATTCATCTATTCTGTCAGCAATATAGCCCGCCACAGGAATTAACCTGACTGATTAAACTGTTAATTATCCATCCCCAAAACAGCTGACCTCACCAGGCTAATACTGAAAAATGATAATACCTTTATTGTCTAAGTATTCTGTTTACAGAGTAAACAATGAAACAGGATACAGCTTGAAATGCATTCCCCTTAGTTGGAAATTAATATTTAAGTGTAGTAACTTTTGGGAACAGAACAGGCTGCAGATCAGTAGTCTGTTTTTAGACTAGTCATAAAATGCAGCAATAGTCATAAAGATGGCGCCAGGAATAAGTAATATGTAGTCATATATGACTGCAGCTCTGCTAAGCAAGTAAGCAAATGATGTTTGAAACTCTAAAACACACTCTCCTGAAGAAATCATGAGTGCTGTAAACCTTAAGCTGCATTGTATATTTTCACAAATACAGTTAAGAAAGCCAAGATGGTAACCATTTGAAATGTAGCAGCCTGCTACAGCAAGTCCCAAAACACAGAGGCAGAATGGCCGAAAGAACAGACTTACACATGTTAAGTATGACATGCCCATTTCTTGGGATATTCCCCTTTCTCCAAGGTATGATGATCTTGGAGTTGGTATACGTAAGTCCAGAGGGTGTGGAGGGACTTTCCTGTCTGCAAAAATGAAGTATAAAGGAGAATATCGACCTTCAAGATTTGCTCTTTTCCTGGATTTTTGGTCTGTTTTTTCTGATTGTCATTTCAGTAGGGAGCCCCAAGGATTCAGATACACACACACTCTTGTAATGTTGTGTTACCGAGGAGGGTTAAACAGAAACTACAGTCCTGTATCTTTCAAAGAAAAAGACATCCTTAAACTCAACATTTTGTCTGAGGCAGGTCCTCCTACTATACTAATATGAAACTATGAATTATATTTGTATCATGTTTATGTCACCTTTCATGTCTTGTTTAACTACTTCAGCATCTGTAAATTCATAAAGAATGTAACTGAAAACAGACCCAAATATATAGAATAAAATACTGTAGAGATAGGAAAGCTTTCACAGTCTGTCCTGAAAAAGTGGGCAAGCCATATTTGTAAGGAAAAAATTTATCTCACTGTGCAGTAAAACACAGAACCCTTGGGAACATCCTCATCTTCAGAAAATATTTGACGTAACTGAAAGCCACTCAAGTGAACTCAACAAGATATTATTTTAAACACTACATGTGCATTTCATGTCCCTTGAAAATATGCTTGCTCAACTTTTATACTTAGTAAGGTAATTCATATATGGCATGATGTGGAAAAAGCTTGGAAAATGTTTTATATTTTACGAATCTCTAAAACATAAAAGTAGCGGATTTTTTTTCTTTTTTATTTTGTCATATGCCTCTGTCAATGTGCTTCGGGTTTGTATGTAAGGCTAATGTCTTAAGTCTCTATATTCCCACTGTGTTAGGAACTGTTTGTAGTACTCTACAGTAAATGTATTTCTGTTCAGCTGTAGGGTTGCTCTCTAACGTTGTGCAATTTGATCACCAGGACAAAGTATCATACATATTACTGTTGGACATTATAATTTTCTGTTGTAATGTATGCCTAGGTCATAACTGAAAAGGGCCCATTTTGGATAAT
The DNA here is from genome assembly GCF_019279795.1 of Protopterus annectens. Taxonomy (NCBI): domain Eukaryota; kingdom Metazoa; phylum Chordata; order Ceratodontiformes; family Protopteridae; genus Protopterus; species Protopterus annectens. The sequence goes on from NC_056728.1 coordinate 488,510,078, forward strand.
TTCATTGTCTTGTTAAAAAACATAAATAGACTGTGATGACCATGCCCTGGCCCAGTAATCAAGGAGCCTCAATCCTCACCACTAACACCAGGGAGGTTGTCTCCTAGAAGAGGAAAGGATAACTAATACACACAGTAAAGTACAATTTCCCTTAAATGCACAAAGAGATCACAGTAAGTCTGGGGCTGGTTACTCCCTTGCTCTGCAGGTCCACAATAAGACTCCCCACTGGCACAGCTATAGGGTCCAGATCTCAGCCCAGCTGGCAAGCTAACCTCCAGTACCCTCTCTGTCCAACCAATGCTTCATGTCCCTACCCAGGTAGCTGACACACCACACACATTTTGAGATAAGTATTTATACAACTTCACAGACACTCCTGGGAAGGCTGACACAGATTCTCCAGCTGTGCCCCTTTACCCAGACTATACGGTAGTAATTAGTGCCACCACCAGCTTAATAATTTATCAGCTACCCAAAGGCCCTTAAAAGGGTGTCTAATTATTACTGTGCAATATTATTATCCAATTGGTAATGTGACTATTCAGTCTAAAGCTTATTAGAGTGGCCTATTACGATAACCTCTATAAATATGCAATGTACTCTAGAGCCTACTTCTCTACACAAACCAGCCACAGGTAAAGGTTTTTAAAATATTTAATAATAAATAATTAAAACACAAGACAATACTACTACACCACAGAGATATCTAAGAGTTCAGAGATCATGCAGAAACTTAAAATAATACAGTAGGACAGGTCTTATGTCAAAGAAAAACACTTAATATAACGTTCTAATCTTTAGCTATTCTTAAGAGAAAACACAGTGCTATAATCCTAATTACATACATAAAGAGCATACTAAACAGTACTGGGGTTGATGGTCCAAGACAAATGCTTTTAGTCTCTCACTGAACAATAGTTTTTAAACTACTAACAAACAGTTCTGTTAAGGCCCTCCCAAATTACTTCATTTTGACACTTAGGTTTTCCCAGTATTCACATTACATCATTTTGACACTTAGTCTGGAATTCTCAGGCAAACAAACTGCATTATTTAGCAAGCTAACACCTGCTCAGGAAACTACAACAATAAAAGACATTTCACATGTATACTCTATAACAGTTATTCCTTAAGTTAAGACAACAGAAAAAATGTGTTCAGCCAGAAGCTTTGGCACCATTTTTTTAGATAATTGTAACTTCAAAGAACATTTGAAATGCCTGGCTTGATTTTCCTTACAGCAGATGGCAATGTTGCAACAATCTTGAAGTTCACATTTTACAGTGTTTTCTTTCATTTAAAAACACAAGCCTGTACTTTGCATTTATTTATACAAATGATAGAATTATGTATCAAATTCTATTTGACTAGGCTGGCAGCCTTCACCCATCTTTCCCCAATCTTCACATAGACAAGAAAGCAAACAGCTCTAACTCTAGCCTTCAGTTCTTTCTTTGTATTTTCAGCATTACATCACATAGTTCAAAATAAAACAGAGCGTGGTGATTAGTGCTATAATGTCTACCAGAAAAATTATAAATGTATTACTTTTTTTTTATTTATTAATGACGTAAGCCCATTGGACATGTGTCATTTTTCAGGGGTGACCCAGGAACACATTATATGGTTAAATGACTTGGCCAAGTCACACAGCAGGCTCACAGAGTAGGCAACCAGAGATTGAAGGAATTAAACCTTGGATGACAGGAAGCCGCCTGTTAACTTAATCCTCTGCATTAATTGCCAGCTATATTACCAGGGGTAAGTTTGAACAATTAGGACATTGTCAGCAAAGCTCAAAAGGTCATAATTATCCATAAATACTTCAAGAAACATAATTTCTTGGCAACTGTTATACAAGGTACTGCTCATCATTGTGAATGGCTTTTTTAATGATGAGGAGAAATGAAAAAAGCAAGTCAAGTTTTTTACTTTTTTTAATGAGTGAAGGTGCTCCCATTAAAGTTTTCTGCTTCTTTTTCTGCCATACCTACATGTGTCTTCTCAATTTACAGTACTGTGATATTGTGCTGTTCACACAGCAATGTGATATTTTGCTCCTCACACAGTGCTGTTATATTGTCATCCTCTCACAATGCTGTGACATTGTGCTCCTCACAAAGTGCTGTAATATTGTGCCCGTCACACAGTGCTGTTATATTGTGCTCTTCACACAGTGATGTGATATTGTGCTCCACACACAGTGCTGTAATATTGTGCCCGTCACACAGTGCTGTTATATTGTGCTCTTCACACAGTGATGTGATATAGTGCCCCTCACACAGTGCTGTTATATTGTGGCCGTCACACAGTCCTGTGATATTGTGCTCCTCACACAGTGCTGTTATATTGTGCTCCTCACACAGTGCTGTAATATTTTGCTCCTTGCATAGGCAACACGGCATACCAAGCTGTTTGACATAAGAAGGGAAGGGCACTACAGCACATGCCTACACTAAGTGTACACTACTCTTAGTGAGCAGACAACACAAGTATACCTTACAACTTCTTCCTCCTAATTTTAGTTTTCCTACTGATTTTCTTGCAGTCTTAAATATCAGAGAGATTCATAAAGGTTACCACAAAGTGTAGACTGCATCTGCACTTAGTGTAATCTTTCTGAGTGACTAGAAAGCACAAAATATGTGTTAAGGATATTCTTGAATACAGATTGTGTGCACTTAGTGTGGGCATTAACTCATTATGTCTGAGTGACACCTCCGGGTGCATCTGCAGTTAACACCTACTGACGCTTCTAGGCATCAAATATTGCTTGTTCATATTTGCATCAATAAATTCAAAACCATGCTATGCACAAGGTTTTAAAAATTTTCATCTTAAAGCTTACACATTAGCAAACTCAACTACATTAATATTTGACCTCTGTCTAGTGCAGCTAACAGATATGAACTGTTTTTATGATATTCATTTTTATAGATATAATTTTCACATTTTTCTAAATATCTCAAAATACCAAGTAACACAGATGGAACTCATTAGCCTCATATGAAAGCTCTCAGCTAGATGAATGAAATGTTGCTGACAGTGTGTGTGTAACAAGTGGCTGCTGAGATATTGTGAGATGTTTACAAAATATTACAAATGTAATGGTTACTGTGATTACTGTGACTTGTAAAATTTGGTTTAAGACCTAGAATCTAAAGAATACTACCAATATAAAAATAGTTTGTGCTGAAGAGTTTGAAATTTACACTTCTTTAGTGAAACCTATAATCCCAAAGATATGAACATTTGTTTGAAATATAAGGACACAATATGATTCTGTCAAGGCTTAGGCTCTGTCCACTGGAAGTTATAGTACAAACTTCCTGAGCTTCATTGGAGTGAATAAATCTGGCCATCCCTCATAAATTATATTACGTTTACAGTGCCACTATATAAACAATGTCATATGTCAAAATATTTTATTTTTTGTAATTCTCAGTTTTTTATTATTTCAAGAATTTGGAATGAGAAAGTCTGCAGCAAGGTCTTGTTGACTATAAAATAGGGTGAGAGTGTGGTGCTAAGACAATCCTGACATAATGCATCACTGCTGTTGAGTCACTATGCAGTACAATGAACAGTATGGATAAGACCTGTTGCAAGCATAACATATGTAATACACCAAGAGAACACATGATACTGTTGTACTGTACAATGGTATATTGATATCACAATTGGTAAACAAATACAGGTGGCATGTCAAAGTAAACTGAACATGGAATGCAATAACTGACATGTTACATATGATCGAGTACAGTCTAATGCATCTGTGCACTCCCTACATGGAAAGCTGGATCCTATTACTAATTGTTAAACTATGCCCTAGCTTACCTTTGTATTTGGAGTGAAACAAAGGTATCAGTCGTGGTATTATGTTGTATATCAGCAGTATAAAACTGTAACATTCGTAATACTGTTACATCTGAAATGCAACATAAAGTAGATCTCTCCTGGAGAGAGCATTTACTTTGGTGAGAATTTTTTATTCTGCTAAAAACAAATAAATGCAAATCAGTTTAGTTCTGCTTCATTAGCTGCTTATAATACCATTCCCAATATGGTGGTTTAAAAGTGTAAAGGCTACAAGCGCAGTGGAGCATCCAGGGAAAAGTTTACACTGCCAGCTTCACTACTAAGGGTGCCCAGCTACATAGGTGAAAGATGACAGTCACCACTATGCAGCCCAACAAAAACAAGCAAAGCACACTACTCGGTGTCAACAAAAACAAGCAAAGCACACTACGAAATCTTCAATGTCAACAAAAACAAGCAAAGCACACTACGAAACCTTCAATGTCAACAAAAACAGGGAAAGCACACTATGAAACCTTCAATGTCAACAAAAACAAGCAAAGCACACTACGAAACCTTCAATGTCAACAAAAACAAGCAAAGCACACTACGAAACCTTCAATGTCAACAAAAACAGGGAAAGCACACTACGAAACCATCAATGTCAACAAAAACAAGCAAAGCACACTACGAAACCTTCAATGACAACAAAAACAAGCAAAGCACACTATGAAACCTTTAGTGTCAACAAAAACAAGCAAAGCACACTACAAAACATTTAGTGTCAACAAAAACAAGCAAAGCACACTACAAAGCATTTAGTGTCAACAAAAACAAGCAAAGCACACTACGAAACCTTCAATGTCAACAAAAACAAGCAAAGCACACTACGAAACCTTCAATGTCAACAAAAACAAGCAAAGCACACTACGAAACCTTCAATGTCAACAAAAACAAGCAAAGCACACTACGAAACCTTCAATGTCAACAAAAGCAAGCAAAGCACACTACGAAACCTTCAATGTCAACAAAAACAAGCAAAGCACACTACGTAACCTTCGGTGTCAACAAAAACAAGCAAAGCATACTACGAAGCCTTCAATGTCAACAAAAACAAGCAAAGCACACTACGAAACCTTCAATGTCAACAAAAACAAGCAAAGCACACTACAAAATATTTAGTGTCAACAAAAACAAGCAAAGCACACTACGAAAACTTCAGTGTCAACAAAAACAAGCAAAGCACACTACGAAACCTTCAGTGTCAACAAAACAAGCAAAGCACACTACAAAACATTTAGTGTCAACAAAAACAAGCAAAGCACACTACGAAACCTTCAGTGTCAACAAAAACAAGCAAAGCACACTACAAAACATTAGTGTCAACAAAAACAAGCAAAGCACACTACGAAACTTTCATTGTCAACAAAAACAAGCAAAGCACACTACGAAACCTTCAATGTCACTGTTGTATTCCATGAAAAAATAAATAAAACAGCCAACATAAACCTATAAGGCACTGTGGCCCTGACAGTGTGCAGTTCTTTCTATACATGTGATTTTTGTGGTTGCTGTCTGAAATTACCTTTGGGGATTGATTTGTACATATTGCTTGTTTTCACTTATGGCTTTATCATTTGTAGAAAGTCTTGAGTCCAAACACTGACAACTGGTGGTTGTAAGCCAGCATCTATCTTGGAGAGAATACCTTCATAATGTTGCCAGTTTGTAATATTTTAACATAAAACCTGTAGAATCACAGAATAATAGAATCATAGAAAATACAATGCAATGAGGCCAGAAGGCCATTAAAACCTTTCTACCACCCTGTGCCTTTTATCTCTTTTCAAAAGGGACAGACCAATCAAACTAGGGGTGAATTTATGAATACTCATTTAATTATCTGGATCCCTTTTGAAGGAAGATAGTGAATCATATGACTTCAGATGAAGAAGAAGCTTGTTCCAGAGAAGAGGTAGGTGCTGTGTGACAAACCTATCCCTGGACCTTGTTATATTTATTTAAGTACATTTAAGTTTCCACTCCTACTATTTGTTGGAATAATTGATTTGTGAAGGTATAAAAGGTTTTTTACTACTGGATCCCTTGTGTCCCAATAAGAGAGGCATGTCACCCCTAAGGAGAGAGAGATCAACAATCCCAGGTAGGGGAATATTCCCTTTCCTCATGCATTGCATGATCTGAATGCAGGGATAGAACTTCCTGTTTCTCATGGGATCTCAGGTTTTTAGGTCTTTGGCTTCTTGAGTTAGGAATCTCTATGGGGGGGTGGCCATGGTGGTGCAGCAGTTAGCATTGCCACCTCACAGCAAGAGGTTCTCCGGTTTGATCCTCAGCTGGGGTGCCTTCTGTGCGGAGTCTGCATGTCCTCCCTGTGGTTGTGTGGGTTTCCTCTGCTTACTCCGGTTTCCTCCCACATCCCAAAGACATGCTATAGGTGGATTGGACACTCTAAATTGGCCCTAGGTGTGAGTGTATGAGTGTGTGTGCCTTCTGTAGAAGGTTGGGTGCTGGGCTGGCAACTTGGCACTGTAAAACTCCACTGCCAATCATGAGCGGACAGGTGATCCGCTGTGGCGTCCCCTAACCGGGAAGCCGAAAGAAGTTAGGAATCACTATGGTCTTTTTAGTTGCTTGATGTGCCTAGTGAGATACATCCCATGATAGGTCTAATCAGCGCAGAATACATGGGATTAAGGACTTCTTTTGATCTTGAAGATATACCATTTGCAAAGAGTCATGCAAGGTAAAATGACCTTCCAACTGTCATTGCAAACATGATGGTCAGAGGAGAGGGAATTATCCACCCATGTTCTGAGATCTCTCACTACATTCTTATTTTGAAGTGGGGTGCTGTCTGTGCTATAAGTTGGAGGGAGGGATTGCTTTTCGAATGTGACAATATTGTACTTTTTGGCATTTAATTTTAGTCTGTTTTTAGTATGCCAGATATTAACAAATGTAACCTCATGTTAGAGTGCCTGTATGTCAGAGGGGGACTTGAAGATGAAACCCAGTTGACAGCCATCTGCAAACATAGTTAACCAGTGGTACTTTTTATGAGTTGGACTTAGTTAGCCAGTGGTACTTGTTTGTGAGTTGGATCTAGCTAACCAGTGATACTTGTTTATGAGCTGGACTTAGTTAACCAGTGGTACTTGTTTATGAGCTGGACTTAGTTAACCAGTGGTACTTGTTTGTGAGTTGGACTTAGCTAACCAGTGGTACTTGTTTATGAGCTGGACTTAGTTAACCAGTGGTACTTGTTTATGAGTTGGAGCTCAGAGAAGTAGATGCCAAATACCAAAGTCCCCAGGAAAAATCCCTGGTGACCTCTATTGGATACTGTCATGCTCACTGAAGAAGGGCCTACCATCCTCACTGTGTTAGTTCTGTCCTTCAGCCAGTTTGCACTCCATTTAACTACATAAAAGGGTCAGTTTGTAATACATTTAACTTGTTTATTATGCTGCCATGAAGCAGAGTATCAAATGCCTCGGTTAGGTCAAGGTTTTCTGCATGGACAGAGTGCCCACTGCCCACTGTCTGTGTCATCCTCTCTAGGAAGTTTGCCAGATTCATCAGACAAAACTTAACCTTGGCAAAGCCAATCTGCTAGGGGTCAAGTCTGATAAGTTTTTTGATATCAGCATTAATTATGTCTGTTATGATATGTTCCATGGCTTTGCATATGAGACTCATCAGACTGATGAGTCTATAAATCCAACAGTTAATGCCCTTACGATGGCCACCCTTATGAAGAGGTATCATCACAGATGTGGACCATTCCAAGGGGAGAAAGGCAGTTACTAAGCTTAGAGAGAACAGATTATGGAGAGGTCTGCCAGCACTTGTTTAGTGCTATTTATTAGGCAACTGGGCATATTATTAGGTCCCATGGAAGATAGAAAGTACTTTCAGTAAATGCTCTTTGGAGATAATCAGGGGTCAGAGTCTGCTACCTGTGTTACTTGCCTCTGGGGTGAGGTTTAAACTGAATTTGTTTACTAGTGTGTTGGAAATATTCACTGGATATAAGTGGGTGCTTCCATTGTGAATAAGCTCTGAGCAATGTTATTCCTTATCTTCCCGATGGTAACTAAAGAAGGATTTGTAGTCATGTTTAGCTTCTGATAATAGTCAAAGATCATGATGGCATTTCTTAAATTCATTTGAAAACTTGTTGATGTTATCCCTGTTTGAGGGACTTTAGTTTTGCTGAATATTTTTTTTTCTTTTACCATATAGTTTATTTATGCTTGTGGACCAATATGCTAGTTTCCCATTTTTGTTTTGATCTAGATGGGATAGCTAAGTTAATGCTTTTATCCACGTGAGAAAAAAAGGTTTGACAACATAAGCACTTGCCACATTAACATATCATGTAATATAGCTGTATTTGAATTTTGAGACTTTATTATAGAATTTTAGAAGGTCTGGACATTTTAAGTCCTTGAAATCAGTGATATTTGCACCTGAGGGTTTAGAGAATTTGATGTAAAAGATTACCAGTTTGTGATCAGACTTAAATTGTGAAGAGATTACTATTAGACTGCTGCATATAGAAGAGATGTTTGTAATGATCATGTCAAGATTTAAGTGTGTCCTTTGAAAATTTGGTTCAAGGAATTCTACTTTGTGAAGTTTAAGAAGTTTTGGGCATATCCTACATTTTCATAGTTAATCATCGGGTAATTTGTCTCTCAAAATGACAGAAGTTCTGTTTATAGGAAGCTCATCCAGAATATTTAAGACTCTAACATGGTTATCAGGTGAAAAAGAGGGGTCCTGTAGCAAGTTATGATCTGATATCTGATCCTATTTATTGTGATCTGGATCTCAACAAGTTCTGTTTTTAGTTGTCTCAGAAACTGCTTTCAGAAAATGTGGTCTCTAACAAATATGGACATACCACCACAGTTTCCATAGGGTATAAAGTCATGGTAAGTCCAAAACCCAGATATAGAGGGAGTGATCTCTGAATATGTAAACCATGTTTCAGTAACAACATGCCCATTAATGTGCTCCAAATGCATAAGGGACTGCAGATATGGTAACTTGCTATTTAGACTGCTAACCCCAAGCAGAGATATCTTGATGTGGTCTTGTGTTTGCTTTGTTTTACTAGTTAGGTTGGGAGGTCCCTTTGCTGGACCTTGCCTAATAAGGAATGGTAGGGGCAGCAAGGGCATATACCAGTAGATGGAAACCTTAGATTGACAGGTGCAATCCATTCGTAGCAAAGCAGTTTTGCTTGCTGAGCATCTCATCCCATGCTGGACCTCATTAACCAGTGGTACTTGTTTATGAGTTGGGGCTCAGAGAAGTAGATGCCAGATAGCAAAGTCCCCAAGACAAATCCCTGGTGACCTCCACTGGATACCGTCATGTTCAGCATTCTTTTTGTTTATATGTATTGTAGTTCTTAGTTTACACTCGATCCTATTGCTGATTGGCCTTGGAGGCTTGGTCATGAACTTTTAGACAGCCTCAGCATGCAATAATTTAAATGAGTTTATGGAGCATGCCGTGTTAGTGTGTGTTGCTCATTCTTCTACAAATAGTATCAAGCTAAGCAATAATTTATCACCAGTGAACATCATGAAATTGTTACACTGAGTATACCAAGAGCTATGAAGTTGACAACTGAGGTGAGACTAGTGGTAGACCTGTAGACCTTCGAATTTAGTCTAATGTGCAAGAGAAAAAAGATTCTAAATATCTTGTTTACAGTATGTATGTATGTGTATAACTACATATCTATATATATATATATCTATATATATATATATATATATATATATATATATATATATATATATATATATATATATATATATGTAAATTATATATATATATATATATATATATATATATATATATGTATGTGTGTCTGGCCTAGCAGGGTGAACATTGGCTCTGTGTATGTGTGTGTGTGTGTGTGTGTGTGTGTGTGTGTGTGTGTATATATATATATATATATATATATATATATATATATATATATATATATATATATATAGAAAGAGAATGAGAGAGAGAGAAAGAGAAAGATATATATGGCTGTTTGACAGCTCGTCAAAATTTAAAGGTATCGAACAGCAATTGATCATGCACAAATTGTCGATCAGCAGCTGATCAAAAAATCCTAATATTTTGTTTCTAGGCAGACCCACTCAAACTATCCCAGTAAAAGAGTCTCCTGCCTGAAAAGGACGCTACCCTGAGAAACTGTACCCTAGTACACAAGTCTCTGAAGTCCGACCTGCAATTGAATAAGGTCAATACCTTATATTGTACTACAAAAAATCCTATGTACTGTATAATGTTAACCTGAGTCTAAAGGCACCTTTTAGGCTGTCCCCCACAGTAATTTGGCTCCCTCCATGTTGTTTAAATTAACTAGTTTGCCCCTAGTATCTTATTTCTTAAACCTAAAATAATACCCTGAATACTGTAATTTTACTCTGCTCACCCACACATAGCCCTGAAAATTATACCCTGCAGCTACAAAATATCCTGCAAGTGTATAAACTACAGCTTAAACATAGTCCATAAATTGGTGCAAAAGACTAATTAAAAATTGCAGCCAAAAGTTAGCTTAACATACAACCATACATACCAAAAACCTTGGGTAATACTTGGAGTCAGTGTTATTAAAAACAAACTCCTAAAGCTTAGAGTATCCTGTCACTATAACCTTATAATACATGGGGATATTCATCCCAACCCTGGCCCACCTACCCTGGCCCACCCACACCCAATAATCTTCACTCCCCTACCACAAACCCCACAGTCAAGCTACCCCTTTCTACTCCCACTAGTTCCCTCCTAGCATTTCACATAAATATTAGAAGTATTAACAATAAGATTCCCAAAATACATGCCCTCCTAGCAACCCACTCCCCAGACACTATGTGTCTTACGGAAACCTGGCTAAAACCTATTACTACTGATAATGAGATACTACCTCCAGGATATAATATTCACCGGTTAGACCATACTAACCTAGTACTACTGATAATGAGATACTACCTCCAGGATATAATATTCACCGGTTAGACCGTACTAACCTAGTACTACTGATAATGAGATACTACCTCCAGGATATAATATTCACTGGTTAGACCGTACTAACCTAGTACTACTGATAATGAGATACTACCTCCAGGATATAATATTCACCGGTTAGACCATACTAACCTAGTACTACTGATAATGAGATACTAACTCCAGGATATAATATTCATCGGTTAGACCATACTAACCTAGTACTACTGATAATGAGATACTACCTCCAGGATATAATATTCACTGGTTAGACCATACTAACCTAGTACTACTGATAATGAGATACTACCTCCAGGATATAATATTCACCGGTTAGAACATACTAACCTAGTACTACTGATAATGAGATACTACCTCCAGGATATAATATTCACCAGTTAGAACATACTAACCTAGTACTACTGATAATGAGATACTACCTCCAGGATATAATATTCACTGGTTAGAACATACTAACCTAGTACTACTGATAATGAGATACTACCTCCAGGATATAATATTCACTGGTTAGACCGTACTAACCTAGTACTACTGATAATGAGATACTACCTCCAGGATATAATATTCACTGGTTAGAACATACTAACCTAGTACTACTGATAATGAGATACTACCTCCAGGATATAATATTCACTGGTTAGAACATACTAACCTAGTACTACTGATAATGAGATACTACCTCCAGGATATAATATTCACTGGTTAGAACATACTAACCTAGTACTACTGATAATGAGATACTACCTCCAGGATATAATATTCACTGGTTAGAACATACTAACCTAGTACTACTGATAATGAGATACTACCTCCAGGATATAATATTCACTGGTTAGACCATACTAACCTAGTACTACTGATAATGAGATACTACCTCCAGGATATAATATTCACCGGTTAGAACATACTAACCTAGTACTACTGATAATGAGATACTACCTCCAGGATATAATATTCACCGGTTAGACCATACTAACCTAGTACTACTGATAATGAGATACTACCTCCAGGATATAATATTCAATGGTTAGAACATACTAACCTAGTACTACTGATAATGAGATACTACCTCCAGGATATAATATTCACTGGTTAGAACATACTAACCTAGTACTACTGATAATGAGATACTACCTCCAGGATATAATATTCACTGGTTAGAACATACTAACCTAGTACTACTGATAATGAGATACTACCTCCAGGATATAATATTCACTGGTTAGAACATACTAACCTAGTACTACTGATAATGAGATACTACCTCCAGGATATAATATTCACTGGTTAGACCATACTAACCTAGTACTACTGATAATGAGATACTACCTCCAGGATATAATATTCACCGGTTAGAACATACTAACCTAGTACTACTGATAATGAGATACTACCTCCAGCATATAATATTCACCGTCTAGAACATAATAACCTAGTACTACTGATTATGAGATACTACCTCCAGGATATAATATTCACTGGTTAGACCATACTAACCTAGTACTACTGATAATGAGATACTACCTCCAGGATATAATATTCACTGGTTAGAACATACTAACCTAGTACTACTGATAATGAGATACTACCTCCAGGATATAATATTCACTGGTTAGAACATACTAACCTAGTACTACTGATAATGAGATACTACCTCCAGGATATAATATTCACTGGTTAGAACATACTAACCTAGTACTACTGATAATGAGATACTACCTCCAGGATATAATATTCACTGGTTAGAACATACTAACCTAGTACTACTGATAATGAGATACTACCTCCAGGATATAATATTCACTGGTTAGAACATACTAACCTAGTACTACTGATAATGAGATACTACCTCCAGGATATAATATTCACTGGTTAGACCATACTAACCTAGTACTACTGATAATGAGATACTACCTCCAGGATATAATATTCACTGGTTAGACCATACTAACCTAGTACTACTGATAATGAGATACTACCTCCAGGATATAATATTCACTGGTTAGACCATACTAACCTAGTACTACTGATAATGAGATACTACCTCCAGGATATAATATTCACTGGTTAGACCATACTAACCTAGTACTACTGATAATGAGATACTACCTCCAGGATATAATATTCACTGGTTAGACCATACTAACCTAGTACTACTGATAATGAGATACTACCTCCAGGATATAATATTCACTGGTTAGAACATACTAACCTAGTACTACTGATAATGAGATACTACCTCCAGGATATAATATTCACTGGTTAGAACATACTAACCTAGTACTACTGATAATGAGATACTACCTCCAGGATATAATATTCACTGGTTAGACCATACTAACCTAGTACTACTGATAATGAGATACTACCTCCAGGATATAATATTCACTGGTTAGAACATACTAACCTAGTACTACTGATAATGAGATACTACCTCCAGGATATAATATTCATGGTTAGAACATACTAACCTAGTACTACTGATAATGAGATACTACCTCCAGGATATAATATTCACTGGTTAGACCATACTAACCTAGTACTACTGATAATGAGATACTACCTCCAGGATATAATATTCACTGGTTAGACCATACTAACCTAGTACTACTGATAATGAGATACTACCTCCAGGATATAATATTCACTGGTTAGAACATACTAACCTAGTACTACTGATAATGAGATACTACCTCCAGGATATAATATTCACTGGTTAGACCATACTAACCTAGTACTACTGATAATGAGATACTACCTCCAGGATATAATATTCACCGGTTATACCATACTAACCTAGTACTACTGATAATGAGATACTACCTCCAGGACACAAGATTTTCTGGTTAGACGTACTAACCTAGTACTACTGATAATGAGATACTACCTCCAAGATACAATATTCATTGGTTAGGACATACTAACCTAGTACTACTGGCACTGAGATACTACCTACAGGATATAATATTCACCGGTTAGACCATACTAACCTAGTACTACTGATAATGAGATACTACCTCCAGGATATAATATTCACCGGTTAGACCATACTAACCTAGTACTACTGATAATGAGATACTACCTCCAGGATACAATATTCACTGGTTAGACATACTAACATAGTACTACTGATAATGAGATACTACCTCCAGGATATAATATTCACTGGTTAGACCATACTAACCTAGTACTACTGATAATGAGATACTACCTACAGGATATAATATTCACCGGTTAGACATACTAACCTAGTACTACTGATAATGAGATACTACCTCCAGGATATAATATTCACTGGTTAGACCATACTAACCTAGTACTACTGATAATGAGATACTACCTCCAGGATATAATATTCACTGGTTAGAACATACTAACCTAGTACTACTGATAATGAGATACTACCTCCAGGATATAATATTCACTGGTTAGACCGTACTAACCTAGTACTACTGATAATGAGATACTACCTCCAGGATATAATATTCACCGGTTAGACCATACTAACCTAGTACTACTGATAATGAGATACTACCTCCAGGATATAATATTCACTGGTTAGACCATACTAACCTAGTACTACTGATAATGAGATACTACCTCCAGGATATAATATTCACTGGTTAGACCATACTAACCTAGTACTACTGATAATGAGATACTACCTCCAGGATATAATATTCACTGGTTAGAACATACTAACCTAGTACTACTGATAATGAGATACTACCACCAGGATATAATATTCACTGGTTAGACCGTGCTACAAGGAAAGGAGGTGGGATAGCAGTCCTTTACAAAAATACTCTAACTGTTAATAGAGACACCATTCAACCACCCCACTTCAGTAATGCAGAACTCCTCATAACCAAACTACAGAATAACCATAACAAATGCTTGAACATCGTCTGTGCATATATTCTGCCAGGCAACAATTTAAATACCGTGGAGGATATCCTTTACTGGTTATCCACTACCTATCCCCAAGAAACCATAGTTATTGGTGACTTCAATACCAACTGGCACCCCTGCTCCTCCGAACCCCCCTCACCCCTATAAACTTATCTGGGTTTAAACAGACCATAACCTCTCCCACCAGGATAAACAAACCGACCAGCAGGGGAAAGTATCCTAGACTAGATCCTAGTTAATAACCAACCCCAACTGTACACAGCTGGCACTATCCCTGATGACCATAGTGACCATCTACTAACCTATATCATAAAATATAAGGCAGGAAACCCCCACCAGACCAAATATAAAACACTTAGAAACAGGAAAACCTTTGATGCTGCTATTTTCCTAAATTAACTAAAAGCAGTTGACTGGTCAAAACTAAAAAATCTAACATTAGAGGAGGCCATAGCTCACCTTAACACTAAATTCCAAAGTATCCTTGATTCCCATGCTCCAGCACATACAATAAAATCTAGATCAAACACAGCACCGTGGCTCACAAAAGATACCAAATCTAAAATCAAAACTAGAAACAGAGCCTGGGGCAGATGGAGATCAACTAAAGCCCCACTGGACTATTTAAAATACTGTCAACTCAGGAATGATACAAAAAATCTATTTTACTAGATAAAAAAAGCTTTTACCAAAATCTCATACAAAAAAAAAAAAAAAACAACCCTCAAAAGTTCTGGGCAGGCCTAAATCAACTTCTGCATCCAGGTCATTCTACCACCCCAACCCCAGCTAACCACACCCATAGCTTCCTAGAGACCATAGCTGCCGCTTATAACTTTTTCACTGAAACAATCCAATCCCTAGCAAATCAACTAACCCCCACAAACCTAAACCCCACCCCTAATCTACCCACTAATCACCCCAATTTAGCTTCCAACTGATATCCACTAGTTTTATCAAAACACTTATAAAAAAACTAAAACCTACCACCCTCGCTGCTGACCTCCTCCCTGCAGAGTACCTACATATAGTGCCAAATGCCATTGCATATCCCATATCTATCCTATTCAATAGAACCTTATCCCAAAGCACTATCCCCCCCCTCTGGAAAATATCCCACGTCATCCCACTCCACAAAGGTGGAAGTTCTACAGACATATCCGACTATAGACCCATTGCCATTCTTTCCCCACTAGCCAAAATAATGGAGAAATGTGAACACAAGCAACTAATGCAGTACCTTACACAGAATAACTTACTATCCAACTCACAGCATGGTTTCAGGCCACACCACAGCACCACCTCAGCCCTCCTTTCCTTTACTAACGCCATAAACCAAAACAGGAACAACAATAGGCTATCCTGCGCCCTCTTTCTTGCACTATCAAAAGCCTTCGACATGGTCAACCATGAACTTCTCATTCTTTCTCTCAAGTCTATTTTCCTCAATAAGCACACAATCCAGTGGTTCCAGTCCTACCTGACTGGTAGACAACAGGCGGTATTATGGCAGGGCAAACTCTCTAGCCAGCTACCTCTCACACTTGGTGTCCCTCAAGACTCCATACTAGGTCTACTCCTCTTCTCTATTTTTATCAACAGCCTTCACACTGCTGTCCCTAAAGCTACCTGCATTCAATAAGCAGATGATTCCACTCTGACCTGCTCAGCCACCTCCCCATCCAAACTACAAATCCTAACCCAAAATACATTCAACATTACTGAGAACTGGCTCACCAACCAACGCCTACTGCTGAACCCCAATAAAACTAAACTTCTACTCTTCACCCCCCACTAGTAGATCTGCCACACTTTCATTGTCTGTCACATCTAGCAATGGTACCACTATCTCCCAGATTAACACACTAAGCTCCTAAGGGTTATCATAGACAATAATCTTAAATTTGACCAACAGGTCAACAAAACCATACAGACCATCCATAAGAAGCTTAGATCACTGTATAGAAACAAGGCATTTTTACCCCACTTGCTAGGACTGCAATCGCCTGGTCACATCTACTCTCTACTCTTTTTTATATGCCTCGCCTGTACTCTCAAACCTCAACAAATCTGAACTAGGTAGGCTCTCCCATAACTACAACCATATTGCCAGATTAACCCTGGCTCCAGTTATAGAACCCACCACTGCCAGAACCTGAAATAACTGGCTAGAACTGCTCAGCTTAATTCAACTCAATCAACTCTTAATAGCGCACGAAATTTTGTACCACCCTGAAGATACCCCTCACTTATAAATATCATTAAACCATATAGCAACTTGAGATCCCTACGATCAGCCAACAAACTACTGTTCCAAACCTGCAAAGCTAATAACGCTGCTGGTGAATCCCTGTTTGCCAACTATGTTGGCAAAACCTGGAATTCATTGCCAAACTATATAACCCTACAATCCTCCATGGGTCTCTTCAAAAAAAGCCTCAAACAGTATCTCAAAGTGAACTGGCTTTGCCTGTGTACCAGCCCTGATTAAGTTATAAACTGAAAGCATAATCTGTAAATATTGTAACATGTAACTACTTCACCAAGCTCTTTTTCCAGTCTGATGTCTCTTGCCTTTAATTGTATCTGACCATGTGAATTGTGAGTCCCTATTAGGGAAACTACTAAACCATTGTACATAATCACATTTTTTATACTTTCTAATGTTATCTATGTAATTTTATCTATTTGGAGCTTTTCTCCTCGGGCCTCTGCTGAAAATAGACATGTATCCAGTCGAACTATCCTGGTAAACAAATGTAAGATAAAATATATAAATAAATAAATAAAAGTACAAATACCCCCATGTAGGGGGAGCTGCATCCCCCTACACCCCCTACTAATTATATATACCAATTCCAATATCACACTAGACTGGGTAATGAGCAAATACCTCTCTTTCTCATTGCACCATGATCTTGCACAAAACAACTACTGACACATTCGATCAGCTGATTTCCCATCAGCTATGTTGGCAGTTTTCTGGATTCAACAACTTGTTGGAAATATATATATATATATATATATATATATATATATATATATATATATATATATATATATATATATATATATATATATATATATATATATATATATATGTATATATATATATATATATATATATATATATATATATATATATATATATATATATATATATATATACACACACATATATATATATATATATATATATATACATACACACACACACACACACACACACACACACACACACACACACACACACACACACACACACACACACACACACACACACACACACACAGTCCTACCCCGTCCTGACCATTTACTCCCCAACTTCCTCTCTCCCCATTTCTGTATTTTGCTAACTGCATCCCAACACGTCTAAGGATATAATTAAATCAGTTGTTTATACAAAGAGAATTTAAATAGTCCATGTAAGTACTAGACCACTCATGCAATTATTGTGATCCAAGCTCATTTTCTCATGCTACTGTTTACATTTCTACAAAAAAATCTTGATTTCTTGATTTACTTAAGAACTGTATTTTCTATACTGGTTGTTTTTAATTGTATTACTAGTTTGAATTTTCAACTTGCTAGCAGAGTTTTTTACCTGTAATTTTTACTGTGATTTACTGTGAATAAGTGGAATTGCATAACTGTTTTCTTTATTTGCTTATGTCTGGAGCTTTTCTCTTCGGGTCTCAGCTGAAAAAAAGGCTTCTTGCCTTGCCAGATTAACCCGGTCAACAAATGTCAAATAAATAAATAAATAAATAAAATATATAGATATAGATATAAATATACACATATATATGAGTACTCCATTACATCAAATGGAGTACAATGTTGACAGCAGTTCGATGAGCAGCATTTGGTTGACAGGAGCAGATGGGTGACATGTGCGTGAGATCAACAATCACAGGTAGAGGGATATTTCTTTTCCCTCGGGGATTGCATGATCTCCAAGTCAGTACATATAATTATATATGGATCCCCTCCAGAAGCTTGAAGTTTCAAAACTTTGAACATCAAAACGCCGAGACAATAAGATCAAAATTTTGAAACCTTGAACGTTTTGAATGGAGATTGTTATACAGAGAGGTACAGGGTATTTACAGTTTTCCTCACTGTAGTTCAATCTTGGAGTTGGTATATTTAATTAGCAGGGGGGTGTGGGAGCTGCAGAGGTTCTAGCCCCCCTGCAAAAATGTAAAAAACAATATTTGTTTTTATTTTTATTTTTTATTAGGTTTACGAATTTTCAAAACATCAATCTTATGGTCTCAACTGTTTAAAGTTCAAAGTTTTGAAGTAGATCTATAACATATATATATATATATATATATATATATATATATATATATATATATATATATATATATATTTAGTTGTACAATCAAAAGTACATGTTTATATACAACTAAAGCTACATGCAAACTGCGTGTTTTTTTTTTCTTTTTTTTTTTCTGCGAAAGTGCAGTTTTGCTAAAATGCACTTTCGCGAAGGTGAGTTCGATGTAGTACGTTTCAATTTAATGTCCTTTCGATGTACAGACTAGGACCCATATATATATATATATATATATATATATATATATATATATATATGGGTCTACTCACTTTAGTTAAGTAACCTGTATGTCAACCTCCAAAACATCAACCACAAAAGGTCAACAAACTGAATGTCGACACATTACCACACATGTGCCAAGAAAGAACCTCAGCGCATGCAACTTTGAAACATCATCCAGCTAATTATATCTACTAACTCTGAGATTGCACAGTCCCCTGGGAAGGAGAATATTTACCTATTTCCCTTCCTGGGGATTGTCAATCTCACATACCTGTTAACCATCTGCATATCTCGACAAAATGCTATCAATAAAATAGATGTCAACAAACCTGCATTTAGACCAAATGCAGGGCACCCATACACACACACACACACACACACACACACACACACACACACATCTATATATATATATATATATATATATATATATATATATATATATATATATATATATGGTTTACTATTAGATTTTCGAAGCAAACTCCATCGACTGTACTGTTGTCGAATACGGACGTTTGAAAATGGTAATATCAAACACCAAAAGCCAACCTAGGAACGGGTTTTAACATGGGTCGAGATAGGGGAGAGGTTTGTAGTTCAGCAATAACACTGAACACCTATCTCGACCCATGTTAAAACCGTTCCTAGGTTGGCTTTTGGTGTTCAATATTACTGTTTTTGAACTTCCATGTTTGACAACAGTATAGTCAACGGAGTTCGCTTTGAAAATCTAATAGTAAACCATATATATATATATATATATATATATATATATATATATATATATATATATATATATATACACACACACACACATACATATATACATACGTAGAGATAAATATAGACAGAGTGAGACAGATAAATCAATTGCGTAAATTGTATTTAGCACTAAAATAACTCCTGGTTTATAGTATTTAATTAGAAAAAACAGTGGAATACATTGTATTTAGCATTAAACTGCTGTTATAATTCCTTAAAATAACTAAATAATAAAATTTGGACAAATAACTCCTGAGTTGTAATATTTAATATAAAATAAACAAATGAAGTAGACAGTCCCCAGGATTCAGCAAGCTCTGCACAATGTGCAGGAATAGTGCAGGAGCTGCTGGAGGCAATATGGCCACCGAGAGATCCAGGAACAAGCTCCCAGGATGTGCACGAGCACTCCTGCACTTTTCCTGCACGGACACAGCTCCTGTATGCTAATTACTCCATTTGCAGGTGAAAACCATGCAAATGAGGTGAATTAGCGATCCAGGAAGCTGGCAGCCGGCCGTGCAGGATTAGTGTAACCTGCAGAAATGTACTCGGTTAGTAACCAAGTACATTTCTGCAAACTTTAAAATGGAGCCATGACAGCTCCAAATAAAGGGTGTATATAATGTGCGAAGCATGCCAATGGCCAAATATATCACCACTGACATGGAAAACAGTTGCAAAAAAAAATAACTTTTATTTTGTTTTGGCCGATTTCAGCCGTTTAAGAGTAGGGCAGCGGCAAGCAAATGGGATCGGCCGGAAAATATAAGAAAAATCCTGAATAAAGCTTTCTCTGCAAAATCACAATTTTGCCATTATAGTCAATGACAGGTAGAAGACTACAAGGCCAGTGAATAGTGGTTGCTAAGAGGGAAGGCTCAGTGTGGTACATGTAACTAGGCATTAGTAGGCAATACTATGCAAATGAGGGGAATGATACTGAATCACAGATTTCCTCTCATGGCTAGCCTGCACCCAACCATGTAGGTGCAGGAAGACCATGGTACAAGCCTAAGAGCTAGCTGACATCATAGAGGGGTGTGTCAGGCATACTGTAAGCTTATTGGAGCTCTTTGGTTTAGGATTGCCCTATGCTTAGCAGAGCTAAGGAAGGGGGTGTGTCTGAAGCTGCCAAGCACACTTTACATTGCCTAAATGGGTGTGCACGCCACGCACCAAGTTTTAAACAAAAAAAAAGTAAATCAGGAAATAGCAGCCCCATGCACATCTGAGCACTGTGTTTGCATGGCATGCCTCAGAACTTAAACAGGAAGGCAATGGGAAAGGAAAACAGCAGTAGGAAGGTAATCAAGAAGAACTAGCATAGCTGGCAGGTGAAATGTATCAAAATCAGTGAATTGCACAGGCAGCAGCCCAGCCCAGCACAGTACTATAAACTATGCAAACACCTTTCCCTCTGGTTTTTCCCACAAACTCTACACTGCTGGTGTACACAAATGGGAACATTTTAGCTAACAAAACCAACAAAATGATAGGGGCTGCATTTGCTGTCATAAATCAACATGTGGAAGAGGCTGAGGGTGGTGAGGATGAGAATGATGATGACCAACCCACAGTGAGGAGAGGGAGAAGAGTGTACAGACCCAGGGTAACCTACCAGGGGCTACATGAGCTGGAGATAGTGGAGCATTATAGGGTGGACAGGGACCTCCTACAGCAAATTGTTGAGCTGTGCCGGTCATGCCTCACATACAGAACCAACAGAGGGGAACCCATCCCAGTGGATACCAAGGTATGTGTAGGCTTAAGAATACTAGCCACAGGTACCTTCCAAAGGCCAACTGGGGATATCATGGGGATCTCACAGGCATCAGCATCCAGGGTACTCCACCAGTTCCTTGATGCCATGTCAGCACATTCCGGTGAGCACATATATTTCCTCAATACCCATGAGGTGTTGACCAGCAATATGCATCTCTTCCACCAAATAGCAGAATACCCTGAGGTAGCGGGTGCTATAGACTGCACGCACATACACATGAAAGCACCACCTGGTGAGCACGGTAGAGTCTACATAAACCCCAAGGGCTTTCCCTCCATCAACTGCGAGGTCATGTGCAATGCCCAGGATATTATAATGAATGTGTGTGCTGGCAGCCCTGGCAGCTATCACAACTCCCATATCTGGCATATGACGCAGCTGTACCAGAGATTTGCCAATGGGGACATCCCATATGGCCACCAAGTGGGGGATGCTGGTTACACACTGAAGCCATGGCTGATGACACCCATCAGAAATGCACACACACCCGAACAAGAACTCCATAATGAGGCACACGCACAGACCAGAATCGTAATAGAGCATGTGTTTGGGATGTTCAAGTCATGGTTCCGGTGCCTGGACATATCCGGTGGAGCCTTGCAGTACTCACCAGCTACATGTACCCAAATTGTCATTGTATGTGCCATGCTACACAATATGATCCTACGAAAACATCTGTAGCAGGAACAGCATGGGGCAGGGCCACACTGCCCCTCACCATTGCCAAGGCCTGCACAGGCGCAGAGTGACTCAGAGGAGGAACAACCTGAGCCTGCCCCAGTAGGCAGAAGGAGGTGTGCCCAGTATGCCCAGGCCTTGACAAAGAGGCTACGCATAGCACATACACTGACATGGTAGGAACCCAGGAAATGACACCTCACTCTGACTCGCACACATAGTAAAAGGGATGCCAAACATGACACTACCTGTGCTTAACCATGAATAGGGAGTGTACTATGTGCATCCGACATAGTCAGCCCTCTAGCACCATCCTCAATACTGGCACAGCCACAAGGTGATTCATACTCACTATCAAATGCTGAATGGAGTAGAATGTTCTGCTACCTGTATCCATGGTATGGATCTGGGTGGCTGAATGGGATGCCAGCAGATAGTAAACACCTATATTGGCAGCATGAAATCAGTAACAAATACTGGTGTCAACATAGTAGGCAGTACTATACAAGGTGACAAAACCCACTGCAGGACATGTGGTGGGCCAAATGTGTGTCCATAGGACACACACATGCATGTCAGTGAGGCTCACATACCCAACAACAGTCTCAGCCAGCAGGACAGGTGTAGACAAAGAAAGGCTGTGCTAAGGCCTCTGATTGATGGCTATGGAGAACAACCCCCCTACAGACCTACACAGACAGACTAGAACAGGTCAGGCAGTGGGATGTTAGTTCTGAAGGGTAAGAAGTCTGAAACTGAAATGTAGGTCAATAAAACCTAAGAACTCTAGTACATTGATATGCCTCTCGTCTGCATGATAAGTCAGAATACAGAATGAAATGGAGTACCTGAATTACCGGTGCAGTCATAGCAAATGTGTACAGTTGTCAGGCGTGCCCCCCCCCCACAATCATATGTAGAAATGTAGTAACATGTATGTGCAGGTATAATAACAGTGGAGCACAGATAACCTGAACTGGCCAAAGTAGCAGGATAGATTGTAGCACGTGTACAATATGCAGGGTTGCGTGTGTTAGACTGGTGTGTGTTGTATATTTTGTGAAAGTGGTCAGCATGTAGGCATGGTGTGTTGTGTCCTGGTAGCCAGTGGCCAGTACTGCTGATGAAAGGGCCAAGTTCTCACAACTGCAGTGCCAAAAGCAATGCATCCCAGCAAGACATATTCCAGCAGTAATCCATACTAATTGTTCAGATGTAATATCTGTCACCATCTGAAAAATGGCATGAGTGTGGGCCCAGACATACAAACAGTACACAGGTGGAAGTACCCTAGACAGAGAGTGTATAAAATGTTACTGTCAAATGGACACACCTTTGGAATTGTACATACAGGTTAGCAGCACATTAGTTAGGTTTGTAGTATGGAATACTGATGTTGTCTGGCCAAACACTGGCAGACCACAAAAGTCACAGGTATGAAGTACTGAGAAACTGCTGATGTCCCTGCACAAGCCACCATAAGTGGAATGCCCCACATATATCTGTGAGTCAGCTGCAAGTAGCATCCATAGCACACATGCACCCAGCCCACCCCACCATCAGCCACAGGTACCTCACAGGTCTTATCCCTGCTGTTGGGAATGAGTACAATATGACCCCCTCCTCTGTATGGGAATAGCCACAGAATACAGCATGCTGAAGAGGTGTCCCATGCAGGTGTGTCCCTAGCTGTAAGCAGCACCCTGCCAGCATCCACACCACTGGATCAATAAGGACAGAAATATTGACATTAATACCTTGCACACTTACCTGTCACCCCAGGGGAATATAGTGGCTTGCAGCCTGGGACTGTAGGAGTGACACAATGCACCGGCCTACTACAGATGTCCTGCATCACTACCAAATGCCCTACAGTCCTCTGTCAAAGGCCTGTGTCCCACCCGTACTACCAATGTATGTTATCTCATGGACTCCCAAATAACAACATAATACAGTCCACAGAACCCAAATGCAAGGCCATGTCGACAAATCCCAGTAGCATGTTCACCATGTCCTACTGCATGAACTGTGGACCAACCACTAAATACTGCTGGGATGAAGTGATAACTATAGGGATACGTATCAAATAATGTTTGCATAATGTTCGGAAGAGGACAGAATAACAGGGGGGGGTAGAAGCATGGATGCTATGGAGGGTGTTAAGTTTGAAACTTAGCTGTGTGCACATACAATCCCTGCCTGCAAACACAGGAATGGGCGGCTACATCCTGCTCGTAAACCACAATGTGAAGGGGTAAGGACCAGAAATATGAGCCCTGCCTCTGGGTAACCTGTGTGAATCTGTACAGCTATGAGGTATGGCCACAGGAGGGTATGGCCATACTGTCATGTCGATGGATGCATAAGCATGGGATCCTCAGCCACCACAGTACCAAGGTGCTGGACCATTTACACAGACCCATCAGCAAGTGTCTGCAGAATGGCATGATTGTGCAAGAATATGTAGGCTGCAGACCACAATACTGGACACAGCTTCATTCAC
The DNA here is from genome assembly GCF_019279795.1 of Protopterus annectens. NCBI lineage: Eukaryota > Metazoa > Chordata > Ceratodontiformes > Protopteridae > Protopterus > Protopterus annectens. Next base: position 488,535,182 of record NC_056728.1, read on the forward strand.
CCTGTGTTCCCCGGGAAATTACTGCAAGCAAATATATATACCTGTCAGTAGTTGATGACATAAAACATCACAGTGTAAAACAATACATATGTCTAAATATCTCTGCTAACACCAAAACCATGTAGCAGAGGCAGCACAGCCACAATTACTTACAGTAACCCACTATCCTTTGCCCATTGTGACCCCATATTGTCAACTGATCTACAGATATCCTGCAGAAACAGGTTGCTAGCTGTAGGTGTAGTCCACAAAAGCCTGCACTGGACTACAACCTACCTGGAATGGATTCACACATTCAATACAAAAGGTCATACTGGGCATGCTCACACACTTAGAGAAACAAAGCCCATGTCTGACAACAAAATAATGAAAGGTCATACTGGGCATGCTCCCACAAATGAAGCCCATGTCTGGCAACAACAGTGGACTATACATATCTGACAGTTGCAGATGTTTGTGCACACACTCCACATTGCACACCAGTCACACTTTGCACACACATCTGATAGGAATACACACATATATCCAAGGACAACACACTATAATAGGTCAAACTTACACATACATAGATGTGTGGAAGACAGTGACAGACAGTGACAAAAAGCCTCCCATGATGAGGCCTGTCCCACCCAGCACACATCCAATTGGCTAAAACCATATGATGTGCAAATATCAATCACTGTAGATATTTGATTCTGGTATATGGTGCTTGTGATAACTGTGTAACATGACTGTACAAGTCATTATTTATCTAGCAGTTGTATACACGTTCCTGTTAAATGTAAACCTGTGTGTGACTGAGTGTTGTGTGTGTGCTTTCAGATGAATGGTTTATGGCTCATTCACACACACTGCACTCCCTATTGCCCTACTTTGGCAAGCTTGCTGATGTCATTCACCTTGAAATACACATTTGGGGAAGGAGTAGCCCTATAATCTCTGTGCTGCATGCTATAATTGTGTAATGCTATAGTGTATTGTACCAGTTAGGTAGGAGTTCTAATCCCAGACATGGCAACTGTGTGTGTGTGTGTGTGTGTGTGTGTGTGTGTGTGTGTGTGTGTGTGTGTGTGTGTGTGTGTGTGTGTGTGTGTGTGTGTGTGTGTGTGTGTGTGTGTGTGTGTGTGTGTGTGTGTAGAGATCAATGGTTTTGAGGCCATTCACAGTCAATACAATTTCCATTGCCCTACTTTGGCAAGCCTGCTGATGTGATTCACCTTGAAATACACCTTTGGTGAAGGAGTAGCCCTATAAGCTCTGTGGTGCATGCTATAACTGCATAATGCTGTAGTGTGATGTACTAGTTAGGTAGGAGTTCTAATCCCAGACATGGCAACTGTGAAATGTGTGTGTGTGTGTGTGTGTGTGTGTGTGTGTGTGTGTGTGTGTGTGTGTGTGTGTGTGTGTGTGTGTGTGTGTGTGTGTGTGTGTGTGTGTGTGTAGGGATCAATGCTTTTGTGGCCATTCACAGTCACTAGGCACTCATAGAAATGGAGAACATCGAAATCTGTGCAGTAACAGAGACCTGGTTCAAGGCTCCAGAGAGCACACCTGTAATACCAGGCTACAACTCTTATCACACTTTCTGGCCACCAAACCAGGGCCGAAACACTAAAGGAGTGTCCATATTCACCAAGGATATTCACACCACCAGGCTAGTTGCCCAACACAATGCTTCTGAAATTCTCCAGGTGCAACTAACACTAGGTAAGACTGCAATCCAATTTGTAGCTTGCTACAGATCGCCCACCATGCCCCAAGATTCACATTACACCTTTCTAAACATACTGGAAAATAGTAAGATGCAACCAAACACCCTAATACGAGGTGAATTCAACTACCCTGCCATTAAGTGGGAAAACTGCTCGTGTACCAACATCTTTGCCAACGGTTCTTGGAATTCATAAATTCCAATGCCCTGGATCAACTAATCCATGGTCCCACCAGGGGCTCCAATAACCTAGACCTGGTCATTACCAACATGTGAAATTAATGCTCCACACCTATGGTCACCCCCTCATAGGTCAAGTCTGACCATAAGCTAATCACCCTTGACATCCACATCCCTCCACCACCACCCCCATTAAGAAAATCTCCATAAATAACTTTTCCAAAACCAACTTCATGCTACTCAAGTCAGAAGTAACAAACTTCATGACACCCATGCAGACGGGAACTGAAAGTTCAACAGCTGAATCCTACACAAAGGCACTGTATGAGCACATCCATTTGTGCATGAATCATGCCATCCCAAATAGAACCAAAACGGTCTCCTCCAAAACAAGGAATCTGGTGGTCCCCTGCCATAAACAAACTTTACAACAAAAGGAAGAAACTGTTGCAGAAATGAGGAAATCCCAGGATGCAAATAACTCCCTTACCAGCCTCAGTAAGAAGCTTAGATTCTTCATAAAATCCTCCAAAGTTAGTTATGAAAATAATATAGCCAAAGATTCCAAAGACAACCACAAGCCATTCTATAGCTATGTCAGGAATCTAAATGGCAATGCTCAGATCTGCTCTGAGCTACAACAGAATGGCATTAAATATACTGATCCCAAGGATATTGCCAATGTCCTGACAGATCGATTCAGTGCCAACTTCAACCCCCCTCACCCCCTAAAGGGTCCATCTCAATACCGAAAGATTGCCAAATTCTGGTAATAATGGCTACACAGGTAAAAAAATGCACTCTCCAAAGCTAAGAATACAGCATCCATGGGACCAGACAACATCCCAGGCTGTGGACTACATGAACTACAAAATGAACTGGCATCTCTCCTAAGTGCCATGTTTAATCATAGCCTCACCTCAGGCTTTGTGCCCAATGAGTGGTGCACAGCTACAGTTATCCCTCTCCACAAGGGGGGATCCACCTTAGATCCTGAGAACTACTGCCCCATCAGTCTGACAAGCCTGATCTGCAAGGCCATGGAACGTATTATCATGGAACGTATAAACAAAGACATTGGCAACCTTCAAACACTGGACCCCACCCAGTTTAGGTTTGTGAAGGGCCAATCTTGTCTCCTGAACCTGACTGATGTCCTCAAATCAGTCTCCAGAGCTGTGGATGAGGGTAAGGTGGTTCACACAGCCTATCCGGACCTCGCCAAGGCCTTCTACACCATTCCCCAGTCTGGAATCATAGATAAACATACTAAGCTGGGCAATAAACCCTAGGTCACTCAATGGGTTGCCATCTGGCTTACTAACAGAACCCACACTGTAAAAGTAGCCGACTCCAAATCCAGCTCCAGACAAGTGATATGTGGAGTACCTCAGGGTTCAGTCCTGGGACCACTCTTGTTTGGCATCTACTTCTCTGAAGTACAGGCCAACACTAAGGAACGCTGGCTAACAATGTCTGCAGATGACTGCAAACTGGGAGCCATTATTGAATCCCCAAATGATGTGGATATTCTACAAAAGGGCCTTACAGAAACAGATGCTTGGCGCCAGAGCCATGGGCTCAAGCTCAATGCCAAGAAATGTATAGTTATCCCCTTTGAGAAGAAACATGTACCCATGAATTACCACATAGGTGGCAGTACACTAAACACTGAAAGTGTGATAAGAGACTTAGGGACATAGGTGGACAGTGGTCTCACCTTTGATAAACACATCGCCACAAAAGTCAGGAAATCCTTCTATGTGGCACACCTCATTGCTAAGGGCTTTTCATCCTGAAAAGAAAAAGGAGGTCATTGTCCCACTGTACTCATCTCTCAGTAGACCCATTATAGAATACAACGCCCTGTTTGGTATGTACCTCTCAAGACATCTGTAACTACTAGAAAGGCTGCAAAAATACCTCACTTAAAGTATCACAGGTCTAAAGCGGATGCCCTATGCTGACCATCTATAAATAATCCAGCTATACTCTGTCACATATCGTCTACTCAGAGGCAATCTCTGCTTAACATACAAGGCCATGTCAAACCCAGAGTTGTTGGGCATGCTACACTTAAAGAAATCTCAATCCCTCAGAGCCACACACTCCAGGGATCTAAACGTTGTCATCACAATAAACAAAATATGCTGGAGAGATGGGTTCCTGACACAGAGACTCCCCAGCCTCTGGAATACAATGCCCATACATGTCAAGGAGAGCGCCTCTTTGGCCCTCTTCAAAAGGAACCTTGATGATTGGATGGGAGATAGAAAACTTACCCCAGGATCATGTCAGTCACCCTTCTAGATAGGGGTCCAGGGAAGTAAATATTGTGGTAAGAAATAGCCAGGGAATTGTTATGGCTAGGCTTGTATAGGCCTTAGGGCTGATAGCCTAGTACCAACCTATAAACCTATGAACCTATGAACAACACTTTCCATTACCCAACTTTGGCAAGCCTGCTGATGTCATTCACCATGAAATACACATTTGGGGAAAGTAGCCCTATAAGCTTTGTGGCATGTGCTATAACTGGGTAATGCTGTAGTGTGATGTACTAGTTAGGTAGGGGTTTTAATCCCAGACATGGCAACTGTGAGACTTTGTGTGTATCTGTGTAGGGATCAATGCTTTTGAGGCCATTCACAGTCTCTACAATTTCCATTTACCTACTTTGGCAAGCCTGCTGATGTCAATCACCTTGAAATACACCTTTATTGAAGGAATAACCCAGTAAGCTCTGTAATACATGCTGTAACTGCATAGTGCTGTAGTGTGATGTAGTAGTTAGGTAGGAGTTCTAATCCCAAACATGGCAACTGTGAAAGTGTGTGTGTGTGTGTGTGTGTGTTTGTCTGTGTAGGGATTAATGCTTTTGAGGCAATTCACAGTCAAATCACTGTCCATTGCGCTACTTTTGCAAGCCTGCTGATGTCATTCACTTTGAAATACACCTTTGGGGAAAGAGTAACCCTATAAGCTCCATGGCATGTGCTATAACTGAGTACTGCTGTCATGTGATGTACTAGTGGGTAGGAGTTCTAATCCCAGAGATGGCAACTGTGAAACTCTGTGTGTGCTTGTTTGTGTAGAGATCAATATTTTTGAGGCCATTCACAGTCACTATACTTTCCATTGCCCTACTTTGGCAAGCCTGCTGATGTCATTCACCTTGAAATACACCTTTGGTGAAAGCATGGCCCAATAATCTCTGTGGTGCATGCTATAACTGTGTAATGCTGTAGTGTGATGTACTAGTTAAGTAGGAGTTTTAATCCCAGACATGGCAACTGTGAGACTCTGTGTGTTTGTCTGCCTGTGTAGGGATCAATGCTTTTGAGGCCATTTACAGTCACTACAATTTCTATTGCCCTACTTTGGCAAGCCTGCTGATGTCATTCCCCTTGAAATACACCTTTGGTGAAGAAATAGCCCAGTAAGCTCCGTGGAGCATGCTCCATGTAATGCTGTAGTGTGATGTACTAGTTAGGTAGGAGTTCTAATCCCAAACATGGCAACTGTGAAACTCTGTGTGCGTGTGTTTGTTTGTCTGTGTAGGGATCACTGCTTTTGAGGCCATTCACACTCAAATCATTTTCCACTGCCCTACTTTGGCAACCCTGCTGATGCCATTCACATTGAAATACACCTTTGGGGAAGAAGTAACCCTGTAATCTCCGTGGCACACGCTAAAACTGTGTGCTGCTGTCATGTGATGTGCTAGTAGGTAAGAGTTCTAGTCCCAGATATGGCAACTGTGAAACTCTGTGTGTGTGTGTGTGTGTGTGTGTGTGTGTGTGTGTGTGTGTGTGTGTGTGTGTGTGTGTGTGTGTGTGTGTGTGTGTGTGTGTGTGTGTGTGTGTGTGTGTGTGTGTGTGTGTGTGTGTGTGTGTGTGTGTGTGTGTGTGTGTGTGTGTGTGTGTGTGTGTGTCTGTGTATGTGTGTGTTTGTGTAGGGATCAAATTCACAGTCACTACAATTTCCATTGCCCTACTATGACAAGCCTGCTGATGTCCTTCATCTTGAAATACACTTTGGTGAAGGAGTAGCCCTATAAGTTCCATGGCATGTGCTATAACCGTATAATGCTATAGTGTGATGTACTAGTTAGGTAGGAGTTCTAATCCCAGACATGGCAACTGTGAAACATTGTGTGTGTGTGTGTGTGTGTGTGTGTGTGTGTGTGTGTGTGTGTGTGTGTGTGTGTGTGTGTGTGTGTGTGTGTGTGTGTGTGTGTGTGTGCAGGGATCACATTCCATTGCCCTACTTTTGCAAGCCTGCTGACGTCATTCACTTTGAAATACACCTTTGGGGAAAAAGTGACCCTATAAGCTCCATGGCATGTGCTATAACTGCATACTGCTGTCGTATGATGTACTAGTAGGTAGGAGTTCTAATCCCAATGGCAACTGTGAAACTCTGTGTGTGTTTGTTTGTCTGTGTAGAGTTCAATACTTTTGAGGCCATTCATAGTCACTGCATTTTCCATTGCCTACTTTGGCAAGCCTGCTGATGTCATTCACCTTGAAATACACCTTTGGTGAAAGTGTAGCCCAATAAGCTCTGTGGCGCATGCTATAACTGTGTAATGCTGTAGTGTGATATACTAGTTAAGTAGGAATTTTAATCCCAGACATGGCAACTGTGAGACTCTGTGTGTTTGTTTGTCTGTCTTTGCAAGGATCTATGCATTTGAGGCCATTCACAGTTACTACAATTTCCATTACCTTACTTTGGCAAGCCTGCTGATGTCATTCACCTTGAAATACACCTTTGGTGAAGGAATAGCTCAGTAAGCTCCATGGAGCATGCTATAAGTGTGTAATGCTGTAGTGTGATGTACTAGTTAGGTAGGAGTTCTAATCCCAGACATGGCAACTGTGAAACTCTTTGTGTGTGTGTTTGTCTGTGTAGGGATGACTGCTTTTGAGGCCATTCACAGTCAAATCACTTTCCATTGCCCTACTATGGCAACCCTTCTGATGTCATTCACTTTGAAATACACCTTTGGGGAAGTAGCCCTGTAAGCTCCATGGCATGTGCTATAACTGCATGCTGCTGTTGTGTGACATGCTAGAATGTACGAGTTCTATTCCCAGACATAGCAACTGTGTGTGTGTGTGTCTGTGTGTGTGTGTGTGTGTGTGTGTGTGTGTGTGTGTGTGTGTGTGTGTGTGTGTGTGTGTGTGTGTGTGTGTGTGTGTGTGTGTGTGTCTGTGTGTGTGTGTGTATGTGTGTGTCTGTGTAGTGATCAATGCTTTTGAGGCCATTCACAGTCACTACACTTTCCATTGCCCTACTTTGGCAAGCCTGCTAATGTCATTCACCTTGAAATACACCTTTGGTGAAAAAATAGCCCAGTAAGCTCCGTGGCGCTTACTATAACTGCATAATGCTATAGTGTGATGTACTAGATAGGTAGGAATTTTAATGCCAGACATGGCAACTGTGAGACTCTTGTGTGTGTGTGTGTGTGTGTGTGTGTGTGTGTGTGTGTGTGTGTGTGTGTGTGTGTGTGTGTGTGTGTGTGTGTGTGTGTGTGTGTGTGTTTGTCATCAGTATCATGTATGGAGGTAGCTGTGATTGTGTAATAACAGGACTCATTGTGGAGTAGGTTTTGCAAATTTATTATATGGAGGACCTATTATGTCACAATATCCACCTTACAAGGACAACAGATGTCAAACAGCAGAGAAGCTGGTGTAGACAATCCATACCCCTACATGTGACATTTTGGATTGGGGAACAATATAGACAAGTATTGTATTACCCAGAGAACAAGCATCACCCATGTCTCATACACAAACACACTTGGCTAGCCAACAACCACTATGTAGGTAGTTCCCTGCATATTGCTCACAGATAGTAACCATGGTGTGATTGCAGTGGACTACAGAGGACATATCACCCTGTTCCATCACTACAATAGGCAAATCATTGCATACAGTGGTCCTTTGCTATGTTCCCCACTGGGCGCCTGCAACAACTGTAGAGTCAGCAAATGTAACCCACAAAGGAAATACCATGCCTTATACACATGCCCTGTATGGACAGATGCCACTAACACCAGTGAATACCTGTATCATGCTGTCAATGTAGGTGCAGGATCAATCTGAGTTCCATTGCCAGTTCTCACCACATGAGGTCAGGAATGCCACACCAGATGATAACAATCTGTCCACACAACATACCCCATACATCTCAGGTACACATCCACATCACAGAACATGCATGTGGGACATGTGCACATCCCAGACACCATCCATGTTATGGAATATAGAACGCATACATGGCAAGCATTGCACAGCACTGGCCACCCACAATAGTAGCCCAGATGAGTGGATGGTGAATACAATACCCACCTGTGTGGCCCAATCCAGAGACTACACCCCTGAGCCACACTGCAGACCATTGTCATGTGGCCTGATGCCAAGATATACCCTTTGCCTAGCCCTGTACAGCCTTCTGGCATAGTCAACCACTACACATCTGTGAAGCAATGAACCCATGCATGTCAGTACTGGCACACCTGTGTCTGTATGTGTGTGGAGAGTAATGATTTGGAAGCCATTCACACTCACTATACTTCACATTGCCCTACTGAAGCATGCCTTCTGATGTCAGTCACCCTGACATACCCTTTGCCCATATATCAGCCTGATAACCTCTGTGGTGCATGTAATACCTGAGTAATACTGTAGTGTAACAAACTAGTTAGTTAGGAATTGTAATCCTGACCCTTCCAACTGTGATAATGTGTGTGAGTCCCTGAGAGAGTGTGGTTGTGTCGTCCTTGACACCTACTTTTGTGGACAGGCACATGTACTACGCCTTCCTTATCCCTCCTTTATCACTGTTGCTGATGTCACTCACATTCAAATATACCTTTGGAAAGCTCTCTAACATGTAAGCTCTGTGGTGCATGCAATAGCTGCATAGAAATGTGATAGCAATAAATAGTCAGGGGTTTGAAATCCCGTACTGGTAAGTGTGTGACACAAACATGCTTCACATTTACTCTCTTACCCCCTTCCTTTCTTACTTTGTCTCTGTCTGTCTCTCTCACTCCCTCTACGGTGGATATGGAGAAGTACACCTGCTCTGCTTAGGCAGCAGCTTGTGTTTTGTAAGTGATGCTCGTGATCAGCTGATGGCCTGTGCATAAATTGCAGTCCCCCACTGGCTGATTGCATGTGAAACAGCTGTGGTAACATTCCCATAGCCAATTGCATGGAAACACATTCCTATAACTAGGAACATCATTTTTCATTCACTGTGTGCAGTACTTCATATCAGTGTTTGGCAAACAGCATCACAGAGGGTAGTGGGATATACTTCTTACAACATACACTGTGGAGACAGGCCAACGAACAGGAGGAGGATGTTCCAGACATGACTACAGAATGTAAGTCTTGCTCTTCGGCATTTGAAGTAATGTTGGTTTAACAGGGTTTGTGTGGATATGGTTGGTCTACATGATTTAATACCTGTCATGACAGCGTTATGTGGTTGAGGAAACTCCCACTTGTAGGGCTATCTGCAGACTGGCCAGTGTTTGGAGTGTTGCATGTATTGTGTTACTCACAGATGACCTATCTTTAGAAATGCAGTAGCATAGTCTGAGGATTGCAGTCAGTACATGGTGACAGCCATGAAAGTTACTGACTTCATATCCCTCAGAAGACATATGTCACAACAAACCCTGTTACAAGAGTAAATGTATGAGGTTATCACAGCAACATGTCAATTTTGGCCCTGTGTTTGTGCCTCCAGCCACAACTCCGTCAACCTTTGTACATATGTCACGCAGTAAGAGGTGCATATGTTCAGTACACCATTATTTATTGACATCATACCTGATAACAAGCCAGTGAGGTATCAAACTGCTAGACATATTATGTATAGTAGGGGTTATATTTGAGGACAGAACCTGGATATTCTGTTGTAGTGTGTACAGTAGTGAGGTCTGTGTACTTACGGTGCTTGTCCACAGAGTGTGTACTGCGAATATGTACCTTGGCCTGTGTACAGACTGTGGTAAATGTCATTGTTCCTGGTCCTGTTCTATCTGATGTAATATGCTGCTCCAGTGTATGGTACCCTACATGTTTGTAGGGCCAAACCCACACATGTCTCATACCAGAGTCAGGCATCAGAATACACTGTGTATTGGCCCAGTATATGTAGGGTTAGTGTGTGAGTGGCACATATGAGGATGGTGTTGATCACACAGTCTACTGTAATATTAAGCACACTTACCATATGTGGCTGTGGCTGTGTTCACATTGGTTGTGGGTATGTGCTTTCACACAGGTGTCTGTTACTCCATGCTGTTACATGCCTGTCGAACCTGCTATATTTGCAGGTACATGTGTATTCCCCCATAAGAAATGTAGGCCAGTGTTGTGGCAGTCTGGCTGTAGTTTGCACAGTGCTTTGTGACATGCCTAGCACCTCAGTGTACTAACCCAGTGTGATGTTATGTCCAGATGTTTGTCAGATATACTGCTGCTGGGCCACCATAACTGTTGTGATTTCTGACAAAGCAGTGGGATGCTGTACAGATGTATGTCACTAACTAGTGTGTAGTATGTGGGCTTGTGACCTCTGCTCCTCCTGTTCTTATGTGTCAGGGCAGACAGGAGTGTGTGAATGCATAAACTGTGTGAGCATATGTATTCCAGTATTTAAGTGATATACCCATTTACATGGCTGTTAACATCCACATTGTCATGCTTGGTCCACACGTCATACACTAAGGGATTCTGAGTATACCTCTGGACTGACCATAGTGTGTCAGGCTTTCCACATTTATTGGTCATATCTCTACTGTATTCCACAGGACCATTACTGTGATATCTGTGGTAATGCGCAATGATGATCTTAGGATGTCTGTCAGTAGCTGATGGCATACATGTCAGTATCAGATGTGACCTCCCACATACAACATTTCTGTTAAGACAACCCCTGTTACAGTAGCAACAGTCTACATTTATACCTGCAATACTTACATGACATCCCCTTGCACTGACAGGTTGTGACTATTGGTGCTGAGGTATGACTCCACTCCATGTTCTGGACGTATGTTAAACATATATGTATATATCAGTCCAAAACTGTCCACCACGAGGTAAGGTACAAAAACAAACAACAAAACTATAGTACCAATGGAGTCAGGAAGAACTGGAAATGAATCTTCAGTGTAGAATATTTAATAAATCCTTGTAAACCTGTTGCAGCAAAAATCCATGACAGCGAAAAAAACATTTATATCAAAACATAAATTAAGCGCTTTCATCCGCTAATACAGTGTTCACTAATCGAACTTCATCAGAATTATACAATGGATAATTCAAAAATACACTAGATGTGAAATAACATTCTAAAATTCTAAAGTTCCAGAAAATTGTACTGGTATCAGAGGGAACTTCCACTCCTATCTGATCCATTTGAGAATGCTTCTCACATTAAGATTCCCATTAAGGCCAGGGGGCGTGTCAGCCTGAAGTCTAATCTGCCATCTAAGCTCTTTAACTTCAACTAAAGGATTGCAGTCTCCATAAGGTAATGACACATAATCAAGTACTAGGAACAAAAATCTGCTGCATTGGGAGCTAGAAAGTGTGTGTCTAGCCAAAGCATTTTTCCTGTCACCTTTCCTTATAGCCTGACGGTGTTCCTTGATGCGATCACTAAGTTTTCTAATAGTTTTGCCTACATAGAAGGCAGAACATTCATTACACACTCCCAGGTAGACAACGTTAATGCTATTACAATCAAAAGAATCACTAAACTGTATCAGAAACTTGGGATTGGGAAGTTAGAAACTAGCACCCAAAGCAATAAAAGGGCAGCAAACACATTTGCCACAGTTGTACATCCCTGTCATTTGAAGAGGGCAACTAAGAAGAGAAGGGGATGTTTTTTCAAAAAGATTCTTCAAAGACCTAGTTCTCTTGTAACCAAAACTAGGGGTGTCACCCAATACCCTGGACAATTCATGGCTACTCTTAATAATAGCCCAGTTCTTAGACAAAATGTTCCTAATGGGTTCTGCGTCTAGAGAAATGGGAAGGGGAAATCTGGTAAGGTCATCAGCAGGAGCTGAAGACGTGGGAATGTAACCAAATTTAAGAATGGGAGGATATTTACTGTATCTAAATGAAGTAACTTCATTCAAAACATTAGAAACCAGATTTTCAGGGTAATGTTTGTCAACAAAACATTTTCTTTAGAATTTTAGAATGTTATTTCACATCTAGTGTATTTTTGAATTATCCATTGTATAATTCTGATGAAGTTTGATTAGTGAACACTGTATTAGCGGACAAAAGCGCTTAATTTATGTTGTGATATAAATGTTTTTTTCGCTGTCATGGATTTTTGCTGCAACAGGTTTACAAGGATTTATTAAATATTCTACACTGAAGATTCGTTTCCAGTTCTTCCTGACTCCATTGGTACTATAGTTTTGTTGTTTGTTTTTGTACCTTACCTCGTGGTGGACAGTTTTGGACTGTTATAGTTTTTCTTACTGTCTGGAAATGGAAGATTTTTCGGAGAAACAAGTTGATATTGGTACACAAATAGAGAATAGCAGCATGAACTTATTGGATGTTTCCACGTACAGCATTCCATTTGAATTGGCTTCTGCAATGAAATCGTTTAACACAGCTGTTGAAAAAACACAGGATTTGTTTCATAGACTAAGCCATGCTACTCCCAGCAGTAGTTGTATTGAAAACTCTACATCTAATCTGCCTAATGATCCACATAATGTTGTGCATGCAGAAAATCACACTACTGAAGCTTGCTTCATTAATAGACTGTTGTCTCCTAACATTTCTAACCCCTTTATTGGTCTGGATGGTATTAATGACTCCAATTTGGATATACATACTGACCCTAAACAAGTTACTCCGGGTCATTGCAGACATTTAATTTTTAAATTGGAGAAGCTTCTTACTGTTTACAAGAGCATAGAGTATGACATTCTATATCTCTCTACTTGTAGAGATCTTAAAGTTATACCTCAAGGCCTTAGGATGAGTCGATTCCCCAATGGCATTAATAAGGACAGCGATCTTTACACTTCCCTTTGTTCAGTTTTTAACTCAGCCGGCTTGGAAATGCTTAAGTTACTGATCGGACACTATCAAAATAAACTGAATGCTCTGAGCGAGGATATCACTGCACTTAACTCTGCTATACTGGGGCATGCGTTCTTTCAACAGGTGAGACAAGAATGGTTATTTTTAGAAGGAAAATTATCTAGACATGTGGACATCCTGATTAGTAAAAAGAAAAAGAAACTTTATAGGGACATTCAGCAATATAAGTACGATAATGCTTACCCGCTTAAAACCAGCGGTATTAAGTTTAAAAGACCTTTTGCTTCTAATAATGCACTTTTTAGTTCAGGTCATGTAATTAACTCTTCGCATTTGGCACAGAATGTGAATGTTTGTGAAGAAGCACAGGATTTGTTTAATGGAAATTGTAAAGAAGCACCCATCGTATTTCCTTTGAATACTAATAGAGATGAAGAAGCTGGTAGTTCTCCTGTTAAAGTTAACGGTTCTTGTGCCCAGAGTGAACTGTTACCACAAAGTTTGTTGATTTCAAGTCACAACACTCTCAAGGAATCTACTCCGGTTTCTCATGCAGTTAAGAGACAAAGCACTAGTTTTGAGAGGCTTTTAACAGATCCCAACCACTTTACTGTTAAAAATACATTCCCAGCACAAAATGGACAGTTCAAACATATAGACAATGTTGATCCCATTGCTACCACTAGTACTGATCATTTTTTATTGTTCAGCCCCACGACCAGACAGAGTCCCATGATTTTTTCCAGAGGAAGGAGTCAAGGCAGAGTGAGAGGGAGAGGTAGAAGCAGAGCAAGAGGACAGAGACATTTTTAACTGCTTCTAGCAACCCGTTTCCTGACCTTGTACACACCCAAGACATTTTTAATCTTACAGACATTACTCTTGATGAACACTGTTTAAACTGTTTACGCAAAGGTTTGAACTTCATTCCCTCACAAAGGGCTTCTGTTACTAATGTTTTAATTGATCTTAAGCTTTTTTGCAGAAAACTTAACTTAAAACAGGGCATAAAAAACAAGAATTTTAATGCTTTTATCGATGGTACTGATGCTGATGAAGTTACTAGCTTGGGTATTGCAAATAACTTTGGTGGGTTGCCTATTGATGCTATTGATTGTGATTCTGGTTCTACATCTACAGACAGTGATAGCACTGACTCAGAAGTTAGTCCAGTGTCTCCTTTAAAAAGGAAGAGCACATTTGATCCCCCTCTTAATCCAGCTTTGAACATTTTTTCAAAGGTTTGTGAGAGAAATAAGAGCTACTTTAAGCAGTAAAACTCCTTTTAAATGGCATAATTTAACTAAGGAAGAGAGGGCAGCAGTTGATAGCCTTAGTGTGAATCCTGACATTAAAATCCTTAAAGCTGACAAGGGAGCGGGCATTGTTATTATGGAAACTAAATGTTATAACAGTAAGATGGAAGCTATATTAGCTGACACTGAGAAATACAAAATAGTTTCCCCTGATTTTGTTTCCAACAGTTTTTTGAGGATTGATAATACCTTAGCCAGACTATATCAGGAAGGTAGCATTTCTGAGCTGGAACTGGATTACATGGAAGTTAAATCACCACAGGTGGGCAGATTTTTTGGGATACCGAAAACCCATAAAAACCCTACAGATCCCCCTCTTAGGCACATTGTGGCATCTGGGAAAACCAAAACTGAATTTATTTCAGCCTTGTTGGATTTTTTCCTTAATCCTTTAGTTCAAGATTCTCAGTTTTACCTACAGGACTCTTGGGTATTTTTAGATGAAATCTACAGGTGCCCACCTCTTGATGGACAATGCACACTAGTCACTTTGGATGTGGTAGCATTATACCCCAGCATTCCTCATCATGAAGGGTTGGAAA
>NC_056728.1:488555044-488562544 GCF_019279795.1 Protopterus annectens
GACATTACATGTACCTTTTTACACTCTTCTCCCTAAGGGCTATCTGGGCCTTGCAGTACCAACACAACACTGTTGTACAAATGGATTGATAGGCATGGGATACCCACTGAATTCTGGCAAGTGTGTGTATGTGTGCATGTGTGTATATTTGTAGGGTACAGCAATCTGAGGCCACATTCACCTAATACAATATGCCTTGCTACACAGTATTACTTGCTGACCGTAGGAGAGGCATGACAATGCATCACCCTATTATGCCTGTGGCATATGCATTAGATGCATATCCCTGTAGTAGCACTCTTGGGATAGACAAGGGGTTGTATTGCAGTCCTGGTCAATGTGTGATGGTGTGTATATCAGAGTGTTATCATGGGTTTCAGTGTATACAATATCCACTGTTGTGTATGGGTGCTGGGTATACTGTTTTTACACCATGGTACCCCGGTATATGTCCCATGTTCCACTGTATGGGGACCACTGTCACCATCAACCATACAGGTAACTGATAACACTATCCAGCCCAGTTATGCATGTGCTGTGTGCAACTTATCTGTAACACAATGGACACACTGACAAGGTAGTTAGCACTGGTAAGCCCAGGTCTCTCGGTTGTGTGTCTGACTGTTATGTGTTTGTCAATGTGTATATGACAGTATGTCACACTATGTATTGTCCATGAACAACCAGTACATCCCCCATTACCATACTGAACAAGCCTGTGGATGTTCTGCACGTAACATGTAACCTGGAACACACCTCATCCTAAAAGCTGTGTAGTGTGTGCAATTAAGGCCACACACATCAGTAGCACTACAAACCTAGGTAGGGGTCTAGTCCCAGTGTTGCCAAGTAACAGTTTGTCTGTATGTGAAGGAATCTACTTCCGTTTGCAGGATAAACATGTCCTAGGAGGTCATCTGTCTGAGAACTGCCTGGCATATGCTAACATTTCACAGGTATCATCCTGTGGAAATACATTCCATCACAACTAGTGGTAGATATGTAAATGCCCTCTTCCCCACTGTATAGGTGTGCAGCGATACTGGGGTTGGTATACATAGCTGGGTGTGGCTCTTGTGGACACAGCCACCATCATTGCAGTTACTGTTGAGTGTATCACCCCGCTTAGCTGGCCATAATACTGTACAGCTAATGTTATCAGGTTAACTCATTCCCTCCAGTAGAGTTCTTTTGAGTGCGTACCTTTAACTCCAAGTGGGTATGGATTTAGGCTTTAAAATTGAAGTTATCACCTTACAATTCTAACAAATACTAATTGACAGTGGTCGTATATCAATACAGTTGTGTTTGCCATCATGTATGCTTCAAAATAAAATATTCTGACACCTTGTATGTAGCATGGTTTTAGAATTATTAATGTAAATATGAACAGGCAATATTTGACGCCTAGAGGCACAGTAGGAGGTAACTGCAGAAACGCCTGGAGATGTCACTCGGCTGTAATGAGTTAAGTAATTGTCTATCACACTATCTGCAGTTCTACAGCACCTCTCACCCTCCAAAGGGTAGGGCTGTGACACCCACACCAGCACACCTATGTTTACCAAGTTGAGGATTGCACTACATTGGGGAAGGGGACATATACCCTGACAGTACCATTGCCAATGACATTAAACTAGCAGACTGCTTATTTCCCAATGTGGTATTGTTCCTATTCTGGCTTGGTGGAATTACATAGGCTACAATGTGTTCCTTTCACAGGTACATACATCCATGTGTACAGTATTCTCTGTGTATTGCATCAATACCAAAGCCTCTGTGTGTGTTATACACAAACATGTGGTGTGTACCACCCAGTACACTTACCATTGTCCACTGTAGAAGGGCTGCTGACAGCAGCCACCATGCACTCACCTGTATACACCACCCCCAGATGTATCAGCCATGTGGTACATGCAGTAACTGTTATACAGACCTGTGACATGTGTTAACCTGTACCCAGGATATGGCACATCCAAGGTGTCACCACAGTGCCATACCCCTTGTAGGATGCAACAGCAGACCATCCTCCTGCTGACACATGGACACCTACAACACAAACAGAATACATTGTGGAGACCACAATCACTCAGTGTTAATAACAGCTATAATGCATCATGGCTCGACAGCTACACTTCCTGACATGTAAGCATTAAACTTTACTGCTGACAACATGTTACACAGCATTACATTGGTACACCATAGTACAGTCACCATGTGCATCAGAACCATATTAGCCTGTCCCTGCATTGATGTTATGGATGACAGGGATGTGGCACAGGTATCATCATATGCATATGGTGTGTTGTTGGTTTGCCAGTGACCTAAGCTGAGCCATACATTTGGCATCATGTGTGTGAGTGAAGAGGTTTAATAATTGATATGCCCATGGTGATGTGGTGTGTGTAGGTATGGGGTTGCCATAGCTGTGTTTGTATTGTGTGTGAGTATGCATGCACACAGTTCTGCCATGTGGCTGCCCTATAAAGGTATTTGTTGGACAGCTGCAGACCATACCTGGCAGGGTGTGCAGTTCACCGTCTCCGCCCACAGACATGAGAACTGTGCCTGCCAGAGGTTCCATGGGTACAACCAGGTACAAGCCATGACATGGTACTCTCCCATGATGATGACACATGTCCTCTGGATCCAGGTCCCTCCTGGGACTGGCCAGGGTGACATGCACGTGACCCGCTGTGGTGTGGATAGCTCCCCCCCTGCAGTGCTGGGGCTGGTACTGCCACTACAGGAGTGGCACAGTGTTCTTGCATGTCCATGTCGACCTCCAGCTGTTGGTGTTGCTGGCCTACGTCCATGTGACTGTCACACCACTCCCACCATATGCTCGAGCATGAACATTCCACGGTCGAGGATTCCCACCATATCACCCAACTGTCTAGCCATAACAGAGGGCACCGGCAAGATCACGGATGTTGTCAGTAACAGCTGAATGAGTAGCCCTCTGCAGCATCAGAGCCTGTCTGGGTATTGTTCCATACGTGCCTGCGCCACCATGACAGCCTGAAACATGTGTCTGGTGGTACCAGATGTGGCACTTCAGCCAGGGGGATGATGACCAGCAGCCCTCCAATGAGCACCCCTGTATATCTGCCTATGTGGTACCCCACTGGCTATGGCTGCTGTGTCCAGACATACATGCCATAGATACCACACTGTCCTGTCCCATGCCACCAACCGCCAAATGTCCATCAAATATGGCCACTGGTGATGGGGTATGTATAGGCATTGTGACTGTGTGCGGGGATTGGGTGGATAACGGTGGGATGTCAAATGATGGTGCAGCTTCAGCCCCTGACAACCCCTATCATCATTTTCAGTGTCTGTATGGACACCAACATCAGACTGCCTGCAGGAGGGACCCTGACTCACCTCGCCACCTCTGAAGGGAAAACAAGAAATGCACATTAAGACCTGTACATCACTGCTTAACAGTACATGCACGCACACACACACACACACACACACACACACACACACACACACACACACACACACACACATTGACATTCCACCATACTACTTACCTGTCCCTGAGTTTACAGAATGTCCCTAGTTTTTTCTCTTAAGTTCCCCATCCTGCATCAGTCTTGAATAATTACAGTCAATAATACCAATCATTAATGTATCATTCTTCTAATTGCCTAGAAAAGTGTCACAAAACATGACCTGTTACTCCATTACCTCTTTGACATGATTGGAGTTTTTTTTTCAAAGACTCACCGATGTCATCCATTGTTCACCCTGGTTTTGTCCAAACATCTTGAGCATGGCCCCCCATATGTTATTGACTACTATAGTCACTCAATAATGTCACTCACTGGAGTGTCATACATAACTCTTGCTCAGTACATGCAAGATTTGTTGTTCTATTAACTTTTTATTTGGACTACAATAATATATGGAAACACTCTCTGGTGTTGTCTAGTAATTCTCCAATGCATCTGTAGTGCTGCATACATGGGTATTCTTTCACCTTTCTGCTGATTGCAATTAAATCAGCATCCCTAGTGTCTAGTTTTCCATCCCAATGCATGTTTCATGCTGCAGACATTATTATAATATCAGCTGTCCTGAGATTACATGTCAGAAATGTATTCCTGGTGTGTCATGTGTCTGTCCATGTCCATGAACTGCACAATATCAAAGGGAAGTTGAGAGGTATGAACAACTCCACACTCACATGTGCATACATGGATACACACACAAACACACACACACATGCACACACACATTCTACATAAATCAACCCCCCTCCACTCCACCAGATAGCACTTACAGATAAATTACCCACACACACACACACACACACACACACACACACACACACACACACACACACACACACACACACACACACACACACACACACACACACACACACACACACACACACAAATGCACACTCACTTACGGTGAGGTTGCACAAAGATATTACACACAGACCTCCCATTACCCATCTGTCAACATGCATGGCATATGGCACTCAGCAGCATGCATTGCAGCTATAGTCAATCCCTGCTAGCAACATTATACATCTCTATGATGCATGGGTTGTGTTAGTAGGTGATGCCCTTCCCCTGGAACACACTGCACCCATGTACACAGTATTGCTGTGCACCTGTTCAGCACCCTGGCATGTACTGTGCACCATACCTCACTGGTGTACACACCATTGCTGAATGCATATATGTGTGTCAGTTATGTTTGCTCTGCTGCTCACAGCCCCTATGTGTTTGTCCAACACATACTTGGGATGATATGTAGACAGATGTCATTTGTGAATGCCTGATGTCTGATTTACAGATCTCATCATCAGCGGTGCATGCATGGCCAATAAAATACAATTACAAGGACAACCTTCAAACCTTACTGTGGCTATGGGGAGTGTACACACCCTTATTGATATGGTGCCCTCTTCCTTGATATGTCATGAGGCCACATTACTGCATATGTTAACATTACACAAATCTGATATGTGACATATCACCTGTGCAATCAAATGCAGTGCCAAACAAATGTGTTAGTTGTGCAGATGCTGATTGAGATGCATACAATTGGTGGGTGCATATGTGTGCACGCCCTTATCATGATGGTTTGTTGCACCTACTGTTATGTGTACTACAGCAGTCACTATTACTGGCAGGGGTATACTAGCATGGGCCATCTGCATTTGCCAGTATTTGGTCATTCTGCCCTACAAATGTTCCCCAACTCTGCATGATTGCAAGGTCAACTCATCTGCACATCCTTTGGAGGTCACACAGTGCCTTCACTATTGCTGTGGAGTAAGGGTTATGTCTGCTACCATTCCTGACCTTGACTGTGTGCAGATATAGCCATTTGTAGCATCCTTTGGATCTCTGCTTCAGTGCACTGTTGTGTTTCATGATGACACCCCCTCGACACCCTCAACCTTTTTGCAGATGCTTGACAACTGTGGCCTACACATGTGTATCGGCCTAGTCCCTGCTAATAAATGGCAAACATACAGGTGTACACTGGCACCAGCAAGATACAAATGGGGACGGTGGGCCTGAAGTGGGCTGAGGTGTTGGTTGTGCAGCACATGCATCTTAATTGATACTGTCTGGAGGTTTCCAACGTGGTCTTGGTACACCAGAACACATCACAATGCATACCTTTTGGGGACCTTTGCTGTTATGCATATGATATCTGTAGAGAGGCCTGGCTGATGTTTCCTGTGGTACAACTGTCCCATCTGATTACCCTAACCGATAGGCCACACTTATGCAGAGTCTAGGCAATTGCTGACATGGGTACTGCACAGCCAGTACTTGCAAGACATTTCTGCAACTCCCTCATGTTGTGGCATTTTACTAGGCAGCCTGCATGACCAGTTTGCAACATGTGTCATCATCTGTCTTGGGTGGCCATCTATTTATTTTCTACATTAATCCTGTCCCATACATCCTTGCCACATACATGTCTGTCTGCACTGTTTGCCATGGTATATGCAATGGTGAGGTAAGGCTACATGTCCAAGTCCTGGGTGCTACCTGTTGGGTATGGGATCCACTCCATGGTTTGTATGATGTGTGCAAGCCACGGCTACCTCTGTTGCAGGTAAGTGAGCACATTTGAAGGCCAAACGTCTTGGACAGCATACCATTTATTGGTGTGACATTGAGGACCTGTATTTGCTGGGAGGTCCATACTCATCAAGAATGCATGCTGTCAGTAGTTCAAAAGCTGCTTCCACATTATGTTATCTGGAGTGTATGCACACATATGCTTCCAGTGTTTGTGAAGGTATGTATTCCCCATATTTGCTCTCCTAACATAGGATTCCATATTACACATCCATTGCTCATGTTAGGACCACATTGCATGTTGTAAGGGTTGTGGAATGCAGTATTGTGATATTCCGTAGTGTAGATCTGTAACAGTTGCCATTGTAATAGTGCTATATACATTGTTGTAGCACTGTATAAGGGTGATGTTTCAGACATGCCCCTAATGTAGGCCATTTGTCCCACCATTATGTTCAGCTCTGTGCACACATCTTGCAATGACAGGTTGTTAGTTATATTTCAGGAGTCTTACATACCCTTCAGATACACCATCATTGTGACCACTGTGATGCAGTGCAGTTAACAGCAACAATCTGTGAACATGTACAGTATGCATTATGGGTAGGTGCGCTAAATGTGTGCATAGAATATACCATGGCCATAACATGACCGGTGTATTGGCAAACCTGAACAAACACCATACTCACCAGCTACAGGCTGCTGCCCTGGAGATATACCAGAGGGATCTATATAATTGTGTGAGAGATGTGATGTCAGTAGCCACACCTGTGGCATTGGTACAGGGCTGGTGCAGCATTACAGTACATCAACAGTACAAACCCACAATACTACAGATTATGCACATCTGTTTATTACTACAACGCAGCAACAGACTATATATATAATATATATATATATATATATATATATATATATATATATATATTTCATTTCACATATGCATGCTCTAACTCTACAGATGCAGATGGATATGCAACAGTGGTCTACTGATGTGTCCTGTGGCCTTACCTGCATGCTCTTCTGCCATTGGGTGGGTGGCACCCACCTCCACTATGCTCTCCACCAGGTGTTGTGTTTGCAGGTGGGCAGGTGCCCCAAGGCTGGCGAGGAGCTCCTCAACATGTGTCAGGGGAGGCTGGATGGCATGCCCCCCCATTGCAAGCTGGTCCCCCCCTAACCGCAGCAGCACACCGATGGGCATAACGGAGTAGATCAGTCCATTGATGTTGGACCTGCTCATAACTGCTGCTAGGTAGGCCGACATCGTTTACCCTGTGGACAAGATTGTTCCACATGGTGATCCTCTCCTGCAGACCATGGGCTGTACAGCCAAATAGGGTGTTGTAGTGCTGCACCAGGTATGTGATGATGACATCATTCTCCTCCACTGTGTACATAGGCAGTCTTTCCCCTGACATATTGCCTA